>NW_008824338.1:1471786-1475708 GCF_000699105.1 Pygoscelis adeliae
TGCTGGAGGGTGGCCACCAGAGGCTGGTCCCACCGCAGTGCCGTGTCAGGCCACCAGTGCTGGCAGCTGGAGGCAATCTGCCAGGGAAAGGCTGTGCATCGTGAGGCCTCGAGGCAAGCGTTCAAGCAAGGGTTAAAATGGCTGGACAGCTTGCCACTAGAAAACAGGGTTTTTTTCCATAGTCACTTTCCAGCCTTGGATATGCAGTCTCTAGTTACTGGAGGGATTCAGAGCTGGCACAGGCAGCCTCTTAAGTATTAGGCTGCCCTGTGTGCTTGGCACCAAATTCAGACAATTTTGAGAACAGTTCAGATCTTCTGGAGGTTTTTTTTTTTTTGTTTTGGATTGGTTTTTTTTTGGTATTTCTTTCCATAAGAAAGCAGTTCTATTTTTAGGACTTGGCTCAAATTGTTGAACCCAGTGGTTTGAGTTTTACTGTTGTTGTTTTTCCTCTCTTCAATCAAAATGAAGTGGTTCTGGCTGATCCGAGCTGAGCAATGCTGCTGCTTCTCTTAAAGTTACACTCGAGGAGGTTTTGTGAGTGCACAAGTGTGTATGTATGCGTGGAAATTTCTCTCAATTTCCTGGAATAAAAGGGGTCTTTGCTTCCTTCAAATCTATACTCTGTGCTTGTAAATGTCTCTAATAAGGCTGGTTTTGTGGAACATTATGAAGGGAGGCTGGCCTAAATTATGATATGTCATTAAAGTGAATTTTATATTTGAAGCTCATCTCCACAGTCTCTTCTGTTTTCTTTCTTGCTTCATCTGTATACCATTGTGTTTCAATGTATAATACTTGTCTTCAGCCCGTATAGATACCAGAGCACCCCATTTTTATCACCTGTGGAAAATCAGACAGCATAACAAACCGACAACCAGAGCAGTGACTAAAGCCAGGTATCCCTATCCCCTTGCTCCTTTGGCTACAGCGAACATGTAGACCCTGCACACCCAAGTTAGCTTCTGGATGAAAGGGAATATTGCTTCCTCTGCATCGTGCTATGCTTCAGCTAATTAGCTTTTTTAGCTATGCTGCTTCCAGGGCCCAAGGGATTAAAGTTAACATGGAGAGCTACCCCTCTTCATCCTCTACACATAGTGTATAAATTGCCACTTGCTCTCCCTTTGTCCGAGAGCATCTGTCCTTCTGTCGCACAGGGTGTCTGAGCAGATGGGAGGGCACGTGCCTGTTACTTGCTGGTTTGGGAGCTTTCCAAAGAAATAGGGAAGGGCAGAGCCCATTTCTCCCAACTTTGAAGGACCAAGGTGAGTAGCAGTCAGCCACTTCCCATGTAACTGCAAATGTCAACCAGGCCACTGTAGACTGTCCTGAGGTCATTTTTGCAAAGCATGGCTGGAGACCTTTGCTCTGTGTTGTAATTCAGGCTGTTTTCCTACAGGCTGGGACTTTGGTTTGAAGAAGGGAAGGCACCTTCCAGTAACTCTGAGTGCAACACATGGGCCATTGAGGACAGAGTTAAAATCTGTACCTGTCCTCAGGGTTTCCCTGTTTGCTAGCTGGAGAGGCTCTCTACTCAGTGTTAGTCTCAGCAGTGCACAGGGTGGATGCGATTCCCTGTAGCCACCCCCTGCACAGTGCCTGGCAGTAGAAGCCCAGCATCGCAGGGCTGGGTGCTGGCTTTCTAAACACCAGGCATCCCCATAGTGCCGCCTCTGAATAGCGTTCTGGATGTAGACTTTTGCTCTTACTAATGAGTATAGAATTAAGGCCTTCCTTCCAAGACTTAAGGGCATCCAGAAGATCCCAGGTTATTTTTTTAAACATTTGAGTGCTCTCATCAAAACCATAACGAATTGCCAAACCATTTTCAACAGTTTCCAAATGTAAGTCTAGCCCCGGGTCTTAAATCCTATGGAAAAAAAGGCATTCGTATGGAGTTTAGCATTTCCTGGGTCAGAAGTATCCTGGGTTCTTTATGCCTCTGACCCTGGCTAGCTTCCAGAAGTCCAGAAATGTGTGATGCTCAAAACAAACCTTGTTTTCCCTTGATTTCCATTTTGCTTTCCTTAGACAGTTATGGCATTTTTTTCTTATATCAGCTTGAAATTAATAGACATTGAAGAAACATTCATTCTGTTGTATTTGTGGGTTCTTTTCACCCTAACTTTCCTGCCAACACTGTAACAATGCAATGTTCACCTAGCAAAGAAACTTAGATAATTATATGCTAAAAGGTA
Organism: Pygoscelis adeliae; assembly: GCF_000699105.1. NCBI lineage: Eukaryota > Metazoa > Chordata > Aves > Sphenisciformes > Spheniscidae > Pygoscelis > Pygoscelis adeliae. The sequence continues at coordinate 1,473,988 of NW_008824338.1, forward strand.
CATTTTTCAAAGGAGCGGAGGTGTTAGCTTCAGTTTCCTAGGCAAATCCTCATACAAGTAATTACATTCTGCCTGCTGCATTTCTCTGCCACTTCAATTGGATATGGTGTTCTTCCTCAGTTTGTGCCCTACGCTTTTGCGTAGCATAATTGAGTACTGTTAAATATTTGTTGTCCACCACCTCAGCAGTGACTTCACTATAGAGGCAGTGATTAAAGTAAGCCACTGGATAAGTAAAAATTAGTAGCATATTCTTGTGGTATTTACCATCAAAAATACTTGTTAGTCCAAAACTTTCAGAGTAAAACATGTTTTTAACCATGACTAGGTAGTACAATAACTTGTGACATAATTCAGCAACACAATTAGCTACAGTTGCTTTCAAATAAGGAATGTTTGATGGTGACTTTGGTACAGCAATGTAGGAGGATCACTGTGGGCCATCTGTACTGAATCCTTCAAACTGTGACCACTGTTTTACAATGGAAGCTGGCAAGTTATGTTGGTGGGTGAATTAGAGTGTGTTTGCTCTAAGGAGAGGAAGAAAATGATCAGGAATGTCCAGCCCACAGCAAAAATCTAGAGAGGGGGAGATGAGGGCTGTGTTCACAGTAGGTATGAGCTGTTCACAGTGGTTGAAACAGCCCAGTACATGACCACTAGCTAATTCCAGGGAACTTTTCCACTACTCCCTGATAATCACAGCATTTCACAGCTCTCTGCCAGAAGTAAGAGTCTTTTTTTCCCCACATTTCAGCGCATTCATTCAGTAATGGCAGAATTGGGACCTGTGAAGCTAGTGTTAGAATGCTAATTTTAGCTTTTCTTTAATTTCACCATGTTACAGAACAAAATATCCCTTAATTTGCATGGTCCTTTTCCTGGCAACTCAGTCTTAACACATTCAGTGTAGTGAACCAAAACCACTGCTACTTGCTTCCCCTGAAATTATACCAGTTTATTTGATTTTACCCACCCAAACTGTTATACCCTGGAAGCTAGCTCAGTATGTCACAGGGAGGGATGCCAGACCCAGTGATCATGTAGGTGCTCTTGGGTCAAGACTATGGCTGCGCTGCCTTCGAGGACCACCTGCTGGCCCGCTGCAGGGGGGCTGAGGTCAGCGCGGACCTGGGGAAAGCCACCCTCCGAAACCTGAAGTGTCATTACTTGGTGACCAAACCACACCAGATTCCTGTCTTGGAGAAGGAGGAGAGTTTTTGTGGGAAGGGAAGGAAGGCAAGGCAAGGCAAGGCAAGGCAAGGCAAGGCAAGAACATTTTATTCTGGGGGCTATGGTTATGGAGGAACTGCTGAATATGTCAAGAATTTACAGCCCAGATGCAGGAAATTCAGCTAAACAAATCTAAATGTCACCTGACACAGATGCTGGAAAACTAAAATAATGAAGTATCTGACCTCATTCTGTGTGTTTCCTGTAGTGGAAATTTCTTTGGTAGCTCTGAAATGCAGCGGGGCTGTTGTCACTCGATTGAGCAGTAATGGCACAACTGGGAAGCAGTGGAAAAGCTCACATTGGAGCGATAACTGTAGCCTTTGACCTTGTCTTTATTCCCCTACCAGTCTTCAGGTTTGTTTAATAGCTGGATTGTTTTGTTTGATATCTGATGCCATTATGTGCCCAGATTTATGTTTCATTGATGTAAATGGTAACATTGATGTAAAAAGTAACAGCTAACAGCGGCAGCCAGCACTTCCATA
>NW_008824338.1:1475966-1494001 GCF_000699105.1 Pygoscelis adeliae
GGAACAGGCTGCCCAGGGAAGGGGTTGAGTCACCATCCCTGGAAGTATTTAAAAGACGTGTAGATGAGGCGCTTAGCGACATGGTTTAGTGGGCATGGTGGTGTTGGGTCGACGGTTGGACTCGATGATCTTAGAGGTCTTTTCCAACCTTAATGATTCTATGATTCTATGCTTCTATGAAGGAAGGGACCCCAAGTCTGAACCATCCAAACTTTTAAAAGGAAACAGAATTTTGATGGGTTTTGACTAAAAAAAAATAATTGCCTCTAAATATTGACATCTGCTTGCTACCAGCTCAGCTGCCAGATGGTGGATGCTTACAGATACTTGAGCCCTCCTGATTGTTTTCCTTTCTTCTTCTTCTTTTTCTTTTTTCCTGAAGTGGTTGCCAGAGCTCATATTGGCCTTCTCAGTACATTAAGGGCCTCAGAAGCCAACCTGAGCAACAGTTTTTGAACACAGAACTATGAGACAGAATATTTTTCTTAAGTGCATATTCAATTCAGAAATGTTTATTACTTTTTTGCTTAATCTATTCAATTTACACAAATTATCTATTCTGCTACTTTGAACTAAGCAGAACAAATGTTTTGCTACTTGGAGCATTTTCATGTATTTAGATAATGCAGGAAAAAACAGGAAAAAATATCATAAAAAAATTTTTTTGTTTGTTTTCTGTTTTGTTAAGTTGCACCATAACTCTTACACAGCAAACATTCTGCGTTTTTAAAGTTGCTAAGCTTCATCTACGTGTCCCCAGTTTTTTAGTATTCCTTGAAAGATGTTTGCACTAATGGATTTCACAACTGCATTGCTTCACAATTGCTTCATGTCTCATAAATCAAATGTCTTTTCAATTTTTCTCAGTTGGGAGTTTTGGATTATAGAAATGTCCCTTAACTACCATTGTCTCTTGCTTGACAAACACCTGGAAAGTGATACTATTTGTTTTGTGAAGGAAGGTTATTTCACTCAAGAAGCCAAGGAGTAGCTCTCATTTTCTGTTGTTGTTTTTGCATTTAATGCTGCTGAGAAGAACATTCACTTTTTGGGGGACCAAAAGTATAAGTACTATTTTGTCCTTTTTAATGCTTATTTTTTCTTGGTGGGCTCGGCCTGTTTTGGTTCTGTTGTATGTTTATATGCATACAGATGGATGCTGGTAATTTCTCGTGAGATCTGAATTCAAGCAGGAGTAAGTCCTGCACTCTGCAAGTTTTTTGGTTCCCTTTCAGAGGAAACCTCTGAAAACAAGGTCTTTAGACCCTCACCATGCCCCTGAAAGCCCCTGCGGCTGTGGAGCCCACAGGCACTGCCCGGTGCATCAGACCAGGAGGTTCCTCATTCTCTTGACATTGCACCAGAAGTGGAACTGTCAATAAAGGTGTGTGTAAAAAGCAGTAGAATAGGCAGTGGTTTCACAGAAGTACATGATGTAAATCTGTAAAGACCCCATTCCTACAAGAAGACAGTGGTGGTGTGATCACTGGTGTGATTAGCAGAAAGAAGCACAAAGCTGTTCCCCCAGTGACACCAGTAGAAGCCCATAGTTATAGCACTAGCTGGTCAGCGGGCATGAAGCTTGTGCCACTGCAGTGGGAGAGGATACTGGGTTGTTGGCCGGCACTCACAGGGTGCTGGGAACATCCCTGGCTCTGTTGCAGCTGTCAGTGCTTGACGCCAGGCCTGGTAAGGGGACGTGAGGAGGTTGGAGAGTGAGGGGAGATGCTGAGGCAGGACCTCCGGGGGTGGCTGGCCTGCCCCTCCAGGAGAAGAGCCTCTACCGCATGCTTCGCCCTCTGACAGTGCTACAACGTGGGGGCAAAGGAAAATAGAAATGTAGCTGCTTTACCAGCAAAGAATTGAGAACCACTTGACTGGAGCTTGAGAGGGGGGAGAGACAAAGAGGGAAAGAAGTACCTTAAGAAGTGACATCTGTGAATGTTTTTCCTGTCAGCATAACATTTCCCCTTTTGAGAGAGAAAACATCAAACACACTGGTTTCAGGAGCAAAGGAAAAGGCCACTGTTGGTTTCCTGGTCAGGCTTGGGTCTCCTGTCCTCTCTGCTAGGCCTCCGGTCACCCTGCCGAGAGCCAGGAAGGGCAGAGCATGGCCAACAGGCCAGGTTTCCTCCCATGACAACTTGCCTTTTTCATGCTTGCCTGGTGTGTGGCTGTTGCTTGCACCTGCTGAAATGTTCCGCGTGTTTTCATAGAACCATAGAATCATAGAATAGTTTGGGTTGGAAGGGACCTTTAAAGGTCATCTAGTCCAACCCCCTGCTGTGGGCAGGGACATCTTCAACTAGATCAGGTTGCTCAGAACCCTGAGCCAACCCGACCTTGAATGTTTCCAGGGATGGGGCATCCACCACCTCTCTGGGCAACCTGTGCCAGTGTTTCACCACCATCAGCGTAAAAAATTTCTTCCATATATCTAGTATCAATCTACTCTTTTTTAGTTTAAAGCCATTACACCTTGTCCTATCGAAATAGGCCCTGCTAAAAAGTTTGTCCCCATCTTTCTTACAAGCCCCCTTTAAGTATTGAAAGGCCGCAACAAAGTCTCCCTGAAGCCTTCTCCTCTCCAGGCTGAACAACCCCAACTCTCTCAGCCTGTCCTCATGAGAAAGGTGTTCCATCCCTTTGATCATTTTTGCGGCCCTCCTCTGGACCCGCTCCAACAGGTCCGTGTCTTTCTTGTGCTGAGGGCTCCAGAGCTGGACGCAGTACTCCAGGTGGGGTCTCACCAGAGCAGAGTAGAGGGGCAGAATCACCTCCCTCGACCTGCTGGCCCTGCTGCCATTTGTTTGGCAGCAACGGGCATTTCCCCTTTGTACAAAGAGGGGAAAGATTCACTTGGAATTTTGAAAAAAAGTAACAATTTCACCTAATAAATAAGGGGCCTGCAGCTGACCGAGAGGTTCACGTGCCCTGCCAGTCTCCCTCCCTGACACTCGTACACTGCTGAGACCACCATTTAATCACCTGCAGGGGAGGGAAGAGAAAGGGGATGCATGGGGTGAACTTGGCTAATACCAGAAAAGAAAAAATTCTCCCTGCTCCAACAAAAAGGGAGAAGAAAGAAAAGCCCATACAGTAAGGCATGTTTTTTCTTCTATTACGTTATAAAGGAGAATCTAGATACACTTGAAATCTAAGCCAGATAGTGGATCTGATTCTTACTGTAATTCAACTCTTTGAACAGATTAGAGACACCCAGAGCATCAGGGAACTGTAGAACACTGATAGCTTGGTCATTCTTCATCCTGTAGGGATTTGGCTCAGACATGCTTTATTACATGGTATCCTAAGAGCTGCTGTTCCACTGACATCTTCTGGGTGCACACGAAATGTTCCAGAAGAAGTGGTCTGTCTGCATACACACGCGGCTAACTGGGTGTAGCTATATGGCCATTGGCTCAGTGGCAATCCTGAAGCTCTGCAATGCTACCCTTGCATTAGGCTCAGCTTTCAAGAACTCATTTGACTGCCAGGTGTCACGGCACATGGGGGATGCAAGGCCAGCCCATTCTGCTCACAGGGAGGGTTACGTGGGAGGTGGTAAGCACCATTGCTACATGGATTTTCTCAAGGCAAGAGGAGTCTTCTCCTGTCCCAACAAGCCTGCTGTAGGACAATACCCAAATATCATTGCACAAAGTTGCTCTTGTATAGGCAGGTCAAGACCACAGGTTCCCTGTGCTTTGCTGAGGTCTGTGCTTTTCAGTCCATGTGAACGATTAGTTGCTTTCTGGCTCCCCTTTGACAGACATTTAGACGTGTCTTGTAGTGGAGCTGTTTATCCAAGAGATTATTCTCCTTCTAAAATACGCCTCACTGCAATCTAAAAAACCAGATGAGGCAAGGTTTTATTAGAAGTACTGCCTATCAGATGAGACCTGAGAAAGTGGATTGACTTGATAATGGAATGAAAATCTTGTTTTTTTTTTAAAAAAGAAGTTTACAAAATGGAGACGGGGGGGTGGGGAGGGAGGGGAGAATTAAGTTTAGAACTTAATTCCTCCACGCTCAACAGCCTCATTTACAGGAAAAATACAACAAATCTCTTGTTTTTGCAGCACAAGGGCTTTATACAGGTAAACATGTTGAGAATGTTGCCTGTAGTGTTTGCCCAGCTAGACCATAAAGAATTCCTGGAGCAGGGGGAGCTAGTGCCATTGCACAGCCCGGCAAGCTCTGCTTTCCTCCTGCCTCCATCTGCCCCAGTGCCAGGGAGGGAGACCGCTGGAGTCGTACTATTCCTGTGAAGCCGTCCAGCACATTTATTCTGAGTACAGACACAGTGGTCTTCCATTTTGCAATTACAGAAACAAGAATATCCTGTCGAGCTTTCTCGCTTTCCTCCCTTCCCCACTGCCACCGCTTGGTATGGCTCTAGGGAATATAAATGGAACAGGAAATTTGACCACGTCCAGGATCAATGTCATTAAAGACACATCTTGTTTTAAAATCTAATTTTATATAACTGCTCTGTTATATAATATGCTTTTGTTTGTCGTCTTGATTTTTATCGAGGTAGTGTACATTCCCCTGGACCTTTTCATGAAGGAATGTTTATACCTGTGGGCAAGCGCTAATGGCAGTGAAAGGCTTGCATTCATGGGAACAGCATTTAGCAATTCATGGTTGCCAAGGTAAGCAGCAAAGGCATGCCCTCTGCCACTCCACTGCCTCTAAAAGAAACAGTCTCTAAGGTAACAGGCTAGCACCCCTTGAGGCCAAAAATCTTTAGCTTTTTAGACAGAAAAATACATTAAATAATACCAAGAAAAGCATTTTTTTGTCCAGGCATTTTTTCTTCACAACAGAAAAGGGGCTCAAAGTGTTCTATTTTTGGTTCTGCGCAGGAATTTAATTCAGATGCTGCCCAGTGCTTTGTGCGCTCAACACCCCTTTCACAGTCTAGTTTCAGGGGCACATAGGACTAATGAGCCAAGGCATGACTGCAGTTGGAGGCTGGCGTCTCCCAGGCCTGTGACTGTTGTTCAAGTGAATAGGCAATTTCCCTGATTAGCTTGGAATTTGCAGCATTATCTGGATGGTTATTTGGCATGAGCCCTTTTTCCAGGATCACAGTCAATGTGAGAGATTGAGTCACCTGAAGAAAAGGTCTGCAGAGGCAGCGCTTGCTAGATGCTGCTTGTGATGGGACGGGAGAATGGGCTTCTTTTCTCGACTTCATCTTGCTTTGCAGCCACTTGCCGAACTCTTTTATCTTACTGTAGCAAAAGGGAGAAGTAGGTGAGTCATCACACTTTCCCAGTGCAAGATTTTAATTAGGAGAAGAAACAAACAGTAGAGGGCTATTTTTAAAACTGAATTCTAACAAAAAGTAAAATGCAACAGCCAGATCACCTTTCTGTTAATGTTGGTGTGTCAGAGACCCACTGCATGCAGAAGACAACTTGTCTATGTCATCTGCAGGACATTCATATGACTCTAACATCAGTACAATTTGCTGGATGTGGGGAAAAGCAAAAAAAGCATTTTCTGGAATATTTTTTTCCTAAATAACTCAAGCTATTACAATTGCTTGACAATGATAAAGTGACAATTCATGGACTGTAACCGAGTAATACAGGACCTGCTGGTTGTAATATGTCTTTTTACATCTGGTGCAGTTCCTGCAGTTCCTGGAATTGTAACAAAGGTCTTAGAGCTCTTCATGAGAGGGGATATGCCTCCTGGAACCTTTTTGAAACTTGTTCAACAGACTTGATACTGACATTAATACATTTTTACTCAGGATGGAGGCAGACTGATAATCAGACCTTGCCATATCTTCAGGTGTGTAACACATGCCAGAAATGCCCACAATGTGACAATTTGTTATTATGCAAAAGATGCAAAGTCAAGGGCAAGCTAGGAAGTATCCAGACACTCTTTTTAAGTTCAACACCTTGTCGCATCCGCGTTTTGATGCAGCACATATTCACATGTTATGCAAGAGAAGTCTTGCTCCATTTGAGACACAGATTGGCTGGGGCTCACTAAATAAGACAGAATTTGGTATTTGTTCATTTCACGTCTTGCTCTTTATTCAAGTCTTGGATGCACAAATGGAACTAAATTTCAGTTCAGGTAGGATGGAGACATGTAGCTGTCAGAGCAAGTTGTGAGAAATGGCCTGTCTTCTTTGGCGGAGTCTGCAGGCACCCGAACAGCCAACACAAAACATCCCTACGCTCCCTCAGTTCTGGGGGGTTTGGTGGCTTGTCTGAAGATAATGGCCTCTTTCTACTGTTTTGTAAGCTAAGCAGCCCTGTGCCTAAGTCCAATGGGACTGGATGTTGTAAGCAATAGCTTAGCGTGCCTAACACATGCCCGCAGCACCGAGTTCAGCAGTCACAGCCACTTCCAGCTGAAACATGACCAAGTTGTGAAATGAGTCTGGTCAGGAAAACAAAAGCACTGAGTCTCTAAATTCTTGCATATTCTCAGGAACATCCCTATAGATTTGGCTGAAACATTTCAGAACCATTCATCTGGAGGGAGATGTACAATATGCAAAAGTTCAATTTGATATACTTTTAACTAACAGAAAATAAGTTCTTGAAATGTGATGTTTCAGACAACAGTAGTAATAGGGAGCAGTATTAATCTGTGAACTAGCAAATAATAACAACTGGGGACTGTGTTATAAAAACCAGCTTTTTAAAATGCTGGCTTCAGTTTACTTCCCTGAACTCAGTGTTGATATTTTTGTTTACTCCACAAAGTAGGTTAACATGAGAACTCTACTCTGTATCTGTAATGATAAAATATTATTTGATGTCTAAGCTACCATTATTAGCTGAACAATCTGAACTCCCTTATTTTCTTCTTTTCCCAAAGAAACATTATGCTGTTACTGTGAAGAGACAGAACCTTGGGAAAATTAAAAACTGATTGCTCATACTTTGACAATGTGGTTTATAAAGCCTGTCTTTCGACAGCTATAAAATACTTGTATTCCCATGTTAGAAAGGTGAAAATACGTAACTGCCATTCGCTTAAGAGCTCTTAACTGCAGCTGGAAAATGTATTAGTTTCATCTGACTTAATTACCATCACATTTGTCTTTCTCTCCAATCTCTATTTTTTGATCTGTACTTTTGCAGATCCTAAGGCATAGTGTACACATGCATTTATATACCATTTATATTCCAACATACACATAAACTGACATCTGAGGGGCTGATCCAAAATTCAACAAGGTCACTAGAAAGACTCCTAGCTAAGTATCAGTCTGTCCCCCTGGAGCTCTAAGCAGGACTTTTCCTGATAATGTATTCCCTACATTTCAGTCACCGCTCCCAGAGTAGGTACAGGGACTGCAGTAATGACATTTTTTTTCACATTTGGGTTTTATTCATCCATTTAGCAAAAAGTTGACTGATGATGCAATTTCAAACAATCAGTGTTTTATACAGCAGCTGGATATTGGAGCTTTCAGAATATTCTTCCTGTAACATTTAAACTTACCCGGTGCCCAAATATTTTTGTCCCAAAATGTTGGCAACTTCACTTTAGTTTGCGCTTTCAGTTTGGACACACATCGGAGAGCCCAGACTCTTATCCAAACCTTATCTGAATGAGTCAAACATCTTGATACTGCAAAATTGGAGAGGAAGTGATTTGAAAATAAGACTTTCTCGACAGATTTCCAATATTTCTGGTCCCAGTTGGCACTACCACAGTTTTGGCTTTTCTTTTGTAATGTTGACATTTATTTCCATGTCTATCCCAGATCTAAAAGCACAAAAGTAAAAACATTTGTAAAAAAGACCAACCTAACATTTTCAGGAAGCAAGGCAAGCTTTGGGCAGTACTGAGTCTAAGAAAAGGCAAAGATCTTTTATTTTGCTTGAACTTCTTTGCCCACCTTCACCTCAGCATTTGCCAGGAAACCTTAAGATATTAAAACCCAAACCTCTTACATGAACACAGACAAATGTAGTGATGCCTAATGTTATATGGATTAGCAAAAGGAAAATAACCATGAACTGTGTTATCAAGGATGGATTCATTGTATTTGCTACATAGTAGTAGATACTCATGAAGAGGGAAAGAAATCCTTCTTTCAGGATTTATGGCCAGGCTGAAACCTAACTTCTGAAGTGTTTCTCTAAAAATGCTGGTATAGGCCATGTTTTTTGTCTCCTTCTGGCTAAAAAAATATTAATCCTGTAAATGGATGTAAAATATTGTTTTTCTTTCAATCCCATGGGTCATGTGTATGGTTGATAAGTAGAAGCTAGTAATCTTATCCCTGTGCACTGCCACTTACCCCACCACAAATTACATGCCTGGTTGTTATAAATGGTTGCACCTTGCGGTGCTTTCCTGGCATTTGGGCTCCTCAAGATCTCCCTCATTTTCTACATTAATGTCTTACTGCAACTGGGACTGGTTTAGGGGTGATGATACATGAGCCAGGAAGAACCCTACCTTATTTTCAAACCAAGAAACAGCTCATTGACCTGACAGCTAAAACCACCAGCATCCTTTTGCTTTTAAACTGAGGAAAAGTGATGGGAAGTCACTGAAAGACAGTAAACGTGAACCACTCTTAAATGCCAACCTGGCTTTAAATAGTGTTTTGACAACACACAGAAAACTATTTATTTTGAGCCTTACGGGACTTCTGCAGGAGTTGGTGCAAATACAATGAAAATTGTAATGTTTACATAATCTATAAATAAAACAGAAAAGAAACCCAAGTCCCACCAGGATCACAAGTCAAAAAGGAGTAGGAACAAACAAGATCATTAATACACAGATTGGTTGATTTTTTTGCCTTGATAAACAATGAAGTAATTGATACACACGTATCTGCAGATATATATAAGCATGCAAAACTCAGAGAAAACGAAAATGTTTATCAAGGCCCATTTCCCAAAATACTACTTATGGGAAGCAGTTGAAGGTTTAACAGAAAGGAACCGGTGTCTTGGATTTGTAACTAACATTTTTTAAGAGAGTGAGTTAGATCCTAGAAAGACACTAAGGACACTCAGATAAAATTTTCTGGAGGTAAAATTAATCCTAAAATACAGCCTATTGCAGACAGAAACACAGCCTGATGCTATGTGTGCGAAATTGTCCACATCTGCATGTGCATGCTTGCTAACTCACCCAAAACATAAAATAATCTCTAAAAATGTGACCTCTATCACATATAGTAGAAAGATAACTCTTGATAAATTAGGGTGGAAAAATATCAATCTCAAGTGTTTGAAGGGGCAGAGGGAATTATATACTACGGTTCTTGAACTTCCTAAGGATTATTTTTTGTCAGTTCATCCAAAATTAATGGAAATGCCTCTTGGTCTTTTGGGTTCAAAGCAAAAGTCACTTTCTCTTCCTCAGAATCTACTACCTATAAAAAGTCAACATTTCAATTTCTAATCTTCAAAGTAAATTACAACTGGAAAGGTAATGCAATAAGCTTCATTAGCCTCGTTTCTGTAGACACAGTATTAACTAAAGTCTATTTTTCACGTAGACATACTAATATCTTTATACTAATGGTATAAAAATAATCTTTTTTTTTGTGAAATACACCGGTGAGGGAATCACCAGCCATACAGATGTAGCAAGGTTTGAAAAATGAAGATAATTTTACTAGAATTAAAGAAGTCTGCTCTGGGATTTGAGGAAGCTGAAGTTGATGACCTGGAATCCTTAAAAGTTACTTACACTTCCCACAACGTTGGCAGAGAAGAATAAAAATATATCTTAAAAGTTACACAATCCCACTCCCCCAGTTTTCCACCACAGGGAATCATTGAGCTAACACTGAGCTGCACTGAATAATTTCCCCGTGTTTTAAACAAAGGGCACAATCACTGGTGTTGGGTAGGCTTTGTTCACCTAGACGTTAGGTAAGGACTGTGGCCACTGACCTTCTGTCACTGTCTTCTTGCAACCACTTATAAGAGATCACTACGTGGATGAGTTAGAAATAATGAAGCTCCTTAAGGAGCTATTTAGCCAGATATCCCAGCTCATCCTCCTGCAGTGTCCCTGAGTGCTCCTCCCTTTCTCAGCACTCCTGGCTCCTCACGCTGTGCCAAACTCCAGGATGTGTTGCCTCTGCGCTCTTGGCACGTGTCTGCCTCCATGCAAGCACCTCCACCCCAAGCTGGCAGAGCACAGTGTTTTCCAGATGCAGAGAGGCAAATGGAGTTTTGACACCATACTAAGTGGGGCAATAGAAATATGCTTGAGGGGTCATGTCATGGAAGAAGGTGGGTGGACACCCCTGACCCTTTAGGGTCAGATAAACATATCAACCTGTTAACAAGAACTTGGTTGCACTGATACGCAAGAAAAGGTGAAAATCTAGGTTTATGTTAAGAGGAATGTGATTTGTAAGACGGTAAGGTAAGAGAGGGAATTCTTTTACTCTGCTTGGCTCCTAGTTACAATAGTGAAACAACTTTTGGCATAGGAGTTTGGAAGAGACCAGTAAAAATTATAAGATTAGAAAACATGACGTAGAGGAGAGGGTAAGGGAACTTGTTTAGTCTAGAAAACAGAAGACTTAGAGGGGACATGTTAACATAATCCTCCAATATATAAAATGTTATAGAGAGGACAATGTACATTTGCTCTCCTTTTCTCTTTGGGAACAGGACAAGAAGAGATCTACTTAATTTTTGGCAAAGAAAGACATTAGACTTTAGGTGAAAATATCTAATTGGGTTATTGACGTACTGGAACGGATACTAATGAGGCTGTGGAGCACCCTTCACACAAGGATTTCTAAAAGCAGTCGTAGACAAACATCTGTCAGGCATGGCCTGTGTGTACTTAATTCTGCTTTGCTGCTGGAAGACAGGTTAGGGGCTCCCTTCTAGGCGTTTTGGAAGACCTACTTTTTCTACAGCTCAGGAGGACTTTAGCACAACATTTACTATGAAGTAGCTTATGTGCAAAGCAAGTTACGGACTAGATATTTTTAGATACTTTGGGTTGTTCTGTGGTTATTACACTGATCTTTTCCTTTCAGCTTCATCTTTGTAAATCTTTGCATACTTACATAATTGAGTGTATTGAATTAAGTAATCAGAGGTACTCAGGTTAAGAAGTTACCCAAATTTTTGACAGTGCAGCTATTGCACAAAAGAGTTTACAATTTAACCTCTTTTTACCTGGAAGTTCAAATGCCAGAAAGAAACAGAATATATGTTAGTTATTTTGGTTTAAAATCTTAAGTCTACAGCAATAAAAGGTTTGTGTTATACTCATCTTCTCTTTGTTAGTCATTTGGATTTTGTCAGGGAACAGAAAATAGGTAAAAATCCTCTTATTGTAAAAAGTTTCTCGCATTAAAATTGTTCTAGCATCCCTGTGTATATGGGAGTTCTCATTAAGTGCCTGCAGTTATTTAACTCAGAAATGGAAATATAAACTGTATCTTTTTCTATACGTTATCTATAAGGCTGAATATGTCTTCCAGTCACTGAGAACTACACGGAATGAGAAAATTTTTCTGTGCTTCCTACTGGTATTATATGGTCAACTTTAAGGAAGGCATACTGGGAAGGATTTGGAAAGCTGTATTTTGTTTTTCTGTGGATTGCTAGTGCTTGGGTTGGTTAGATAAGAGACGTAGATCCTGGAGCTGGCAGGCTGTATGCCAGGATTCACAGATTAGGCAGGAGTTAAGTTTATGCCTGCAAGAGAGTTGCTACATTTGCAGACCTCATAAGAATTGGTTTAAAAGCACCTCTTCTTAGGCTAATACCAACAGCAAAATACAGAAGATTATGCCAAGCTCTCTAATTAGCTTGAACCATTTTGCTTAGGAAGCTCACAAAGTGCTTGTCAGGTTTTTTAAATCCTTATCAGTAAGTTTTCTAATATCAGCAAGGAAAACTCTTAACCATTAAATAAGGATTTTAGTTTTCTAGGCGTTATCAGCAAACACCTACTCCTGAGTAAGTGTTTAGGCTTTACACCTTAGTTAGTGATAAATGACTTCCAAAAGCCCTGTGTGACTGCCTACTTCCACTTGCATTGCAGTCAGGGGAGACTTACCTTTGGTTTTAATGGGCCCTGTACAAGGCTGATTTAAGGGCCCTCCAGAAACCTCCTTCTGGGCACTGTTTCTCCAAATAATTTTTTGCACAAACCCCCGGTGACTTTCTTATGAATTGGACGCTTTGACGCAGATCAAGCAAATGTGGAAATCAACGGGACTGTTACCACTAACTTTGCTGAGCATAGAGTCAGGCCCCTGAAGTTTTTGGAAGTGTCAGGCCAAAACTAATGTGGCTGAGACAGCCGCAGGCCTGTCAGAGCATTGCTCCTGGGCTCTCAATCCCCTCTCATCAGAGCAGGTAGCCAGAGAAAGCTAGCTCTTCAACTTGCTTACAGAGTAGTGACAGAGATTGGGATGACCCTACCAGGATAAAACAAAAACTAATGGGAGGAGGTCTGTGTCACACCAAGTTCTAATCAACCCTTTTTTTAGGATATGGAAAAAAGTCATTAAAAAAACCCATGACTTTTCATTTTTGTGTTGGTAAGAAGGAATGGAGCACAGGCAGCTGCTCTCTCTTCTGAACCATTCTAACCTTTTGGAAACTTTCAGGAATCATGCAGAGCCTCTCAGCAGATAGGGATGTACTCAGTTGGCATTTGCACAACCGCTTATGGCTAATTAGGAAGAAGAGTTGAGAGAGCTAGGGGTTAGTTAGAAATGCCAGAGGCTGTGGCTATGTCAACACTGTAACTTAGGTTCTCAGCTTGTTCTCAGGCTCTGGACCTTTATTAATTTTCTTCCATGGATACCAGAGTCCTGGGCTGCCCTTTGGAATAAATCTAGTCTTCCCTGAGATGAAATCCACAAATTATTCTGGGGCTAATTTAATCCCAGAAAGCACTAGTTTGGCTTGTTCAGCTCTATGCAGTTTTCCTATGTTATTCTAGCAAACTCATGCTCTCAGGTACTCTCACACAGACTCATACCATGCCCCATGGTGTGCCTTAATTTGACATCATGCTATAAAGACACTGCTGCAGCAGGCTGAAATGTTCTGAAAGGTCACAACATAAAATAATTATGTCTTAGGGCCACGGGGGCTTCCTATAGGCTCCAAAGGAGACAGCAGGTGAGTTGCTGCACAGCATAGCCCTGAGCAGTATGGATGCAAGTCACCCCGTGCTACCTGGTGTAGGATCGCTCCCTGGGGGGAAGCCTGTAGTAATGCGGTTGCAGCTGGTGCTGCAGAGATCAAATGGAGAGTTCCTAAAACAGGGAAGAAATAGAGGTATTTTTAAGGATGCTCAGAAGAATGAGGGAGGAAGACCTAAGGAGAAAAAATATTTACAATATATTCAGACAACAAAATGATGATGAAAAGCATACTAGTTGGATAAAATAAGTTCATTCTACTTCTGCCAATACTTCATTGTAATATGCCTCAGCCAGGCCCCAAATAGTGATTTAATCTACCATAATTCCTGCATTCAGTTACCAGTGAAATATATTTATTGCTGGTGTTTAATATCCAGCCATTGAAATGGTGCACTAAAAGTGCCTTATTTTTATATTATTTAGTCAGAAAAAGTTATAATTTAACTTCGTTTTGCAAGTATTCTGACAGACTGAGTAAGGCTCTTTTTATTTTGCTGTCCAGAGGTTGGGTGAGTCCCCTGCAGAATTTTTGGCATCCAAAAACCAAGAGTTAAATGGAGCATCTTTTCTCCTTGAGCAGGGTGACAGGCACTGAAGGCTCAGCCCTCCTTCCTTCCCTGTATCCCAAATCCCTGGAGAAAGAAGAGGCGGAACGGTTCCTCAAACCAGCATGAGGCTTTGCTCCAGAAACACTCTAACAACGATTGTGCTGTTCTGGCAGGAAACGAGGAACTATTTTTCTTTCTGTTCTTGAACCTTCTCTTCAGAAAAAGACAAGGACGTGGGAGATGAAAGATCTCAAATTCTAGACCCGCTGTGGCCAGCACACAGCAGAGCCTCCTCAACGTGCCACCATCTGGGATATGCCACCAACTATAGGAAGCAACTGCTCGCGGCCTATGGGAAAACGGAAAATGTGCTACAAACGCGACAGTCTGTTTCAAGAATTTCTGCTTCCCAGAGAGATTTGACAATCCTGCCTCAGCACCAGCCAGTGTGTGCCGGGCAGTCTGGCCAGGAATATTGGCAGAAACGTGGGCAAGCGCCATGTCGAATCTCTTCAGTCCGGTTCTTGGCCTTCTAGCAACCCGAGCGGAAGCGATGCGGCATGGCAGTCCATGAAAGCTCACTGCAGCAGCAATTTCCTCTGGAGGTATGGGTGCTCGGCAGCCTGCACGTCCCAGCCACGTTAGTCTTGAAGTAATGGGGATTGTTTTGGACAGATTTGGTGGGTGCACTGACTATTTTATTGACCTCTCAGGCTTTCTTAGCAATAGAGGTATAAGGAAGTGAAAGATCTGTTGCACATACAGAAGAAATCACATGCATTTATACTAAACTTTAAATCTGAGGCTATTTACATAAACATTTTGACTTCTAGAGGAAGAGCCGTGCAAAACAGAGGAGCAGTATTTTTACATCACTTCACCCCCAGGACAGCACATGAGAAGAGCCACAGCCTCAGGCTTCTTGGTGCATTCCCTCCACTTAATAGCTTGGATTTTTTTATATTGGGCAATATCAAAATGCTAGGACAGCAAAAAAAGAAAAGCCTCAAACTATTCCAAAGGCTGTTGTAGTCTTAAAAATTTGAGTACTAAACTAAATAATGTGCCTGGTAGTTCCCTTTAGCTGTGATAGACATGTATAGTTATGTGCACAATGGCTTTCGTTAGCCATCACTTTACCTCCAAAGTAAAAAAATCATCCATTTACTCAAAGTCTGTTCTAAACAATGGTCCTAAACTAATGATAATAAAAAATAGTTCTACGGGCACTCCCTGGTTTGGTTTTAATTGTAGAAATCTTAATTTATGGCCACAATTTTATTTTAAAATGCTACAGTCCTTGTTCAGGAAGGCTTTTCTTCCTCTTTGGGGAGCTAACTCCCTTGCAGAGTGCATGCATAAATACATACGTGTATTAGGCACACCAAAGATCTGTGAACGGGTCTTATTTTATCTTATTTTATTTTATTTTGTTTGACTATACTTCACTTTATTTTAATTTTATTTTTAGCGGCTCATGCTTCTACATGCAAATAGTTCCAAACTTAGCAAAACTGCTGAGATGGGTATCTTGTTTGGAGAAAGAAAGTAGAATTAAAACATGCATAAGCTCATTCAATGATCAGGGGATGCTCTGCACTGCCACTGCTTTCCTTGTGCCCTCTTCCTCACCTTTCTTGAACATATACTCTCGCACATCCTGAAAGAGAAGTCTCCATCCACCACTCCCTTGATATTGATATAAAGGCAGCTTCACCTCCACCCAGATTCTTCCCTTTCCTCAGTAACCATGAAAACACAACATCCATCTTTCCCTCTCTCTCACTGTGTCTTTGGACTTTAAGCCAGGTAAGAGTATGAGCTATAAATTGAAGTGAAATATACAGCTGGGTAAATAAAGTGAGATGAAAGGGAGAAAAAGGGAAATGTGTTTCCTATCACAGAGTTTAAAAAACAGACTTGGCACACAAGGGGAAAAAACAAAACAGGAAACAAGGTTCTACATATAAATTAAACTTTTTCACCCTGAACCTTTTTAGATAGCCCAGGAGTAATAAGAACGTGTGTTTCTTGGACTGGCAAAGCAAGCATTCCAACACTAAATGGCTTCCTGTTCAACACGTTCAAAGCCAGAGACTGTTTTTGGGGGTTGGTTAGAAATATGTGTGAAGTATGCACTTTTACTTCAGGCCAAATCAAATGTTTTTAATATTCCCCCCATCCCCTCCCCCACCGGGGAAAAAAAAAAAAAAGGCAAAATGTGACCAAAGTTTCTCCTTCACTGAGGAAGTTCAATGATTAGCCTTCAGTTAATCTGCAAACATTCACACTTCCCAGTAAAGATACTTAAAAAAGAACTGGTCAATGTCATTCTGCACTGGCATTTGAAGCTGTTGAGCTGTAATGAGTAGATGCATACAAGAGCTCAAGAACTTGGCCCCATGCAAAGACAGGGAAACAGCAAATATTTGAGGGCACGAAGTGTGTTACAGCATTTTCCCCCATTGGTGTTAAACCTATAATTCACAAATTGTTGATCCGTTTTCTTCTTCTACCACATCAGCCTCAAATGTTATTTGGTACTGCATGTTCTTTGCAGGCATATCTTTAGGGTTTTTTTTTTTTAGGTTTACAAGGTTTGATTACATGGCCAAAAGTGAAAGTAACACACATGGGAAAAAAGCACGGAGCACCATATGCCATGGATGCGCCAAGGTGAGGAGGTTTTCCAGTTCCTCACTGAAGCCACAGGGTACTTTTTGCAAAAAAAATTGCAAAAGTACACCTTTTTTTTTTTACAGCTAGTGGGCAATAGTTACATGTAACTAACCTGGGCCTGAATTTGTCCCTTTCAGTATAATTTCAGAAGTCTCACCAATTACTGCTTCTAGTAACATTTTTTCTTCCAACTCCAAACAAACAGTAGCCATGTAAGTGGTAGCCAACTATTTTCTTTTTATATTTTTTTCATTCCAGTGTTTTTGAGCAAACTCAGGATCTAAACGCTGTTCTGTTTCAATATTTGAAGAATGCGATGTACTGAGTACAGTCCAAGATGGTATGTTGTTGTGAGACATTGGTCTTGTCTGTTGCTGTTATGCCACCTTGAATGAACTGAGCTGCATACTTTATTTTGGTTCTTTCTGCCTAATTTCTACCAAAAAAACCCAACACATTAGCAGGCCCTTATAAACATATATTTTTCGGTTTTCACTTGAAGAAAAAGCATCCTAAGAAGAGACCTGGATCTCCAGTCTCACCTAAGTCAGTTAAATTCAGCCTGTGCTGATTTGTACCAGACTAAGCAATGATTTTCTTTTTGCCCAGCCAACTATAGTACTCATTTTCAGAGGTACTGCTGAAGATAGAACTAACAAAGATTGTGGAACTTAATAAATACTAGATAGACGCCACTGATGACTCATCCTTGGACCTCCACATACTTCAATATCATATCATACTTGATATCCAGAGCTATTGCTGGGTGGGAGCAGGGAAAATGACCAATGAAGGACCGGTTTTCTGGATCTGTCCCTCTTTGAAAGTCCAGCTTTCCCAGGGAGAGTCGTGGGAGTTCAGTTTCTAGTGATTCTGTGGCAGCTGCTCAGTGAGGCTCTCCTGCCATCTCCCTGGTGCATTTAAATTCAATTATTTCAGTTCGACTCCATGTCCTCATTGTCTTCTGCCCTTCAGACTCCTTCCTTCCTGCAGGCCCATCCAAAATAAAAGCATCATGTTTGTTTGCTATGTCTGAACCCTGCAACTTCCTTTCCCCTGACCTTCACCATTAATCCTTTTGAGTTTCTGTTCTAGCTCCCTCACATCTAATACCATATTTCTACATATCAGTTATTTTTCTGGTGTGTTAAACCAGTCATTATCAAACTAACATGAATTCTCAGGAATGGGAGTAGGTTTATGTATGTCCCATGGAAACTGCAGGGTCCAAACTTTCTGCAGAGTGGTGTTGGCAAAACTACAGGTTCCCAGCAGCAATCAGTATAAACAGGTTAAAAACCAAAGGCATACATTCTGGTGTAATCAACACATTTCTTGTACTTCAGTCTGTTCTTCTAAAATTGACTTTTGAAACACATCCTTTCACTTGGGACAAGGGAAAATAAAGATCTGCAAAATACTATGAAGATACACATGAATTTTATGAGTGAGTCATAACAGTTACTCCAAGGTTTCTCACACACACACTTCTGAGGAAAGACAGAAATAGAGCATGATAAAAAAACAAATGAAAGGTAGAGCATGAGAGAGAGAGAAGGAAGGAAAAATAAAAGATAAGAAGAAAGAAAACATAGGAAGGAAGGAAGGAAGGAAGGAAGGAAGGAAGGAAGGAAGGAAGGAAGGAAGGAAGGAAG
>NW_008824338.1:1494160-1497324 GCF_000699105.1 Pygoscelis adeliae
AGGGAAGAAAGGAAGGAAGAAAGGAAGGAAGGAAGGAAGGAAGGAAGGAAGGGAGGGAGGGAGGGAGGGAGGGAGGAAAAGAAAGAAAAAAGAAAAAGAAAGAAAGAAAGAGAAAGAAAAAGAAAGAAAAAGAAAGAAAAGAGAAAGAAAGAGAGAGAGAGAGAGAAAGAAAGAAAGAAAGAAAGAAAGAAAGAAAGAGAAAAAGAATGAAAGAAGGAAAGAAGAAAAGAAGGAAAGAAGGAAAAAGAAAGAAGGAAAAGAAAGGAAGGAATGAAGGAAACAAAGAAAGATGGTTGAGAACAGAAATCCAACTAAATATGGAAAAGAAAACCAATGCAAAAGAAAGATTTCGGGGATAATTTATGGTAGTTTAAATCCCTATTTTTTTTTGCCAGGTAGAGAAATCCTAGTCCTGTTACATGATCCTAACATCTTTCCAACTGCTTCAGTGAATCATTGCCATTACCAATATGGGCAGAAATTTACTATATCAGCTTCCCAGACACTGAACACAGTGTTGGCAGAGCTGATAGATATTAACTCAGTGAGTCAGATAGGGTGTTCTTTTTTTATCTCCACGGCACACAGCAGCAGCTCCAGCCATGTCGCCACTGCAGCTGCTGCCGAAAGCTGGGCAGCCAACATGGTAAGAGTGGGATTGCTGATCAGTGGTACTGCAAGACTTGCATGGTAAGTGCAAGCCGTCCCAGCAGGTAATGAGACTATTATTGACATTCTGGAGTACTTCCTTGAGGTCATGTTGGTCATATTCAGGAATCTAGAAAAAAACCCAACAAATAATACTGTAGCTGTCATTATAATGATATATAGCTGCAGGCATCATTATCTCAGTTGATAGGCTTTGTCTTGAAACTATCTTTTTCAGTCTCACAATGATTCCAAGCCGCCCTCGCTGGAGCTTTGTACCTGTGACATTATTTATTGTGGAGAATTTCACATTTTACTATTTTTTCTTGCTTGCTTCTAGCATACACCACTTTCAGATACAGCTGCTGAAGCGAAGTGTTATTTGTTTTGCGGATGGAAAGTCCATATGTCTACTCTTTACATAATGGGAATAGGTTTTGTTCCTTGGCAGGAAAGACTTTGGGTTTTTTTCTGTATCTCTGCTAAAGAAATAGCTAGGGCTGAAGGTGATCAGGATAGAACAAAACAAGGAATACACTCTGCACTCAGTAGAAACACACCATGAAAGCAATCTGAAGGTGTTCTGAAGCAGTCACGTGTGCTGTGGAGTCATTATATGGTTGACTTCTGCCAAATGGCATCAGTGGATGAAGTAACAGCCAGAGGCTCATGTTGCTCTTCAAGAGACATCAGGCTTTGTTTTCTCTGATTTTTCCATTCTTCTCTGCTTTCAGTGTTCCATCCTTTGAATCATTTAAGAAGTCCAAATTTCAAAACCAAATACTCGTGAGAAAGTCAGGCTGTGCTGATCTATAGCTAGGAAACTACAGCTGTTCATTCCAGATGGATGCATCACTCTATGCTTGTCTTGTCCTTGTACTTCTCCCCAGCCACAGCTGGCCACAGGTCAAGAGAGAATGCTAGGGAGATGGGTACATCTGCCTCTCCTTATGAGCAAGTCTACCTACCAGAGTCCACCCCTTCTCTGCTACCATACTGCATTACTCTGAAGCAATGTCCTTTGGGCGACCCTATAGTCACCTCAGTTTCCACACTATGGGGGACTGATGCTCTAGGTGCTGGCAAAATACATTCAAAAACACTGATCTCCAGCTCCAGTTTCTATCTGTGATATGTAAACATCAAACCTACGGGACTTGTCTGTCTGAGAGTTTAGCAGAAGGGACTCTCTTTTTTTCAACAGCACTTGCGTTCATCCCATTGGCCTGTATCGTTTTGATGAAGTTGCACTTCAGGGATATTCAGGACCAAAGGTTGGATTCATTAAGTGATTTAGACAGTCTTATCTACATAGTAATTGCTTTTTCAACACAGTCACAACCATACTGACCCATCACATTTCTGTTGAACAACTAGATCAATGCACTGCAGGGAGATCTGGGGTGCTGTCCCATACTGTCTTAATACAAGTTTCTGTGAAAAGTAACTGAGATATTGTTTTTCAATTGTCCAGTGCAACTTTGAGCATTCCTCTTTGCAGCAAGGTGGATAAAAGGAAGACTAGGCAACTGGCTAATACAGTTCAGTAACACTTCTGTTCACGCACCAGAAGTGTAATGTGTACAAGGCTACGGGAGCCCAACCTGGTGCATCTTTGCTTCTGAAAGTGAATTATCTGAGTGTGAACAAAATGTTAACACAGCGTGTACATTGTATTTATGGACACCTAGTCAGCTTGATCATCTACATAATTTGCAGGTAGGATCTGCCATAACACAAACATTAAAAATATGGTAAAATACTCTAGATAGCTTTTCACTTAGCACAAAGGAGTTTGTGCTTTCTTTCGGTGTAGTCAGCAGAAGTTCTTTCCTCTGGAAGAACTTTATTATTTGGCAGAATGCTATATAAGGCAACCCAAGTGGGGTTTTTTTCCTCTCCTCTCCTCTCCTCTCCTCTCCTCTCCTCTCCTCTCCTGTCTCCTTCTCCATTTCTTCTCCCTCTTCTTCCCTTCTCTTTTTTTGATTTCTTCGTCTCTCCTTGCCCTTCCCTTTGTCTCTCCCATTTATTCTGCCAGCTGTGCCGAATAAAGAAAACGTTGCCTCCTTTCCTGCTTAGATAGGCACAGCTGATCAGACGACGACACCAACACAGACAACCACACCAAAAGGAAGCTGAGCAACATCCATTCCCTGCTACCTCTGTGCTCGCCACGTGAGACAGAGAACAGCAACAATTGTCATAGCTTCCCCTTCCCTTTCTGTCTTATTTCTGTAGAATGAAACTTAAAGAAAATAATTGGAGACCCAGGTACAACAGGTTCTCTTACTGGTGCAAGCAAGCTCCTCAGATGAAACACAGTTCTGAAGACAAGACAGACTCTGAATTGCCCTTAGAAGGCAGCTTAAAACATGCAAGTTCCAGCTATCTCCAGCTTACTGAAAATTCCAGGGTCTTTTGCAGCTCACCAGATGAAAGGCTGCAAGTCCTGACAGGTTTCAGTCCTAACTTCAGGTTTCCTTGAGTGCTATACTGCAAGAACAACCAACAAGTAG
>NW_008824338.1:1497351-1497731 GCF_000699105.1 Pygoscelis adeliae
AGGAATTTCTTTCCTAGTCTGCATAAATTACTGATGGACTCGTCTAACATTTAAGAGAGGTTGCTTGACTGTTATCCAGTGGTAGATGTTAGGGCTCTGGGTGCAATGAGTGCCCTACTCCGTCTGCACCAGGCAGTGATTCTCTGCAGTCCTCCTCTTCCCCTCAGGGCATCCCTCAGGTGTACTAAGTGCCCTGATGGGAGACTGAACCAAATTCGAGTGCAAGGCCAATCTAAGTGATGGATTATGAGTGATGTTTAGTGTTTATTAGCAGTCAAGCCTTTTCAGGAACCATACTAAGTGTAAAACAGCAGCTCTCTCTTTCTTGCTTGTTCTCTGTCAGTATGTACACACACAGACACACACACACACAAAAGAGC
>NW_008824338.1:1497761-1513739 GCF_000699105.1 Pygoscelis adeliae
TGTGCTGGAAGCTGGCATCAATGCAATGATGATACCATGAATGTTATTACATTGAATGCTGCCATCACTAGAGAAATTCTCTAACCTGGTAATTCAGGAGCCAAATTCTAAGCCATTTTAGCCAGCTTGTTATCAAGACACCATACATTCATAGTAGACTAATTAATCAGCATCTTTTAAAAAACAAGGACTGGAGATTTGCCATATGACTTAGTGGTGCCTGGGAGTCCCTGACAATGCTTGTGAGCCGCACAGAGCAATTCTGTCAAAAGGCATCGAGAATGGAAAGATGCAAGCAGGAGCAAGTAGGAGGGAAAGAAACCCCAGAACCCAACCCTTTGGTTATGCTGGGGGTCCTTTCCCCTTTCTTTCTGTGCATGCAGAAAGCAGCTGATCCGATACCTTCTGCAAATAGATACAAATACATGCACAAGAGCTGGGAACATCTTGTACACAGATGTGAGTCAGTACTTGGCAGGTGGCTAACTGGAGTCAGATTTCCCAGACAATAATTACATTTTCAAAAAAAGAATTAAAGAGACCAGAGAAGAAGGACTTATTCCCACCTGTCGAGAGTATGAACTCTGAACTGAAATTCCCTTCTTTCCATGTAGCTGATTCTACATCACTTCAGGTGTTGCCTGCATAAGACATTCAGGAAAGGTACTATGAATCTTACAAGGGCATATTTTTCTAAATGGTACAGGTTAGACTTGAATAATTGTTTCTGCCCTCCAAGCTGCCCAGACAGTCTGATCTGAAAGCTGTACAGACATAATAGCAATGTAGTATGGTGTTCAAACATGTCCTGTGAAAAGGTCACAAGAAGACCCCATTATCAGTATAGTCGGCCAAGGAGAATGGCATGTGGTACACTATTTGTTTTGTTGTTGGCTGTGGGCCAGAAAAACATCTCCATAGCAAGACATCAAATGCACCTTGAGGACTATGAACTCAGGCACGTCTGCTGCTCCTACGGCAAAGAGCATTCAGCTTCCTTTTAGCCCTGCGGGACCGAGCCTCAGGCTTACAGCGTGTTTTCTAATTTCTGCATAACAGCCAGATGTGGCCAGAACCACAGGTGTAGGTGGCTTATGAATCTCTACATTGTAATTTGACTTTTAATTGTTGCTGATTTCCAATTTTGCTTATTCTCTGATAACCAGTCTTTTTATAGATATTTGAAAACTGTCTTTTAAAAAAAAAACAATACATGAGAAAATGTTTGCCTTTGGCAGAAAATCTGTCTGTCTGTCTGCCTGTCTACCTACCTGCCTATCTACCTGTCTGTCTATCTATGTAGATTGCTAGCTATGGAAAAACAGAATGCCAAGAGTCAAAACAAATTAGTTTTGGGCACTGCAGTATAGTTGAGTCTTTGTGTTCAAATTTTTTGATGAAAGGGCACACTCCTGTGTCAACCTCTGGCTCCTGTAACGAGCTGGATCTCCTCTCCAAGTGAGGAGGCTGTGGTATGTCTTGAAAAATGTGGTTTAACCAGAGAGCTATGCCTAACGAGGGAAATATGAGCATAAAGCCCACCAACTGTAACATGTTTAAGGTATTATGATACCATTTCTATTTCCAGTGACAGCTGAAATATTAGAATATTTTAATATCTTTTGTTAATTTGTTACCAAATTTTCTGTGGAAAGTCTTTGCTACCTTTATTCCTCTTCAACCCCAGTTCTCAAGCCAGCTCTAGATGTTTTCTCTGTTTGTTTGTTTAATGCAGGATAGGGGTAGGCCATGGAAAAGTGCAATCCATACAGGGTTGGATCTTCTCAGAAACTGCATCTGAGACAGTGTGAGCCACAGGAACCGTGTTAGGCTGTGTCTCTTCACAGGATTTTTTAAGCTCCAAGCTGCAGTTTGTCCAGGATGTTATCATTTTTGCTGTAATAATGTCCTTTAGCATGCACGCAGCAGTCCAAAGAAAGCTGAGTGAGTAGGAGCCACAACTCCATGAGAGCCAGATACCACCACAAAACCAGTGGGATGTAATACTTTCCAAGTCACAGAAGTGCCCTACCTTGAGATGGGACAATAGAACAGGATATACTTTTTATTCATTTTAATAGGAGGGAGAGGGATTTAGTGAGAGACAAAGCACAGAAGCTGACAGATAGATTAAATACAAAAAATCCTCACAGAAGTACTTTGCTGGGAAAAGTAAGATTAAATATTGCAAGAGATAATTAATCTGTTATGATTCTTAAAGACTAAAACAAAGGAATTTTTTTATATCCTCAGCTTCCTTTTCCTAAGCAAATTCCTGGGGATACAGCACACAGCATTACAGTTTCCAGTTGTTTCCCATGATTGAAAACTTCCAGGTTACCCAGCAGCTGTTAAAGGAAATGCTGCTCTTGGCAGCAAGCATCGCTGTCAGTTCAGTCCTGACTGTGGCCAATGGGAATCTTCTAGTTGACCAAAATGCAGCTGGATTGAGCTCTAAGGGATTTAACTGTCTGAGGCTCATGAGGACACAGAAGTTCCTAAGCATTCATTTGCCTTTGGAACCATGATGTGCATGGCAGGTATCATAAGAAACAAGTCTGGGCTGATAACACCACCCTAGGCTGCACCTAGGACGCACCCGAGGGAGAAGGGGCAGCACTTTTGCATATGGTGCTCAGGCCCCCTCATGTTGCTGCGAGGACAGCTTCCTCAGGTGGTGAGTCCATTCTGCCCAGGGAAAGGACACCCAGGGTCCACCGATAGCCCGTAGAAAGCTTCCAAAATACTGGATGTATTTAGCAGAAAACTTTCACACTTTGTTAGTACCAGTCCTCACTGCTGAGCAGAAGTCTGGTGTGGTGGGCTGGCAGTGAGGGTCTGGCCCCTCTTGTTGCTTGCTTGCTTGCTTTTGGCCTTTCTGAGGATGCAAGGTATTCAAAGGTAATATGAACTCCATGGCCTGAAATAGTATCTCTGTTACTGGGCCCCAGATGCAAAAAGACATAATATAAAAAGTGTGTTATAAAAGGAACTAAATATTGACCTGTTCCTGTGGTGAATGGGCATGAACGGGCTCAAAGTCCTGTGCTGTTACTTTTGTGGATCTCTGAGTAGAGATCACTGTTTATAAAACCAAACAAATAAACAAAGAGCTAATTAAAAGTTTTTCAAATCTAGTCATCTCTGAGCTTCAGGAGTCTGGACGCCAGCTAATTCTGAATCAGGGGTGCAGTGTCCAGTTCTGATTTTAAGCAATATCTTATACTTTGATGGGCACTTAGGGTAGGATTTATCCTGCCTTACTTAGTCCTCAAGAAGTTGCTTAATCTACAGTTGCCCAGTCTGTGGGATGTCCGCTTTCAGATGTCCTTGAAGAATTTCTTAATCATCTGGCTTTTGGAGAACTTGTTTTCCACAGCTTCTGTTGAAGAGGAAACCTTATGCAATGAGGAATCCAGCACTTACTGGGCCAGGAAGAGAAGGAGAGGGAGCATGACGCTTAAGGGCTAGCAGGTTGCAGGGCAGTTTCTATGTTTTACCCAATGTTCGCATAAAGTGACTCACCCTTCTTTGGGCATCGACCGAAAACTTGAGAAAAGCGGGTACCAAGGTTCAGTCTGTCCCATCTGACTGGCTCTAGGCAGCTGTGAGCGGTGGAGTGCAGGTGGTTTAGTGTTCAAGTCCCAGGTACGCAGCTCTGCTGAGGCATAGTACAAAGGAAACTGGGCACAGCCAGAAAAATTGAATGTTGCAATACCGACCCTTTGAGAACTCAGTTCTGCTTTTGGATCTAATGTCCAGTCTGATCCATACATGCTGCATGTGTCCTGTGCCTTAGTCCGCACCTGCACGTATTCCTCTTATCCCCAGCCTTGCCACTCCTGCTCCCTTACAGGATTATTTTTATTTTGACCTATGACCTTTAGCACGCAAGTATTTTTGGCTGGGTTGAGTTCTGTATAAAAACACATTTTCCTTTTGGAACAAAACCCAGAAGAGAATCTGTAATTCTCTCTTATGTCTCTTCCCCTTAAGTGGTCACTTGAAGGGTAAAATGTCCACCGGTACCAAACGGAGTTTTGTTAACGGGGCACTGACACGGAATAAACACTTCTGCATAGCATTCATGTACTTCAAACCACTCCTCATTAGTACTGTTTATTCTAAATTGAGCATAAAGTTATAAATGGAGAGCATACCACTAGCGTCTATTAATAATGGGTCAGATTCTACAGCACTTGCTACATCCAAAAAGTGCTTACTTGCACCAGCAAGTTCTGTTTAAAGTAATGGCGCTTTAATTCCTTTTTGGCTGCCTAATCTTGCCCACATTTAGGGATGCAACAAGATTTTTTGCAGCATTGGTAAGATGATATAAACACTTTATGGAAAAAATTTTAAGCTCTTGAAGAAAGTGATAGCTGATGTCATAAGTATCATTCTTTCCATATCCTTCTTAAAGCAGTGTAGAGTGGGGATCTTCTGCTGAAATGGTTGCCAGTATTTCCAGTTTCACACTCTTTTTCAAAGGGTTATGACCTTCCTACCAGTAGTTTGAGCAGAAGGTGGTTGTGGAAGTGTTTCTTTCCTATCTTGAAAGAGTGACATTGGATTTAAATTGTAAACTAAAGTAACTGTTAATGTTTGTTAGATACTGACAACCGTCCTAAGTGTGTCTGCGGTTCCTGTGTTCCCATCTAGTCTACTGTCAGTGCTGCTCTTTAATTTAAATCTTCTTCCTTGGTTTTTTTAATTATTTTTTTGTCCTGCATTGTATTTGTAAAAAATGGAAAAATACTCTCTGTGCATTGTCTTGCTAAACCAACTAAACCATGCTAACTTACCTTCTGTGTAAATTTTTTAGCACTCCTGATCTTTTGAGAAGTCTTCTTGTACTTCATCTTCACTTCAATATAGGTCACTATACCTGTATAAGTGGCTGTACCTGTGCACAATAAACTTGGACTCTTACCTGTGCACACTGCAAAACGATGCTTTAATGAAATTTATGCCACCCTTAGCCTTATCACATTAGCCCTGGAGCTGTTTTCAAATGATATGATAAGAATCTGTGGTGAAATTTATCATCTCTCTACTTGGAAACACTATTTCTAGTGTTATCCTTTTCCGTTCACTGTGTGCTTGGGGACCTCAACTCCTGTGACCAGAATTCAGATTCATCTCGTTTAACCATTGCCACTGGAAAGCTGACATATAGTCCGCACTAGCTGTCAAGGGTAAGGCTCTAATTGATGTAAGGCAATTCAGCTCACTAATCTTAAGGTGGAAAGACTTGTATCTTGACATAATGGTTTCTCTCTTTTAAGTGCACAAGAAACCAGAGGAGTTGACTTGACCAGATGCCATAACTTTGGGATGGTTATGTGAGATAAGTCCTACTCCAGGTCCGGATAATACTTGAGTATGAGAGATGAGATGATGCAAAAAGGTTTGAAGGAAGAGACAATACTGCATGTCACCAGTTCCATTTACAAGAAAGAGGGGGCATACTTAAAGCTGCCGCTACTGCACAATATATTAGCAACAAAGTGCTCTCTGTGCTAAAAAAGATGGGGAGCAAAGAGACCTCCTGAAAATTTAAGTGGAGAGTTGAACAGAGAAATACAAGAGTTGTTGTTATTAGTGGTTCAAATTTGTTTATCAAGACTTTTAAAATGAAATCATGCAGAGATTTGTAGCGAAGATTGCAATTTTGGCCTAAAGAAGGAGAAAATATTAGTCTTCTTTCAATGTTAAAACACTGTTAAAAGTTCATGATCTACCAAGATTTCCTAACCTTATCAGGAGAACCTGAAAGAAAATGTCTGAGAGTGGGTGTCACCAGACAAAAAGAAATAACATAACTATGAAATTCAGCATGCGAAAAGATACTAGGCAGACAGTCAAAATTAGAAGAACAAATACACAAGAGGGCAGAACTCTTACTGCCAACAATTACAGCAGTATTACATATCACTTGTGTTCTCACTTATGCTAACGTTATGCTAGTACAGCTCACTTGATCTTTCTGGAACTAGTCCTGATTTTCAGTGATGTGAAAGCAAAATCATCCCACATGTGCCTCTTGCTTTTACTTCTCCTTGGAACTAAGAGCTGAGGAAAGTGGAAACTTCTTGTGACTGTCGATGTTTTACCCTACAGAAGGTTGGGCTGAGAAGCAGGAGTTGAATATCTTTGTATATATTCTTCTGTTACACAACAGATTATTTTTGAATGCAATCAAAACATTGACCCTGGATCCTATTGCACTTAACAGTGATGTTAAGAGTTCTCTGCAAGCCAGCTGGGCAAAAATAATGAAACGCTAGTGAAAGTTCAGAGCCAGGCCTCTTGCTTCTGATGGGAAAATCCAGCAGATTCTCCAAATCTTGGCTTTTTCTGGTTCTGACTTCAATGAGTTAATATGTTATTCAAGATATTTTAAAATACTTTAATTGAATAAATAGTGCATTTTCAAACACCAATTAGTTTCTTATGTGAAATAATTAAAAAGTATTAGAATAAAAGTTTCTGAGTGTAGGGGTTATTTTTAATTTTCTTGTGTGTTTATTTCAGTGCTGATGAATAGGTCAGCTCTATGCCTGGTTACTACAGTCATTAGCATTGCCGCTACAACTACAGCTATGCAATGGAGAAACATCTTGAGAAAAGGCAACTGCATCACTCTTAACGTAAAGAAGAAATCTTAATACTTGAAGGACTGTCTTATGAAAAGTCTAGCACGAGCAATACCACCCTCCCAGTATTAGCAGGCCTTCCCGGTTGAGATGTAAGATAGATATAGGGAAAAAATGTCAGCAGTGCAGGGAGGTTGTTTTTCTTCCTTCTGAGAACGAGGGCAAAAGCCCAACTGGGCTATTTGCTGGTATCCTGAACCATTATTATTTTCCGAGTCTCATTAAAACAGGAGAAAACAAAACCAAACCCCTGCCTTTGTCTCAGGTCATTCCAGAACATTTGCCCTCTCCTGTTATGTATCCAGGCAGGAAATGTTTTTCTTCTTTTAAAATGAGCAATGCAAGGATATTGTGGAGAATGCATGTAGGGCAATATGCTATCAGCACCCTCCAGTTGTTTATCATGGCCATTTTCAGCCCAAGCGGGGACACCAAGTTCTCTTGGATTCTCACTGTGCTGGCAGTCATCTGTGTGTGACAACAAAAAAACCAGCAACCACTTCCTGATAAGTTTCAGAGGATTACTTTTCTCAGCCTTCATTCTCACAGTTTCATTCCACTACTGAAAAGAAATGCAGAGTTTTACAGCAGACTTGACTCTTTACTGCGTATTTGTCAGTGATAACTGTACAGTTTTTCCTTCTCACATGCTTTGCTTCTCTCTGGAGGAGGTAAGAAAGAGGACTTACTCTCCTTTGCCCTGTGAATGGATGTGGCCTATGTCTAAGGTCACTTCAAAACAACAGACCCTCAACTGCAGCCGTGGCTAGGGACCTTTTCTATAAAAACGCATTGTTTTGCTGGAGGCAGCAGAGTGGGTAGGGTTATGGCATGCCAGAGAGGCACAGGAATGCGAGGCTACTTCATAAGCACAAGTTCCAATCTCAGCATGTTTCTCCACAGCAATGTTGTGTTACGAAATTACCATGGATGTTTTATGCAGAAAGCTTTACGTTCTGAAGGCCAGCCATGGTGCCACTTAGGCGAGGAGGGTTTCTCTCTCAGTTAGGTCAAGAGACCAAGAGCACAGCAAGGGGAAGCGTCCTTTTTGCACAAAGAAAAAGGAGAGAACTGACAGCAGTGGGGAAGTCCTCACACTTCCTCAGTCCTTTTTCTAGAGAAAGCAATTTTCAGGATATTCAAGGCTCAGTGGTGTTGGCTGCTTGGTTATTTTATTCCCCAGCTTGTGACTGTTCTCCTCTATGCATATTTTGCATATGTCCACAACAAATAGCATTTTTAATTGCACCCTGAACAGAAAGCAAAGCTCATTTTCCAACTGTGGGTGCCAGCTGGAGAGTACAGGGCTTGTTTTCTTTCTAAAACATAGACTTTTTTTTTACCCTTAGCAACTACCTCCCACTTCCTCTCCAAATATGTGTTTGATGCTTGGTAATGATCACTCTGGTGATATTATTGATGAGAGGAAAAAGGCGGGAGGATGGTCAGGATGATAGCCGCAAATTTAGGAAACCTAAATTAAAATCTCTGTCACAGACTTCCTGTGTTATCTTGCACAAATCACTGAGTCACAGAGCTACAACAGGCTGCATTCGCCTCGATTTCTGTGCTTCAGTTTCACATCTGTTGAATGTGAAGCATAGGATTTCTATCGCATGAGTTTATGTAAATTCAAATTGTGAAGTTCCTAGCTCTTTGCTGTAATGGGAGCCACATTACTTTTTAAACTAAGACTTCTGAAAGGGATCATTAAGATACACGGCAAGAGGCTTGCTTTTACTTAGTTGTTTATTCTCATCATGAGGAAGCTCAGTCTGAGCACAAGAATAAGTGCTGTGGAACTGCAGAAGAGGATTTCTTCATCAGGAACAGATGAACAAATCCTTGCAACCTTGTTGGGAGAAACTGCTCCTCTCTCCTTAGGTTTCCCAGAAGAATAAGTGTAAAAGAATAGTTGAAACAATAAATTCTTCCGAAAAATTAGGGTTTCCCATTGAGTAATCCAAGGCTTTATTGTTTCTCAGGAAGCAGAGAGCTGCAGCCTCTTAAAAAGAAAAAAACCAACCCACTAGTTAGTACAGACTAATACAGTAACTGTTAACACTCAGTATTCATTTCTTGATATGCCCCTGGAAGTGTATTTCTTGCCCCAAAGAATTCCCCAATGGCTGTTTTTGTTTGTTTTGTGGGATTTAGGGTCCATTGACATGAGGTATAACTTAGAAATACAGGAGGATAAGAAACAGTTAATTTAATTTAAATAATTCTTTTACTCTCTTCTTGTCAAGTACCTATCCAAATCTACCAGCAAACTGATAAATATAAGTCCCGATCCTGGGCCCACACAGGTAGAAATGGAAATGGTTGCCTCTAGTCAGAGTTAAGACGGTGGGCTTTTGCAAAGAACAAAACATACCCAAGCACTGTGGTCACGGGGCTGTTTGAGTGAACCAGTGTAAGGATCAGTTTGCAATTACCTAATGTAAGTGCACTGCTGTTGTGGGAAAGTAGTCCCTGTGATCTAGGGGCTGAAGGTAAGTGCTAGAGCGGCCAGCACCAACGTAGTGTGAGTAGCAGAACAGAACCAGCCCAAAGTTTCCCACAGCTTGACCCAAACTTGGCAACAACTCCTGGCAGGAGAGGTGATATTTGAGCAGGACAAGTTATTCTTCAGTTGCTTGCCTTAAAAAATTAATGCTCAGTTTTGCTAGTGCAGTGCAACCATAAACTCTTCTGCAGCGGTGACAACTTCAGAGTGACGGCTGTTTCCTACCCACCAATGTCACCTGCAAAGTTTTTAGTGAGCTACTACGGTGAGAAAACTTAGGAGAACAGAGTTATTTTAATTAATGCTTTTCTTCTCAAACCTTAATGTTGTTAACTTTAAGAAGTCATTAGAATGCTGGCATGAACAGGAGACAATGCTTATGGGTTTTAATGAATGCAAATGTGGGGAAGAACCCATTTTCATCTTCTAAGAAACAGAAGGGATTAATCTAAAATGACATACTTAATTATTCCAATCAAGCCTTCTTGAGTGAGAAGCAATAAAAATAAGAGCCTGTGATTATTTCTGTATTTCTGAATAAAAATGTTGATGCCATTAGCTAAGAAATATTTCAGTGACAGTTTGAAACAAATGTCTCCAATACACTTTTAATGTAGATATTAAAGGTTCATTATTCTTGGCTAATTGCATACCAGTTGATCATTAAAAACAGATTTGCCGAGGCTTAGGAAGCATGCATCCTTTACATGAATGCTAATCCTCAATAAACATACTTTTAACAATCAGTTGGCTTACTTTATATGTATAGCAGGGAATTCAAGTCACAGAATGTTCGTAAGATGCTTACTTTAAAATACTACTATCATTTCCCTACTTATCCTGCACTGTCTTCTCTAATTAAATGGAAAACCGATTATTACATAGACATAAGACACTTTTCTAATTTGGCTTTCGCCAGATCTCCTCTTTGCAGAAGTTAATTTCTGATAGATTGCTCCAGTTTAATATTGAAAGTGCATAAATGAGATGTCAGAAAAAAAGGTGGCAGAAAGAAAAAGTGCACCTCTTGGGTTCATACAAAGAATCATTGCATGTGAATAGGTCCGTATTTTCTGAAAGACATAATTCTTGTGAATTATGAATTGTCTTGTGACAATTGATTCAGGTCTAAGGGGTTCAGAATGGTCTCTCCAAAGACTGGAGGCAGGTTAAAATCTGTCTGGTGTCCTGTTACAGAGCAAATTTCATAGTGCAGATGCATTCAAAGATTCACAAACATCTGCAGCCATTTAAATTGGTTGTGCCGAAACAAAAAGCCTCACTCCAAATTCTCTTAAGCTTTGAAGACAAAAGAAGGTTAAAAATCTAGATCTCAATTTTGTAGCTCAGTTGATCTCCTCCATTATCTAAGGCATGAGTCAAAAGTGTTTTCAGGTAGAAATCCTGTAAAAACAGGTGACGTCATCTTAAAATTGGGCAAAACTTGCTATTCTAGTTTAACTTAGTTTTGAGTTCTTGCCTTTATTTCAACACAAAATTCAAATCAAATTAAGATTTGATAACATAAAGAACGAAGCAGACACAGACAGTAAGCAGAACCACAAACCTTCCCTAATTCTAATTCCAGTCATGTTGTGAGATGGAGGATGTTGAGGTTTTCCTCTCATTCTGATACCAATGTATCACCCATGAGGTGCGGGTCATTTTTGTCTCGATTCTTTATACTTTTTCTGAAATCATGAAATATTTATGTTAAGCTATGTATTTATTATTTTAAATATATTTATATGTTGAAACCTTCCAGCACAAGTGGAAAAATAAAGCATATGGTTATTCTTTCTGGCAACTGTAAGGCTTTAAATCCCTTCTCTACTCAGCTATCTCTCTAATCAGAGAGGAGATCATCGCTACATGCTATGGCAGAGATCATGGCTTGTCTTCTCTCAACTCTTCTGTGCCATCTACACAATTATTCAATACAGAGGTAGTTATTTTTATTTTCAGATCTTTCGGTAACATTAAATATACACACATCTTTGTATGTATATGTCCCCTTTGCCCTGTAGGAGGAGAATGCTGCATCCTTCTGCATGCTGTTTGTTCTGTTAAAGACCTGTATGGAGGAGGAAAGGAGTCTGCTTGTAGGGCTGCTGTGCGAATTGGCCCAGCACCATTCGGTATAATCCAGCTGACTATACTGCCTCTAAAGCCTGTTAGCATATGGTGGAAAAATGCCTAAAGGGTAACTCTAGAACAAAGCTTCCTGAGAGTCACAGATCTTACTGTAGAGAAATTGCAGAACTTAAAGATTTTGCAGGGCCAGGGAATGAAATCCTGGTTTCATTTAGGGCAGCAAGGATTTTGCCAGTGATGCTACCAGGTCAGACCTGGTCAGGTGAGATGCAGGGGCCCTTACTTCCAGCAAATCTCTGGGTATCAATGGATCTAAAGAAGAGCATTTTGTCTCTTCTGGGCAAAGGTAAGAACTCTTCACAGCTGAATGATCTGCAGGAGATAGGGCTAGAAAAAGATTTACCTTTTCCCTAGACTATTTGGACTGATCTGTGGTTACGGTGCAGATCAAGCAAATGACGTAACATTGTTTGCCTATAGGTATGCAGTTTACTTGTCAGTTTTACTACAAGGGATCACAGGCTTAGCCAACAGTAAACTATCTTGCTTTGTCTTTCTTTCTTTCCCTTTCTTTTCCTCCCAGAATAGCTCAGACCTGAGATTCTCCAAACCACGGTTACTTCACAGGGCTTTTTTCTATCCAAGCCCCTGGGCGAAACAGCAGGTGCACCACGAGGTTGAGAATAAGCCTCTGGGTGAAATGCTAATGGTCAGGCTGCTGACCCACTTTGCACAGCTGGCAGGTGCATGCTTCCTCTGAGGATGCCCCTGCTACAGAGAAGGTTTGGGCTCCAGAGTGGTGTGTGTGCGCAGCTGCTCATAGAAAGTGGAGAAATAGACCTTTCTTGTAAGCAAGTTGTCCTGTTAGTCCGAAATCCGAGACTGACCTTTTCTTTTCTGGTGGAAGCTAAGACTGGGTGGCCCTTGGCTTCTTGCAAATAGACATTTGGTTATGAACAGGGCTCATGTGATGATATTAATGATTGGTGATTAGTACAAGGAAATACCAGGCACATGGCCTGTTCTATAGGGGGTCATCAAGCTAGACATGGTAGCTGTATTTCAAGAAAATGCCTAATAGCCTGAAGGCTTTCTAATAGCATTAGAAGTTTTATGTTCTGGAGTAAGGTAATCAAATCTCATGCTTCGGGGCACACGCTGATCTCTGCAGGAACCAGGAAGGCATTTCCCCCCACAAGAGCTTTAGGCAGTTGTCTGGGTGGTTTCCATCTTTTCCCAGAGCGATGGTAAATGGAGGCTGTTGGAGGCAGGACGCTGAACTGCATGGAATGACCCCCACATATCTGTGTCCCCATGTAGCTCTTTAAAGAGCTAAAGATTTCAAATCCTATAGAAATGAATGCATTATGACAGGAAAGCTCCAGCAAAATGCCTTCAAAGTGAAACCCTGGGCCAGCTTTCAGTCTCTATTAGGTAGGTACAGTGCTCATTGAATTCACCCCCAGAACAGAGAACAATACTTGGCAAGCTCCTTCTAGTGAGGAAAAATGATTAATGCTTTGTGTCAAGTGCTCATAAAATGGTGTGGCACTTGTACACAGTGTCTTTTCTCTTCTTAGGTAGGATGCTAGTGACGACATCAAAGCAAAGCAGAGCATTCACAGCATCAAGTTTTTGTTCTCCAGCTCCTAACGCACTGTCATGCCAGCCAGCTTCTCTGTATGCCCATCTGATAAAATCTGTGCCCTGTTTTGGCTGCCTTCTGCTCCTCTACTTTTAATTGTCTGTGGCTTTTTCTCTTCCTTTTTTTGTTTTCCTTTTCATTCTCTTCTGCCCAGCTGGAGGAAGTAATTTGTCAGCTGTTATTGAAATTTTTACTTTGATCTGGCTAATGTAAAATATTTTAAACCAGCACAGAATATGATGCTGCCACTTTGTCATCAACACATTGAATTTTTTTCTCAAGGGAACATTTCTATACACATATATATGTACTTAACTGTAGCACAGGCAAACGCAAATTGCTCCAGCAAGGCAACTTTCACCATCAGTTCAAGCCAAGACTTCTTGCATTTTTCCTGCCTGGAACACAATGTTAAGTATATTTTTCTCATGAGGTCACAGGTAATGTCCTTTTTGACCCCATAGTCAGTATTTTCCCCATGAGATACCCCATATTTATTGTCATTATTTTTCACAGCCTTGTAAAATGTGTGATGGTGCAGTTGAGGAAGAGTTGTGAAATGCTACGTCTCAGACACTGGGGTCTAGAAAAGTAATTGGCTCCTCAGTCACTTTGTGAGTTTAATCACCAAAACCACTTGAATTTGTGCAAAATGAAAGCTAGTCCTCTATCTGAGAGAAAGATGACAAAGTAGAGAAATTAATCTGTCATTTCTTTTTTATTTACTAGTTAAAAGGGGAAAAAAACCCGTTCTCTGTCCAGTGGAAAATATAGAAGTAGTAGATGAGTGGGTACCAATATAATGCAGACCATAACAGTGTTACCTTTGTTATTCTACATGGAAACAGCAGAACAAGGCAAAATAGTTCACAGAAAGTACTACTGCCAGAGAAAAGCCTCCAGCTTTCATTCTTCTCGGGATTATCCTTTCTCCTTGAACACAGACTATCGCTGCGTGTTCCGATCTACCCAGACATGCTGAAGCATATAAGCCTTCAAAGCTGTGCAGCTTTGAGGAGAAACAGCAAACAAGGGATGAGGCAGGAAAACAAAGAGTGACAGCATGTTTCACATGATAGACCCTTGTACCTGTTTCTTCAAAGGGGGCCAACGATGATTTAATTCTGCTTTACACATCCTTGTGAAGTTGTTTGACTTTTGACATACCATAATCTTCTTGTTCTTCCCTAGGGTTTGATGCAAATGGCAAACTTGAGAAGAAGTCTGAAGGAGATGAGGACTATGGATAAAAGAAGTGGTTTGGGGGAATGGAGAGTGATTGACCTTAAGTGGGAGAAGACTGAAGCTGTGATTTGTGATGCAAGAGGAAAAAATTAGGAGGGACAGAGTTTTAAATAGCCGTGGAGAAAAGGACAAGAATTGTTACCCTCATGCAGAAAAGAAGGAAATCCAGTAGAGAGATAAAAGAATATGATCAGAACTTTTTGTTAGTGGTTTTGCTTTTTGTGAACCAGAATGCTGCAATACTGGAAAGCAGTGGAAGCAGAGATTATGACAAGCACAGCTGCAGATATACAGAACACAGCTGCGAACAGCTTCTAGGGGATGTTTTATCTGCTCCACTGCTTCAGCAGAAGACCACCATACACTCAGCGATAGAGACTAAAAGCAGTCTGTGATCATCAGCCAGTCAGTCAGACACAACTCTCCTGGGCAGAGTGAGAGGGGATGCACAGCCTGCAGATTTGTCGGTGGGCTTGAAGGTTAAGAGGAACAGAGTTTCTGGGTAGGGAGAGGAGTATGCAGGAGGGAGATGTGAGAAGGTCTGTTCCACCTAGAGTGATTAAAGAGCCAGCTTTGTTGCCATTGCAACATCACTTACAAAACACAAGCCCAATCCCTAATGAGCTTAACTTTAAAAATAAGAGAAAGCCTTTCTTGCCTCAGAGTACTTGTTATGTGCTCAGAATGTGCTGTTCTCTTTCCAAAAGCTTTTCATCTTAAAATGAGTTTTCGCCAACCGGTCTGAGACGGAGCTCTGTGAAACAGCATGGCAAAAGAACAAGACCGCGTGCCATTCAACTTTAATAAGTCATGGGAGAAGATATTGTTTAGCCTTGCAGAGTTTATACTCTCAGATTTATAGCTGTAAGTAATTAAAAGGAAGTAAGACATCTTGGGCCTGCCTATGTTCCAGCTCTTTACAGGGCCCAGTGTCCTGCATCTGGCATGGCTCAAAGGTCTGTGCCCATTTTGAAAGGGAAGGGACTAATTAGCTTGCTAGTGATGCAGGGGGCTCTGTGGGCAGTGGGGAGAGTTCATGGGGTCTCCAGGCTGGTTAGGGAAAAAGGAGAACTTTGCTAAACTTCTCCCTTCTGCAGAGCAGATTTTTTGGTCTGTTGCCATCACAGTGACTCCAGTATTTTGGACCCTTGCGCAAAGCTTTGGATCCCAAAGATCTGGGCTGGGGAGCGAGTGCACATGCAGAGCTACAGCAGAGCTGAGGTCCCATTCTGCCTTTGGGAGGAAGGTGTGACCAGCAGCTGGGAGCAGGCTGGGGAGGGCTGCAAAGGTGGCAGATCTCCCTAGAAGTCTGGGCTGGCTCGTAAAATGCACCAGGCAGGATCCTGGAGTCCTAGTCCACATAGGCACCAAGGGCAAAAGGAGGGGCAGAGATTTTGGAGGCTAAGTCTAGGCACCTTAAAAACAGCAAAGTTTCTATGGCAGTGGTCTCAGAAACGTTTACAGTGCTCTGTGCAGGGCTGGAGAGAGAAGCCAAAAGGCAGAGTTGTAATGTCCAGCAGAAAAGACGGTAGGTGAGCAGGGACTCAGGATGATAGGAATGGGGGATCCTTCAATCTGTTCAATATCTTTATCAATGATCTGGATGAGGGGATCAAGTGCACCCTCAGTCAGTTTGCAGACGACACCAAGTTGGGCGGCAGTGTTGATCTGCTCGAGGGTAGGAAGGCTCTGCAGAGGGACCTGGACAGGCTGGATCGATGGGCCGAGGCCAACTGTATGAGATTCAACAAGGCCAAGTGCCGGGTCCTGCACTTCGGCCACAACAACCCCATGCAGCGCTACAGGCTTGGGGAAGAGTGGCTGGA
>NW_008824338.1:1513796-1532048 GCF_000699105.1 Pygoscelis adeliae
GGGTAGATGAGGCGCTTAGGGACATGGTTTAGTGGGCATGGTGGTGTTGGTTGACGGTTGGACTCGATGATCTTGGAGGTCTCTTCCAACCTTAATGATTCTATGATTCTATGATTCTATGATTCTGTTATATGGCAGACATATACAGACATACAGGCTTTGTATAGACATTAAAGAAACCAAACTTCTAGCACTTAAAATAAGAAGGTTGTGAATGAGTTTTTAAACTGAAGAACATTAAAGGAAGCTGGTGGGTATGGAAGAACTCATGGTTTGAGACAATTCTTCTGTTCTGCATTCTGTATCCAAATAGGAGACAGATCAGAGGACGATAGCCACGTAAAAAATGGAAAACTGTCATTTAGACTGCCAGGAACCAAATAAGCTATATCCATGCTTCCAGGGGATTACAAGGGGTCTAATAAAGATGAGAAAAATGGAGCGCACAGCCCTTCACGAAAATATTGACACTGGGTATGCCAGGGCCTTGGTGGAAGAAAGATCACCACAGTACATAGTGGTACAAAATATACCTGAAAACATAGTAAACTCTTCTGGCCCTTCAGTAATATTAGAGGTTAATGAGAACCTAACATAAAGGTAGATTAACAAATTAACAAATTAACTGCCTCGATGAGTAGCACCAAGTTTGTACAGGCTGAAATTCCAGGCCTAAATAGGAAGCAAAATAAATCATCAGATCCCTATCTCCAGCTGTCTGATGAAGTAAGCAAAAATGAGTGCCATTCTAGGGAGATGGAAATGCAGTGCAGGTAAGAAGGTAAGGAAATTCGAATAAAACAGGGAATAGCGTTACACGCTTGTTTGCCCACACCTTGAATGCTGCATGCCACTCTCATCCTGTCATCTGAAAAAGGGTGTATCAGAACCAGAAGGAGTTCAGAGAAGAGCACCAGGGATGGCTGGAGATACAGAATGCCTTCTGCATGGCAAAAAATTAAGTAAACTAAGATTTTTCAGCCTGGGAAAGAGATGACTCAGGCTGATGTAGTAGAGGTCTATAAACTCATGAGTCGCACAGAAAGAGTAAGTAGTGGTGGATGTGATTTAGATATCTCTTCCAACAGTAAAACTACAGGACATCAGATAGTGCTAGTAAGAGCCAGATTCGGGGGAAAAAAAGAGGTTATTAATACGGCTGTAATAGTCCAAGCTGACCTAAGTTCAAAGGGAGACTGGATGAGTTCAGGGAAATTTGCTGAGAATTTCTAAACACACTGAAATCATATCTGTTTCAAGATGCCACTGAGATGGAAATATTAGGAGGCTATGACAGTATAATGGGGAAATATCATGCATGCTTGCTTTATTTTTAGGATGTTCCCTCAGCATTTGCTTGAAGACACTACTGGAGGTGATATGGTCCTGTGGTCTGATCCACCGCAAGTTCTGTGTTATTGTGTGAGAGCAATTCTTTATCCAGATCAGTGGTGGCCAGAGGACTCCCAGACTGGGCCAGACATGTGTATCTCCTGATGGGGCTTAGGACTCGGCTGAGTGCTGTGGAGGCATAGAGTAAAACTTTGAGAGTAAAGCTGGTATATGAAGTCTCATGCCCACTGCCTTCCCCATGACGCAGCGGTTGCCTCCCATCAGTGTCAGTGCAGCTCTCTACGGAGCCATCCATCCTGTGACCCAGGGCAGAAATGCAACTGCTTCAAGAAGGGCAAAACCCACCCTCACCATTTCAGTGCAGAGTTTACAGGGGAACCCCATGAAGAGTTGCCCTGGCACAGCTGGGAGGGCAGTTGGCCTCAGCCCCGGGGTGACATCCACCAGCTGAAAGTGGGAAAGGGGTGGGGGAAAGGAAAGTCTTGGCTGAGAGAAGGTAAGAACAACTGTACCCTCCAGTGCCTTGATATAATTGTGGCATTGTGCTCTAATCAGAGCAATAAAACAATCTGGACTAAAAAGTACACCCTTTTTTTACAGGTAATTTTTTACACCCCCAGTATTTCATTCATCTTGGGCAGAAAGCAACACACCCCAAACAGTTCAGTTGCCTCAGCCGAGGGCATGACAAGGACACAAACAGGTGTTGGTTGCTTTTTGCTGCCTGACTGTGGTGGGTTGAGCCTGCCTGGATGCCAGGTGCCCACCAAAGCCACTCTATCACTCCTCTCCTCAACTGGACAGGGGAGGAAAAATACGACAAAAGGCTCATGGGTTAAGATAAGGACAGGGAGATCACTCACCAATTACCGTCATGGGCAAAACTCGACTCGGGGAAATTAATTTAATTTATTGCCAATCAAATCAGAGTAGGGTAATGAGAAATAAAACCAAATCCTAAAACACTTTCCCCCCACCCCTCCCTTCTTCCTGGGCTCAACTTCAATCCTGATTTTCTCTAATTCCTCCCCCCCAGCAGCGCAGGGGGATGGGGAATGGGGGTTGCGGTCCGTTCACCACGTTGTCTCTGCCACTCCTTCCTCCTCAGGGGGAGGACTCCTCACACTCTTCCCCTGCTCCAGTGTGGGGTCCCTCCCACGGGAGACAGTCCTCCATGAACTTCTCCAATGTGAGTCCTTCCTACAGGCTACAGTTCTTCAGGAACATACTGCTCCAGCGTGGGTCCCCCACGGGGTCACAAGTCCTGCCAGCAAACCTGCTCCAGTGTGGGCTCCTCTCTCCACGGGTCCACAGGTCCTGCTGGGAGCCTGCTCCAACACGGGCTTCCCATGGGGTCACAGCCTCCTTCGGGCACATCCACCTGCTCTGGCATGGGGTCCTTCATGGGCTGCAGGTGGTTATCTGCTCCACCGTGGAACTCCATGGGCTGCAGGGGGACAGCCTGCCTCACCATGGTCTTCACCACAGGCTGCAGGGGAATCTCTGCTCTGGTGCCTGGAGTACCTCCTTCCCCTCCTTCTTCACTGACCTTGGTGTCTGCAGAGTTGTTCCCCTCATATATTCTCACTCCTCTCTCTGGCTGCATTGCACAGTTTTTTCCCCCCTTCCTAAATATGTTATCCCAGAGGCGCTACCACCGTTGCCGATTGGCTCGGCCTTGGCCAGCAGCGAGTCCGTCTTGGAGCCGGCTGGCATTGGCTCTGTCGGACACAGGGGAAGCTTCTAGCAGCTTCTCACAGAAGCCACCCGTGTAGCCCCCCCACTACCAAAACCTTGCCATGCAAACCCAATACACTGACAAAATATAATGTGGACCCACTCTCCAGGAAACAGAGGAGCCGTAGGGTTTGGGGATGGAATTTTTCAGAGCTCTGTTTTTTCACTTAGCCACCAAGTGCTAGGTACACGGGTCTGACTCTAAGAGTTGATCTTTGCAAGAGGTTTTTAAGAAGCTTAATCACAACATAAATACTAAGGCAACAAACAGGGAGCAATGGGAATT
The DNA here is from genome assembly GCF_000699105.1 of Pygoscelis adeliae. Taxonomy (NCBI): domain Eukaryota; kingdom Metazoa; phylum Chordata; class Aves; order Sphenisciformes; family Spheniscidae; genus Pygoscelis; species Pygoscelis adeliae. The sequence goes on from NW_008824338.1 coordinate 1,517,173, forward strand.
TATAAGAATTTCTGCATTACGTAGCCTAAATTCCAATCACGTTCAAAAAAAAGCAAACTGATCAGCAAACAGAACAGAAGGACACACTGGTGAGAGGTATTGTCAGGTACGACTCGATTGCTATATCCGCTGCGTGGCGATTTAGGCCTTCTCAAAGGTTTGTGCTGCCTTTTTCACCCACTGTTTGAGCTCTCCATATGGTTACACGTGTAGCTATAGTCAGCAGACCTATGTACTCTAGTGGGCATGAATATTCATTGCCAGACTTTTTTGTTTTATCTTAAGTGGATAAAAGTTATAGTGAAAATATATCATCTGAGAAGGGTTTTTTCGGCCATTCTGACCAGAAAAGCCAGGGGCAGCACACGCTACACACTTTTATCCAAATTTTAGTAAATTCAGATACGAATACAAATGGACTCTGAATGTTCAAGAGCTGCTCTATAGCTGAACATATCTGCTAAGGCACAATGGAAAAAATACTGACAAAAGTGCCAGGTGTCTATAGCAGTGTAAATAGAGCAGACCAAGACTGCCTGGCTGCTGATGCACAGTCCTGCCAGCCGGCTTGTGGGGTTCAGGTACAAGCAAAGCACTTGGGCTTAGAGCCACAGGCCTCAAACCGATAGTATCAGAGCAGAGGATGATTTATATTTGTTACGTCCTGGACGTGGACATTTGCACAGTCATTTAAAGAGGGTAAGTACTACCCTTGCGGAGGCATGTTCATTTCCCTTGGCAAATTTGGGATAATAATTAGGAACTGTGGCAAAACTACTTAAAATTCAGGGGGACCACTGAGACAAAACGCAGGCCTAAATTAAAAGTAGAGAATACAGCATCAAAAGAAAGAAAAGCTGTCAGTAGTTCACAAGGAGAAAAAAGTCCCCACCAAAAAGGAAAAGCAGGTAGTGTCATCATGACAGAGAAAAAAATAATCTATTGGGTGTCAGCTATTCTTCTTCAGGAAAGAAATAAAATAAATGATAGAATGAAGGGAAGTATTAACACATAAAGTGAAGACTCCTTTAGTTGAGGTGGTGGAGACTTTCTTATTAGGGTATACGTTGTTGAATCACTAGGCTGCTAGAATTCTGGCTGAGACCAGCAGACATTGATAGTTACTGCCTTTGCCAGTCGGAGTAGAAAAAAGGCTAAGCTGTACTGTGGGTGCCCTTTGCCACAGATGTTCCACCACCAGCAAGAGTTTATTCTTTTGGCTGGCGTATCCTTCCCCAAGCACCATTGCCAGCTCTGTCTCCATGTTCTGGGGAAGACAGGACTGATGATATGGGCAGATACACAACAACAAAAAGAACAAAGCGAATACTTCTGCCTCCTTCAGGTCCATTAAAAGCCACTCGTGGTCTTGCTTCTTGCTCAGAGGATTTCAGAAAGCCTCTTTACTGTCTTCCTATGGTAAGGATCCAAACACCTTAACCATAATAACAAGTTGCATCACGAATAGCTTTAATGAAGGTAATGGAACCTTCAACACTCTACGTAAGTAATTTAAACCAGCTTACTGGCAGGAATAGTCTATGTCTATTCTAACAAACTCTTTCATCCTGCAAAACAGAGGACTTGCACGCAATGTCCCTGCTGGGAACAATCACGGGAATGTTCGGACCCCAGACCATGTCCAGGAATTGTTTGGGGGTGCTGGCTGGCAGGGACCGAAAGCATGCCTGGGAGCCCTCTGGCAGGGAACTGTATAGACAATTGCATTCCAGTGCTTGGGACTGTTTCTGGGCACTGTTTAACTTACTAGCATAGACATAGCCTCATTGTCTGAAGTGGTTGACTCCAGAGAGCTTCTCAATTCCAGGATCCAGATATATGTCCCCTTGCCTCCCAACCATGTTCTGAAGTGAGAGAAAGGCAATCTCATGCATTGACTGCTCTGAGAAGGAGACTTGGATACACAAGTGAGAAGGGTGATTATCCAGACAACTGTGGGACCAGAGCACTCTGGCGCACATTTCATCATTGGTCCGCACCCACGCTAATATGATAAGGCATTTCCTCATTTTATGAGTGTACTAGAATATGGTCCTAAATAATAATGTTTGTGACAACAGGACTCAGTCTGCATCTATTTTGCTTCTGTCCCTTTTCTATGGAAAATGGCTATGTTTGCCCTTGAATTCCTTCCAGAGCACTATCTGGGCATGAACTGTTCTGTAATTAAACCAAACTATTTCAGCTCACAGGAATAACTGAGTGCAATTTATCTGAGAGGAATGATGTGTATGATCCCTATGGAAGCCTGGAAAGACTTTATCAGCACATCAGAATAATTTCACAGCTTAAGTAGAGAGGCCTAGAATAAACTCCAGTCTTCATGAAGTGCTGTGTATTACTAAAAGCTTTGCTATATTATTTGCATTACACTTGCTTAAAAATACCTCGTTTGGACACAAATAAAATTGTATTGCTAATTGCACACTGGGAAAACATGAGAGTCATGTCTTGAGACTGGCAACATGACTGCTGCTCAAGCTCAGAGCTGCAGAGTTTATCAGAATTACTTAAATGATGGTAAGTGGAGCTTCATCTTCTCCTGTTGCATTCATGATGTGCTTCACACTGCTAGAGATTTTAATGGTGTTAAAAGAGGTCAGAAGGGGTTTTGAATCTCAGAACATCTGTCTGTCAAGACCCACTTCTGGGGTCATGACCCCACTTCCAATTATACTGCCAAGCTTGTGCTTAAAAGTAAGGTTGTGACCCTCGTTTAGGAACTAGTGGCTTAAAATAAGCTGTGGGAAGAAGGAATAAAAAACATTTACAAAGCAGTGTATACTTGGAATGCATGTCAAGTGTAGGGTACTTTCCAAAGAGACAAGACTAGGGTGAGGTCATGCAAACATGCAATGCATTGTATTTCTATTTAGGTCATTCTTTTTCTCCATAAAAGGGGAAGAGCTAACCATTCTCAAGACAGAGAGAATCATAGCAGCTGAACAGGTTCTGCGCTACTAGGTGATTTAGATTCCTGTCCTGCATTTGAATTGTCAAAGTGCAGAAGTTACACACCTAGAAGTAAATAGCAAGATTTTCTGTTGGAAACTGGGAGTTCATCTGTTGGAAATTAGGATGGAGTGTACGCTATAGTGGCTAAGGGTATTAGTCAGTCATAGGATAACTATGATACACTGACAGGACCAGTCCTGAAAAAGGCACACATCATCTTAAGATTTATCAGATATGATGTTTCTAACATAGCCTGCAGATGAGTCTGAAGCATCACTGGGGATTTTACCTCTGGCACCTAGTATAATTTCTCCATCAAGATGAATTTAAACAAAACGTGCAGAGAGGATGATTGAAATGGCCAGGGGATAAGAGTCCTGTCTTACAAGATAGAGACTGAGAAGGACTGGCTTATATAGCCTAGCACAGTGAAAGAAAGAACAGGATTGCACTCCCTAAGTCCATTGACGGGTGAAGGAAAGCAGGGGAAGGAACTATCTGAGCTTAAAGACAGTGTTGCACAGGAAAAAAAAAATGTTATTTTTTTAACTTGACTATGAATCACTCTGGGTTAGAAATGGAAAGAACTGGCAGTACTGCAAAGTTTTAGCAGAGGTATGACGAGTGTGGGGCAAGGCACCTAACTGGTTTTAAGACACAGCTTGCTGAATGGGATAATATAGGAAGATGTATGCAATATCAGGAGACAGGGAACAACGATACGGACATTACATAGGTGATGTTCCTAGTTCTCAGGAACAAGAAGAATATGATTAGCCTTCTGCCTGTAGTGTACCCTCTGTGTGGTACATTGCCCAAAGCTCTCCCTAGCCTGACACTGGAACACTTACAGAAAACTAAGGTGGAGTTAGGTCTGCTGCTATATAGCAGATTTGTCTCTAATAAAAAGGGTTGTTTTCCAGATACAAAGCCAACATTTTGCATTGCTTAATGTCATATTATCATTCATAATTATATGCAATTCATCTCACTCTATGGTGTTTACAACTTTTAAATGTGGTAGTCAGTTATAATAGCATTCTTACAGTGTTAAGCAGTGTCTTCCTGTCCTATTTGCTCATTTTATTTTATGTGAAACAAATGTGATTTTCCTCAGTTCTTAACTATTTTAATTCCGTGTACTCTTTTCATGATCAATTAAGTTGTTTTTACTGAAAAGTTTACATAGATTTCCAAGAAAACGTTTATTCCCTTTCCTCCCACTATGATTAAGGTGGAAACTTGATCAGGTTTACAAAAGGGATTAAATGGTGACAGACACTGCAGCCTACCTCGTGCAATTTACTGACTTTTCAAGCCAGATTTACTCCAGAGAAAGGAAGCACAATTCATACTCAGATTCTTTGTAGGGAACGCAGGCCTGTTGTTCATACAATGCAATTATGCAACAGAGAGCAGGCAACACTCTTAACCCCCCAACAATCCACAACTGTAATGAAGTTCAGGTCCTGATTGGAGTCCGATCACTGGGGCTCCAGTCCATCAGCTTTTTTTTTTTTTTTAATCAAATCAATAAAAGAGGCTCTTCCAGAAATATGAATAGACCTCTGAAGTCTATGCCTGTCATCTCTGTGCCTTATCTCTTTCTTTTGCTCTGTATATAGAGGGGCAGTTGGGCAGAAAGAAGCCAGCAGTTCCCTTCTTTTTATGGATCTTACTCCATGCTGTTGTTTTCCACATTACCTACCGCATGCCAAAGCTCTGGCTGGTCAGCAGAACCCTTGGTGCCCCCACTTACACATATTTAAGAAAGAGCATCAGCTGCTGGGAGGTGGTGGACACATAGAGAGTGACACTGCTGAGGAGGTGGCTGGAGGGGCACGCTTGGGAGGAGGTGTTCTGTGCTGGAGGAGATACCTCTGAGGGACTGCGGGTGTGGGTGACCCACACCAGGGCAGTGACAGCCCTGACAGACTGCAGCCAAGGCTAACCCACACTGGAACAGGGGCACCTCTCAGGGGCTGCAGCCATGGGTGATCCACCCCATCTCAGGGATGCCCCTGAGGGACTGTCGCCAAAGATGACCCACACCAGAGCAGAGACACTCCTGGGGGACTGCGTCCCATAGATGATAGAACTGAAATTTCCTTTCTTCCAATCCTGAGGAACCTCCCCTGATCACCAAGACCTGTCAAAGACAAATTGCAAGTACCCTCGTGGTGACCCTGCCCAGCTCCCATCCCATTAGGTCCCACAGAGTTATGCTTGTCCAGTTTGTTTGTTTAGAAGTTCCCTGACTTGATCCTCATCCTCCAAGGGTAAGTCATCCTTGCTGTAGACTTTCCCACTGACTTCACAAACCTGGGATTCCTGAAGGCTGTTTTTACCAACAAAGACCAAAGTGAAGAAGACCCTGAATACTGTGTCCCTTTCCATGTCTTTTGCCACAAGGGCACCTGCCTTATTCAGCAGTGGGCCCACATTTTCCCTAGTCTTTTCTTGTTGTCCTTCATGTCTCTCACCAGATTCAACTCCAGGTGGGCTTTGGCTTTCCTAACCCCATTTCTGCACAATTGAGCAATGTCTCTATATTCCTTCCGGGTCACCTCTCCCTGCTTCCACCTCTTGTATGCACCCTTTTTATGTTTGAGATCTATCAGGAGATCCTTGTTCATGCAGGCCCCCTGTCACCTTTGCTTGATTTCCTTCTTGTCAGGATGGACCATTCTTGAGATTGGAGGAGGTGATCCTGGAAAACCAGTAAGAAGCACCAGAGTGGCAAAGAAAACCAGTAAGAAGCGCAGTGGGGCAGAAAGAAGCCAGCAGGTACAGAACAACAGGCAGAAACTGCTACGCACACAACCCAACCTCCTGGGACACCCACTGCCATGGGTCCACCACACCGTAGGAATTGGGATGGACTGAGTGTATCCTGCAGCAAGAATAAGGGAAATTGAGACTAAGAAGCAAGGAGCATAGGTCTTTGACTTAAGGTAAGCCTGAGAAAAGGAGGAGAAAAGATGTTTACTTAAGTGTTTAATTGTTTAAGAAACTTATCTCTTTCTTTTTTTTCTCAATACCTGGATCAGTGATCAGAAATTTCTGTTAATTGGTAATTAATTAAAATAAGTAAAAATTGCCCAGTTTTTGCCTGTGATGCTAGCAAGTACAATAGTCAAATTTTCATTTCACTGCACTGTGGACACCCTTTGGCATACTCTGCTTCGATAATGTGGAGATGCATTAAAATCTTTGGAAACTACAGGTAAACTCACATTAAGACTCCTTACACTGTCTGAGTACTCTAAAGAGAGCTCTGGTACGTAGTAGGGGAAAGCCAGCTGAGCTGTCAAGCCTACAGCAAGCTTTGACTACATTAATACAATGCTGAGTCAAAGCTGATTAACTTTGCTGCGCAACAGGTATGTTGGTTTGAGTTTAATGCTGCACTTCTGTAATTGCTCAGCTTCCAAAGTACATCTGGTTTACGGCTGTTTTGGAGCCATGGAGCAGACACACAAAGGACTACCCCATCTCTGTAGATATTTTCTGCTGGATATGTCTCTACCATGCTTTGAGCATGAACTGCTACATGTTCACACTGTGAGGAAGTAAAATTCTGCTGTGATCTGACTGTGGAAAAGACTCTGAATATGTTGCAAAGAATGTTTGGACGCAGACTCTTTGTGAAGGCTCAGACACACAGCTATAGACAGTATCAATGATTTTCTCTGTCCTTGTAGACTCATTGCATGGCTGACATTGTGCAGACAAGGCAGTAGAGGATCCTCTCTTTATTATGTGCTAGAGGAAGAAATAGATGAGATTTGGAAGTACTCTGAGTTGTCCTTGTAAAAGCACAGGCTCCCAAATTTGAAAAGCAAGTGTCCTACATTGAACTCAAGCCTGGGAGCTGTAGAATAAAGGAATTTTATGGGTAGGGCTAGAATCTTTGTTTCATTAACCAGTACATTTTAAAAATGCAAATTCTCAGATAAAACAAAACAAAACAAAACAAAACAAAACAAAACAAAACAACAAAGAACGAGTTACGTGAGTTGTGAGTCTTTCTTCTAATACTATTTCCAAACATTTTTTATGAGATGCATAACAAGCTGAAGAACTCAGAAAGGGCATGATTGATGAGAAGATCCCTCTACTATGTGGCCAAGAACAGATGCATGTGGAGACATCCAGATATATTAAAAAGAGTATTCTGGTAGATCCTTATGAACAAAGAACAAGACAGCTTGTCCATGTCAGCATGTTGTACTGTCAGAGAGGATTAATTCTCTGCTTAGCGTCCTAAACATATGGAAGTCAGTGGGTGTCACCAGAGTGACACCTACTAGGAGTGGGTCAACTTTTTCCCCCTCTCGGAGCGAAGTCAGTTAGCAACCCAGGAACACCCCTGTTCCTTTTGGCTGGTACTCTTGCCTTTTTGGCCTTTTTTCTCCCCAGGTGCAGGGGAGGATGAGAACTTGCTGAGTTGGTTTTGAGAATTTAAAAATGTGAAAAAAGGGAAATTAGACCCTGGCTGTGGTTTAAATTGAAATGGAGATCAAAGTTCAGAACTTTCAAGCATAAAGAGTGTGTATACATTTTGGAAGCAGCTCTCTAAGTTTGATGTAAGTCAGTCTGCTTGTGTAATTCTACCATACCTAGCCCAGATTCCTGTCTGCAGTTACGTTTATTTTAGAAAATGTCTCTGTTAGTATTAAAAAAATCAAAACAAAAATTTTCTCATTCTAGCACAGTTATTAGTAAAACCAGGACGAGAATTCTGCTTCTGAAAAACAAAGGTCTGCTAGCTGCTAGACTAACACTAAGCTACTTCATCCCTTGTTACTCTCTGAACTCTTAAGTGGACCCATTTTTTTACTTACTACCACAAAGCAGCATGTGAAAGGAAAAGCACTGTAGAAAGTTGGGTGGCTTTGAGAGGTACTAGGTGACCTCTGATTACAACAACAGGTGGGAATGAAGTGCCAATGGGTGCTCCTAATCTTCATGTTGAGGCTACTTCACTGTCCCATGGCTCCTACCAGAATTAGGAGAAGATCTGCTAGATGCAACTTCAGGTGTATGGGGAAGAACATTTCTTGTTGCTGTCTGTCTTGTTTGTATGTGGGACAGTTATCTGTGGTCGAGGGATCCCTTTTCATTTAGTATCCCTTTCCTCTAAAATTGTGCTGAATTTGAATCCAGAGCAGTCTTTTGCAGTTACTGTTGAGATCCAGAAAGAGTTCTGGGGTTTTAGTGGAAGAAAATAGACCTCCAACATTACTTTTTTTTTGATGTCTGAAGGGAATGGATTGTTCTACCAAGGGATTCAGGAAGGGTTGAAAACCACGGAGTAATCTAGAAAAAACTATACTGAAAGCCTGTTTTATATAACCCTGGGCAATGGTGAGCATTACTTTGTCCTGGATACTCCACTCATAGCAAATAAGTTATTGCAGTAAGTTTCCTTCTGGAAAGCTTTCTCTTGTGGGTAGGTGTCTGCCAAACTTCCTTGAAGACAGGGACTGACCTGTGTATTCTCAAAGTTTATAATCTCGGGGGATGCAAGTCTTTCAAATACTTTGGCATTTACCTTGCCAAAACAAGCTGAGAAATATCACTCTAAAAATAGCTCTGTCTTTTGGCTCTATACATGCTTTAGGTAAGACATTCCTAAAGCTGAAAATAATGGATATTTTAAAAAAAATTCTCCTGCAGAACCAAACTGCAAATCTAACAAGGGTGATGATTATTTTTCAGTTTTTATTAATCTTTACTCCTTTTAACATCAAATCCAGACCACATTTTTATTTATATACAATGGTCTGGTATTTTAATTTTGTTATACTCCTAAGGTCTCGGATGATAAATATTCAATGAATAGAACTTCTACATGGGAACCCTGAATAAAGCAGGATCAATCTGAGTTAGGTGCTTACTGTATGGAGAAATGAAAGGATAGGTGTCTCCAAAGAGACAATATTCAAATTAATTTACCATTCCCTGTTCAAAAGTAAAAATCCCTGACCCATCTATCACTTATGGCTATAGTTGAACTGGCAAGAGAAATCTGATGCCTTGCTTTACTGGAAGTACCTGCTGAAACATTAAGTACTTCCTACCACACAAGCAGAACGAATGTTCAATTATTTGACCGAAATGTTTTTGCCTGGGGATATTCTGTCATCCTTCTTGTCATGACATCAAGTCTGTGAAGATGCGTGTGTGATACATGTGTGCTATGCACATGTTTTACAAGTTATGACCCGTGAACTCTCCACAAAGAGGTGAGTTGATTTGTCAGCTGAACAAGCCTGGGAATAAAACAGAGGGCCAAAGTCTACAAAAGGATTTAAGACTGTAACTCCTTTTTAGGCACCAGTGCTCACCATGAAATTGATGGGAGGATAGGAACCTAAATACCTATGTGGATCTTGGCCTGTGTCGTCTTGATCCCCGTCCAGTGCCTTGTATTAATAGCTTCTCTTTCTCTAATCGTCTCCATGTTTCCTGGAGTCCTGATTTACAGCTATTTCAAGATTCGCCTTGTGATACAAGAATGAAGGAAGGTAATTATTTCTGGACTCTGGTTACTGAGATCCCATGTTGGTAATGTGGTGTCTAACACACACCACATTATATGGGTGTCCATCAGTACCCTGGCTTTGAAGGTGCCCTTGGACTGGTCCTTATGTGAACTTGGCAGCCTGTCAGAAGCATGACTGCACAGTTTTGGTAAGCTTGGAAAGTTCCTTTAAAGGCTTGCAAAAGGAAAAGGCCTCATTTCAGCACATTTTTACCAGTGACATAATCTCCTTTTAATATTTTTGTATATAAAATATCATGTCATTTATCAGGACAAGAAACTCACTCCCAAAGAATGTATGCCTCTGACTCTAGGAGAAAGGGTTTAAAAAAAATAAATTGTTGTTGCCATTCAGCAGCTTTCCTGGGTGTCTCATTCTTCAGCTGATCCACATTCTTTCCCAGTGAGAGAGAACATGATAAGGCACTAGCGCCTATTTATAACTGGCAGGGAGAGACACTTGCTTAGTGATGCACTCAGCAAAGGAAAAAAGGAGAAAAAGCAGCCCGGTCCTTAAATGCTTGCCCTGAGTTCTGCTGTTGGTTACTCCTCCGTGCTGGCATCCTTACTCTTCTTTGGAGGGCACCACATGTGACTTGGCCTTTGAGAGCAAAATAAAACGACGTGTTCAGGACTGTGCAAAATGAGTCACCAGGAAACCATGTGTGCTTTTCATCGCCTTGTAGTTTTCGTGTTTGATTTTTGTTTCTCTGAGAATGACTATTTATACAATGGTAGTAATTAGAGGCCCTGATCCAACCTGAAGCCTGCATTGCTAGGCTGTGTGCAAACACATGGTGAGAGACAGGATCTTCCCTTAAAAGTCAGTGATCAAAGTGACCCTGACAACTAAAAGATAGGACAGGAAATGGATATGATGTGACTTTCCAAAAATTATGCCACAGACCAATCACTTGCCAGACAGAAGAATCATTTACTTTTAATCTTCTCTCTCCAAACAGTTAAGAATGAGGTAGAAGGTAAAAGAAACCTTAACGGGAGAATTCAACTTCAGTGAATCACTCTGGTCATCGCTTGCTACTCCTTGGTTCATTGCCTTCTGCTGGACGAGAGAAAGAGAGATCTTGGATCTGTTTTGTACATCCATCGTGAATGTCCTCGGAACAGTGGTATGAAGATGGCAACTTTCCAGCCTTGCTGATTTTGTGACTCTACTTTTTTACTTTCAGTTGAAATGCACCACATCGAATATATACGGCATCAGAAATGAATCTTCATCAGCTGAGAGGTAGCCTCCATATAGAACAGCTTTCCTTTTAGCATCCTGTTCAGCTGTAACTGTGTGAGAGCTGACAAGGAATGTACTTTTTGCCTCTGGTAATTCAGGGTGCTTGTTTTCTAACCTGGCAGGGAATGGGTAATTTTATTCCTTTTCTAAGAAATGGGAAAAGCTGAATATTAGGAAAGGAATATTCGGAACAGACAGCACAGATTTACTGAATTTCCAATGAACATGGACATTTTTCTTTCCGTGAGGTCTGTATCCATATTGTTTCACTAGTGAGCACAAAAAAAAGGAAGGCACCACTTCACCCAGACAGGCTGTCTTCCTGGATGTCATTTCATGATGTGTCCAGTGTGCTGATATCTCTTACATAAAAGATTTGAAGAGTATGATTTGAATAAAACCAATCATGTTCTAAAGACATCAAAGTTCTACTGGAATCGTTTTAAAAAGTACTGACTATATCAGTGACTGACTCCCTTTTTAAAGAGTTTGGTAGGGTGACCTTATAATTCCCTACAAACTTAGTCAAACTGTACTCTTTTCTGTAAGAAGTTTTCATCCTGGGCTTTATTTAGGAGAAGCCAGTCTCTGCAGCCACCTGTGAACATTCCAACTAGAAAAATGTGAGGAAACTACTGCCACAGTAATTAATTAGTTGTTATTAGTTAATTAATTAGTTAATCAACATTTGTTGATTATTGTTCTGAAAACTAAACCGAGTTATGAATAATACTGCTCTGGAGATTTAAGCATGTGACTGGCAAAAGAGAATCTTCCTGAATGCCTGAACCAAATGTAGTGGAAAAGTGAGCTATAAAACCCGTGCCTAGTAGTTTTACTAATACATTTTTGAGGTAATGTCTGCATTCTGCCTAGGAGCCGTAGTTATAGACTACCAACACAATGTGGGGAATACTGGTGGGTGAGACCAAAAGGGGGTGACTCTCCCACAAATTTATGGTCTCTTTGAAAGAAGGTGACAGAGCTGGATACCAGCAGAAGACTGGTTACAGGTACACAGGTACACTCTTGGCAGTGTCAGCCCTCCGGTAGCCTAACTTTTGTCAAGATTTTCTCAGGCACCTTGTCAAAAGAGAGATTTCAACAGGGATTTGAAGGAAACCAGTAGAATGGCTTTGCTTTTGAGACGGTGTTTGAAAATTCAATTATGTGAAGTTATGTGACTGCCAAAGATGGAAGTCGACTATCAGTATAGGTGAAATAGTAGAAAAGATAGGAACTAGCTAGTTAGGAGCCTGAAGTTTTTCTCTGATGTGAAAGAGTAAAGAAACACAGTCTAAGCTGCAAGGAGAAAGGTGACAGTAGTCAAAGAGATGGATTAGGAAAATGATAGTTGTAGTAACTTTCTGAATGGCTAGGAGAAGGGTAACCCTGTATTAATAAAAGCAGAGGAAAGTAATGGATATGTAAGGTGGCATGGCTGGGCAGTGCATCCATCTGATGGTAGAGCAGCTTTTCACATCCTTTTCCTGCAGAAGTGAGAGAGGCTTAACTCTGAGGAACTGCCCTGTGGGACAAGTGCCCCATGCAACCAGGCCTTGAAAAATGGGGGCTTCTTTGGCTGCGAGAAGCACCCCTCCAACTTACTGCCTATAAAATAAACCTCCTGCTTCTGTTGGATCTCTCTGGATGGAAAACACAGGGAAAACATCCATTTGTGGTCTGCCTTCCCTTACTGCAGGGGATGAGTGTCCAGGAAAGCAGGTGGTGACAGGGGCATGGGGGACGGAGGGCAGAGCTCTCCTCGCAGCGTCTGAAGTGGCCAGAGACTGCCCCGGCTTGTGGGAATTCCCCAGCAGTGAATCCCTCTGCCTGGCATACGTTCACTTTGTAAAATGCAAGATGGATGAAACAAACCAGACAATTTGGCCTTGAGATGCTATAATTGTGAACAAACTGTCCAGAACAAAAATGTTTAGCAGACACAAACCTCACAATCCTCCCTGACTTTTGATTTTCCTTTCCCCATGCTGAATCCATTAATTTAGATATTTTGAACCATGACTTAAGGAAGGCCTTAACTCTGTGGGTACTGACTGCTACCAGTTCGTACAATCACTCCATGGGTGGGATTTTAAAAAATACTCTGAGGTGGCCCATGGGAGAATCCCATTTTCCCTGTCTAATTCAGTGGGTACAGGGTGGAATTTTCTTTTTCACACTTACTTACGTTAATGAAGCAGGCCAGTCTGTAACAGATAACTGATGTCATCACAGTTTGGAAAGCACATACTTAAATGAAAATATAATGCAGCCTTCTTACAAATTGTGAAACTGGACAGCCTGCAACCATCTGGCACTCCACCTCTGAAAGAACATCTGTAGGGATAATGTTGTTCTTTCTTTAAGAGTACCACCCTCTAACTGCGACCATCACAGAGAGCCCCTTCTCAAGTCGAGCTTTATTCAACTTTCAAAGTGCATGTGAAAAAATAAATGCTATTTCCAGTGCAAGCCAAAATATTCACAACTATTACATCCTTAAATCACACCCTATGCCTGCTTGTATTAGTGCAGGTAATAGTAAATACTATGCATCTCAGCCCCAGACCCAGCAAAATTAAATACATTTAATTGTATTGTCTTGTCTTGTGAGCAAGATTGAATATGTTGTAGACCTTAGGGAAAAAAAAAGTGTGGGGAGGTTGAAATCAATGCACAGTGGAGTTGCATGTCTATTAAATATCCCCTGAGCTGGCTTTGATGGTCCAGGTGAGGACCCCTATTTTAGGTATCAAAACTACTTCTTTCTAGTGACAGCTTGACGTCATCTCCAGTAATAGGTACTTGCAGTCTAAAAAATCTTGGTGACAACTGTCATTTTTTCTGTTCAAGGCAAGCAAAATTGCTAATTTCATAAAATCTGAACCACAGTAGGAAGTAATTAGAAATTCCTTCACAAAGACAGCCTTTGTGCATGGACAAAATATCACCTCTTCTCAGTCTTGTCTTCTAGTAACTCACAGTAAGTAATATGGAAGGAGCTGAGACAATGTGTTTGGCTGTATAAGAAACATTTGGTTTTTCATTTACAGCCTTATTACTAATGCAGGTTTTCAGGGCCAGAGTCATCCAGAGAGCCAGTGGATGGAGTCAAACCTGAGGATCTGCAAGTCCAGCTCAAATTCTGACCTTGGATCAACTGAGGAACCTGACAGTCTTCTCTTAACACTCGTTTTTGCTGCCCCACGGGCTGACAGAACTGGTGATAGGCAGTTTCTGCTCAGAAGATTTTTCCTTTCCAGCTTTCTAAAGGTGTTTCCGTTCAGTGCTGACATGTGACAGAACTGGCTGGGAAACGTTACATGAGGATTGCTTTTACATCTATTGCTAGTCAGTAAAAAGCCAAGCATGTGCCTAGTTTAAAATACGTGCTTAACTGTTGATGGAAATGCGACATAGGCACGTGTTCAGTGTTTGCCTGAATAAAGCCATTTCTTTGAAACGGTAGTCAAGGTGACTGCTCAGACCAGTATCCTGCATTTAAAACTGACTAATATTTTTCTTAGTCCAGAAAGACTAGTTTCTGTCATGATTAGAGCTGGGCAGAGAAATACTCAGTTGCAACACAGAATCATAGAATCGTCATAAAATAGTTTGGGTTGGAAGAGACCTCTAAAGGTGACCTAGTCCAACCCCCCTGCAATAAGCAGGGACACCTTGAACTAGAACAGGTTGCTCAGAGCCCCGTCCAACCTGACCTTGAATGTTTCCAGGGATGGGGCATCCACCACCTCTCTGGGCAACCTGTGCCAGTGCTTCACCACCCTCAGAGTAAAAAATTTCTTCCTTCTATCTAGTCTAAATCTGCCCCCCTTTAGTTTAAAGCCATTCCCCCTTGTCCTGTCACAACAGGCCCTGCTAAAAAGTTTGTCCCCATCTTTCTTATAAGCCCCCTTTAAGTACTGAGAGGCTGCAATAAGGTCTCCCCGGAGCCTTCTCTTCTCTAGGCTGAACAACCCCAACTCTCTCAGCCTGTCCTCATAGGAGAGGAGTTCCATCCCCCTGATCATTTTCATGACCCTCCTCTGGACCCGCCCCAACAGGTCCGTGTCTTTCTTGTGCTGAGGGCTCCAGAGC
>NW_008824338.1:1532459-1559665 GCF_000699105.1 Pygoscelis adeliae
AACCTCATGAGGTTCACACGGGCCCACTTCTCAAGCTTGTCCAGGTCTCTGGATGGCATCCCATCCCTCTGGCATGTTGACCACACCACTCAGCTTGGTGTCATCTGCAAACTTGCTGAGGGTGCACTCGATCCCACTGTCTATGTCATTGATGAAGATATTAAACAGTACCGGTCCCAGTAGGGACCCCTGTGGGACGCCACTCGTCACCAATCTCCATCTGGACATTGAGCCGTTGACCACTACCCTCTGGATGTGACCATCTAACCAATTCCTCACCCACCGGACAGTCCACCCATCAAATCCATACCTCTCCAGTTTAGAGACAAGGATGTTGCGGGGGACCGTGTCAAAGGCCTTACAGAGGTCCAGATAGACGACATCTGTAGCCCTTCCTGTGTCCACTGATGTAGTCACTCCATCATTGAAGGCCACTAGATTATTCAGGCAGTTCCTCTGATGTCTGGTGACCAGCCAGAATGGAAAAGACCTCAGCCACTTGGAAAACCGTCTGGCAGAAGCCAAGCAGGCTGCCTTCATGCCTCTTCCTTGCTCTCCTGCCTGCTTGGCTTCTTGTACTTTAGTGGCTCTTCTGCCGACAATTCAGTTTCACAAAGAATTTCTAACCAGACTGTACTCAGATTTGGAAATGGCAAAGTCCTGTGTGGGAGAGAATTGCTGTTCTTCCTCCACACCACTTTCTGGTTACTTAGATTTCTGTAATTTATACGAGTGAGGCTATAATTTTCTAATGTAGGGTTAAATAAGAAGATAGATATTTTTAATAAATATTTCACCTTATAGTCAGTCACCTCGTGGATTATTGAAGCCAGCTCACATGCCAGTGTGGATGGAATAGGAAGTGATGACAAGATAAGTGTGCCTCAGAAAGATGATAGTCTATGGACATAAAATAGATTGAATTTTGCTTCGCTGAGTAAGAAAATTAACATCGGTCATGCGTGACATGTAATTCTTTTTGCAGGGTCTTTCCAAAGAAAAGCTATGCTTTCACTGTGCAGTGAAATCTGATTTCAGAAAGTATTCAGCTGTACTAACATGCAGGGTGCAGACAAAGCACTCCCTGTTTTGGGTGTGTCATGGTTTAACCTCAGTCGGCAACTGAGCACCACACTCCCCCCAGCTCCAGTGGGATGGGGGAGAGAATTGGAAGAGTAAAAGTGAGAAAACTCCTGGGTTGAGATAAAAACAGTTTAATAATTGAAATATAATATAATAATAATAATATATACAAAGCAAGTGATGCACAATGCCATTGCTCACCACCCACCAACCAATGCCCAGCCAGTCCCCAAGCAGCGGCCCCCCCCGACCAGCCTTCCCCCAGTTTATGTACTGAGCATGACGTCACATGGTATGGAATGTCCCTTTGGCCAGTTTGGGTCAGCTGTCCTGGCTGTGCCCCCTCCCAGCTCTTGTGCACCTCCAGCCTTCTCAGTCGGTAGAACATGGGAAGCTGAAAAGCCCTTGACTGGTGTAAGCACTACCTAGCAACAACTAAAACATCGGTGTGTTACCAACATTATTCCCATACTAAATGCAAAACACAGCACTGTACCAGCTCCTAGGAAGGAAATTAACTCTATCCCTGCCGAAACCAGGACAGGGTGCTTTTCCAGACTGCATTAAAACTCCAGGGAACCACTCAATCTTAATTTTTGAATATTTTTAACAAAGTTGTTGTAAGTGCCTAGCAGAATAGGCAGCCGTTCAGTATATTTTTTCAAAAATCTGATGCACCTGGAATTTTTCCTTCATGGTACATCGTGATCAGAATTTTTTGCTAAGTGTCAAAGAGAATCCAGCCTTTCTGACCATATTTTAATTTTTCCAAAGAAAGGCTTTTTCTTCTTATAAAATAGCTTTCTCCCTCTGGCAATATCTTTCCCATTTCTCTATAGAGGAAATTGCAGTATTATGAAGAAAAGCACCAGAAATCAAGTGTGAGAAAACAGTAGTGCACCAATCAAAGTATTGAAAAGTAAATACTGTGGTAGTCAAAGAAGTATGCACTTCATTCTATGGATAAGAAATCTCTATTTAGTCTGCGGCTTTGTGTTTGATTGTGGGCCAGTGTCTCACTGAGAAGTTGACACAGACATGTTTTCATATCTTGATTATTTTCCTGAAGCTTTTGTACTACCATCCTTATTTTCTTGATGAAAATGGACAGATTATCCTTTTGTGTCCAGGATCAGTAGAATACACAGTTACCCTCTGTCCATATGTAACTCTTCCTTGCAAAGCCAAACATAGGAATAATAGAGGATCTTCCAGGAATGACAGAGGCTCTTTAAGGATATCCTGAGCAGTACAAAAGAAACATAAGGTTTGATCAGCTCATCCTTTCCTCACATTTACCTTTGTATGTGAAAGCATTTCGACCTCTAAAACTTTATGGTTGTCGCTCTGTCTGTGGAAGGCAGTACCCTAGGTCGGTATTGCCACAGACATTTCATATTGTCAAATTACAGCTTTGGTTTGGCACAGGAATACAGGCTAAAAAAAAGAAAGTGGCTGTCAAACAAGCAAAGGTAATGCAACTCTACTCCATTTTTAGATATCAGTATGGAGAAAAATATTTTCCTGTCCTGGATGGATTATTCTGTATTTCAGCACTTTCTGTTCCTTTTTTGCTGCTTAGAAGACCTTGCTTGAATAGCAACTCAACAAACACAAAACCTGTGTGAAGAGACCATATTTCATTCTGGCTTCGAATCAGACTTCTTCTGCAGAAGTTTATTTTCATATCTGAAATGGATTTCCTATTGTTTTTGACAAGGGTGGGAACTAGGTCTGGCTACCTTTGTCCATCAGGCTTCTATTCCATGGCTTGATTATTTTACTGAATGTTTTTAACATTTATTCATTTTTAAAATTCAAGGACAAGGTGAGGAAACAGGAGTTGTACACTCTGGAGAGCTGTAGTTAACTACAGAATTTATACCTCTGCCATTCCTCTGTTGTGTCTTTTGCTTTAGGGATCTGATGGCCAGATTTTGCAATAACACTTAGAATTTCCTTTGCACAGTGTTTTCCTGCACCTAAGAGAGCTACTTCTGGAAAGACATAAAACAGGCCCCAGTTTATCTTCAGGATCTCAGCCTTCATTTAAAACAAACAAACTGAAGGACAAATATTAAAAAAAAAAAAAAAAAAAAGATTTGGAGACTACAACAGTGAGCATTGTAATGCCTTGCTTTTAAACATCCACGTTCCCTGTGGATCGTGTGGCAATTGTCACCCAGGGTCGAGGACAAGCACCATCCCATGCAGGGATTGCCTTAGTCAGCATCATCAGTAAGCAGCGAGCAGGTTGCCAGAAGGGACCTGCTGTGTGCTGTGGCAATTTTTCAAAAGAAAATATTTATTTTCACTGCTTTTTTTGTCAATATAGTACTGCATTAAGTATGTTCTTTGCATGTCCCTTTGGTCAACAAGAAGGAAGGTCTTCTTTGTGTATACTTGTTGTACCTATGTGTGAGTTCGGCATCAAGTTCATAGGATCATAGGGTAATTCGGGTTGGGAGGGACTTCTGGCATGTGAGGAAACAAATTTAGACACACAGGAAGCTTCAATGTCATGAAAAGATACACATATGGAATTTAGTTTATGACAGGGTTGGATGATAGCTAAGCTGAGATTTCCAGGACCATGTTTCTATGGTTTTGTTACCCAAAATCAGCCTAAGGGTTTACTTTGTCCCAGGGTGGTCTCTTAGTTTGGGGACGCTGGGGTCCATGACCAGCAGAACTTTAGAAACCTCAGTGTTTCCCTGTCATTCTGTCAAGGTGGTGACATGCAATGACAGCTGAAGAAACTACAAACTTTGGACAAACTTATGATATGTAAAATGTTATAACAAGTTTCCATAGAAACTTTTTTTTTTTTTTACTAAAACATAAACGTGTCAGGCATCCTTGTGTAGCCATGGGCCTACATGGTAGCCCTCAGTGGGAATTTTGCTGCTTACCCTCAAGCTTGCAGGCACAAGAATGTAGGAACTAGGACTGATCATGAAAAGACACAAGGTGCTTTAACATGCAACAGTCATTTTTTCTGTTTTCCAATGTCAAAAACCCAATTATTACCATCTTGTTGGTATTATATTAATGATGTATAACCTATACTGTTCTTGCTTTGTATGATGCTGTTTTCTCAAACCTCTCTTTCACCACGTGGGTGCATGTGTGTGCAAACACACACAAACACTTGGACTACAAATACAGAATGAAGCAGCAGTTCTGTAACATGAATTGTCTCATTAACTTGTAGGATGCCAACTTTATTTCTTCCTTCTAATACTGCAAATGTCCATTTGTTAAAGATTTTAATGCTCAGGAGACTATATAGGCGGTAACTGCTTTCAAAAATGTGGAAAATCTTGCATTAGGAGATAAGTATTTCATCCAGACAGCAGACATGGAGAGCTCTAAAAGCACAGAAAAGAGGTAGAAAATGAGTGCTTCAGAAGAACAGTCATATTTGTGGAGTATTTTGCCTGACTTAGGCAAAGGAAGTTAATGATTTCCCAAAAATACCCTTCAAAACCAGACTACTTGCACAGAAAGCTAGAAGTGAACTTACAGCTTTGGTATGTGGCATTCCTTTGAAATTCTCTATGTTTTTGATCTGACAGGTACCATCATTACAGGACATGGTCTTTAGTCCAAATAACACATCATTTCATCAAAATGGCAAGGGGAAATGTTTATGTATCCACTATATTTTACACAGTAGTAATATGCAATATGCAAAAAGATATCCTGCAAAAGTACCATTGCATTGTAGCTGGCCAGACTGTTCCAGGACAACTTGAAAATGCATGACAGCACACAACTAAACACACGGCCAAGCAAAGGGCAGTGGTCCCTGGGAAACTTTCTTCCTGTGCTCTTATCCTATCCAAGCAAAATTACCCCCAAAGAGATCCTAAGTATGTGTTCCAGTCCCTACGTACTCACACCACCTCACAGAAAAGATGTGAGTCTCAGGGGTATTCAAATCCATGTACTGTAAATGTGCTCGCAAGGATGAGGAATCAGAACTTACATTAAACAAGCTGCCTTTAGGAGCTCTACCAGAGCTGTAGCCAAGCAGAACCATGCCATTACCAGCGGCTAACGCCTTTTTGCAGTGAAGTACCATTAACACCTTCAGTGACTGTTTCTTAATGGAAGCAAGGACGAACTGTGGACACTATTTTCATCCAATCGTATCAAAAGATTAGAAGAGTCACAGTCACAACGTTTTCTCTGATAACCTATCCTTCTCTTTCTCTATGGGAATATAAGCCCTGCTGTTCATTTCTGTGTCATGGCTTTGAGGTTTACCATGTTATGATTCAGAGTGGGTGGCAACTCTCTCCTGACCATCATAAGAAAGAAAAAGGAATGTTAGCATTGCAGATAAATAAATCTCCAGGCTTCCCCTCGGTCCAAGGGAAGAACTGAAAGGTGAGCTGTATATTTATATGGCTTTTCTGCACTGCATTCAGCAGAGAGATATTGCCACTCACACAAAGGGAGTCAGTGACAGGCCTGGAAGCAATCTAGCTGTGGTCAACTCTCAACTGCTCTCTTCAGAGGAGTCCTGCCCATTCTGGAACCCAAGCAAAATTGTTTAGGCATACCCATACTCATTCCCATCTTCAAGTATGCTTAAAGTCTGATTCAGCACCTAAATTCCACTCATAGCTGGACCTTCAAAAGGTTTTGGTCCTGAAGTTAGCAGTTAAAAGCAAATTAAAAAGAAAAGCCTCTACAGGAGTAAATAGAACTATAGCCACCTAGCTATAGATAATATTGGTATATTAGACCAATGCTAATGGAAAAGGGGTGAATAACACAGGAAAAGTATTAGTAGCAGTTGCAAATTACTCTCCGCAAACGTTTGGTAGATTCTCCTTTACATAGTTGTGTGTAGAGAGAGGGACAGGAGGAAAAGCAGACCTTAGAGTAAATGTTTTGTGTGGTGTACTCTAGGCACAGATATGTAGCTGAGAGACACCTGTACAATAAATGATAACTTTTATTGTGGTGCTGGAAAAGAACTCAGCCAAATTTCTGCCTCTGTGGCTTCCTGAGTTCAGTACTGACCTTCCCGATGCCAGAGTACACCAGGAATTATCCAAATGAAGTCAATAGAGTCAAGACATCTGGTAGTGCAGAATAACGACTCTGCACATACCCGTATTTCCCACTAGGAAAACTAGAGTAGTACCAGCTATCTGAAATCTCCCTTTTTGCCTGTAACCACAACACTAAGATCTGCTTAGGCACTTGAATGAGCAACTCTAAATTTTAAACAGAGGAGTACTGTTTCAATCAGGGGCTTTTAAGACCAGATTTGTATTTGATCGAGGAGAACTTGAATCTGTTGACCTTGAGGCCATATTGCAGAATTGCTGTGTTATTATTTTAGGCTCTCTCTGGGCTGGTACGTTGGGATGTGGGAGGAAGGGTGGGGTCAAACCATGACTTTTATTCAAAGTTAAATATTTTCCTATGTTTGTTTTAAATCAAATTAGACTAAAATCATGGACTGGCATGTTACTGTGTCATTAAATTAAATAAATAAATTATCTTTGGTTTTTCCCTATATTTTGGAGACATAATTGCGTATATGAAGAGAAATAATGATAGATATATATAGATAAAAACAGATAACTAGATAGATTGAAACTCTCCGTATACATTTCAATTAAAAAGGTTTAAGAAGAAATAAACAGCAAGAGAAAATACATCTTGAAATTTCCACTGAAGTCTTCTTTGTTAGGGAAACAAAAATAGAAGTGAAAGGAGCCATAGGAGTGGCAGCAGTTTCGTTTTACCTGTCTCTCATCATCTTGGAAAAAGTCGAGCACATTTAGCATTGCTCTAATAAATCATTAGAAAGTATAGTGAAGGGAACAGCATTAAGATATGCTGGACAAGAACTCTGATTCAGGAAAGCATTAAAATGTGCTTAAATGCTTTATTGATGTATTTGAAGCATCTACTATCAATCAGAGCTCATTTTCTTTGATGCTGTGCAAGCACCAGTTGTGTTTTGTCTCAGCAAGAAGCTAGTTATCTAATAAGTCTTTTTTTTCTTTTTAGTTCTATAATTCGTTCTTTATTATTAGCTTGCCCAATTTACTTGACTTCATTTACATTGGATTTGGGTTAACACTATAACAATTTCTGCAAACTCTTTCAAACACAAAAGTACACAGTGCAATGTCTGAGGGGAATCTGCAGACCCAGGTAACTATATTATCCAGATGCCATCTTCCTAGAGCTGCCTTGAATTCAACATTATGAAGGTAAAATCCTTTTGCTCTATCTATGCTCTTTTTACTAGAGCTCAATGACATTTCAAATTTACTACAGAACAGTTCACATAATTTGCCGTAAGAGTAGATGCACTCTTTACCCCTGTCTTTTTCTGAGTGAGCAGTTCCCTCAGGCACTTGTCAGGATGTGGGAAACCAGGTTCATTTCCCTCATCTTCCTGGAGAAATCTCCACTCCCATTTCCTAGATGTCAGGATTAAAAATCCTGATGCTAAATGGCTGTTGTGAAGCTTAGCAGCACAGCTAAGCTTAGCGGTAAGTGGCACTCCATTTTTCTCTTGAACAATATCCTGGTTTGCTGAAATAATGCAGTAACGGGCACCAATGGTGACAGAGGCGGCCCAAGTACCAGCTCTGTGCTCCAGCTGCCAAAGCAAGCAACCCCCCTCACCCACGCCTCACCCAAGTGCTTGCTGTAGCAGGGTATCCATCCAGCAGCTCTGCAAACTGGAGAGGTGGGAACAGACCTACAAGCCCACACCCAACCAGAAGTATAAAGTGTTTGTCATCCCTGCTTTATGTTGGCTGACGTTTTTGGCCTACTCAGACCAAAACCACTGGGAGTCTCATGGCTGTCCACCTGCACAGGAAAAGTCTGCACTTATGTAGGAAATACGTTCTCCTAGAAATGTGTTTGACTAGTAGGCATCATCTCAATGGATAAGATGATGGGCCTCATTTCTAGTCTGCAGTGTCCACCAGTGCAGGCTCGTGTCTGTGGCTGGTCACACAGCAGATAATTAAAGACTAAAGTTGACCAAGGGAGAATGTATAGGTCTACTGGTGCATGATTTTGAAAAAAAAAAAACCAAAACATCAAACACCAACCTTAAGAAGATTACAAAATATAATTGCTATTTTAGACTTACTTTTTCCTATAAGGACTGACTGATTCCATGAAAAAAACTTAAGATATTTTAAAGGCTAAATGTCTGTTCTTCAGACTCCTTCTGCTCACAAGTAATCCTCATGGATGGGTTTATTCACACTGAAGTCAGGTGGAAAAACATATGTGAGATGGGATTCTTACCTAGATCAACCAAGCACTTAAGAATTTATGTTTATTATTAAGTATATTCTGACTGCCATCAAGATGCTCAGGGGTGTTTCTGAACTGAGATTTTCCATATTTTGCACTGAATAAGTAAACAATTGTTAAACATGTAGTTGTCATGGTAACAAGGAACAAATTTTTCATGTGTCATGTAAATTTCGCTATCCTAAATGTGCATCTAACCCAAAATGCTTTGCTGGATTAGTTCAAGGGCACCAATAGCTCTTTAGGGCCCTTGTAACTCAGACTGGAAAAGTTTCGTTCTCCCTCCTGTCTTGTTGCAATCAATTTTTGTCCAGACTGGACAAAGCATGCTGTCTGGGAAAAAGGCAAGGTCAAAGACAAACAACTGCAGTACAAGACGGCTGTTAATGATCTCACTTATCGCTACTACTACAACAAAACAAAAGTTTATTTCCCTTCCTGATAATGCTTATTTAAGTGAGATAGCAAGTTATTTTTCTCTTATCTTAGTGAAAATGTAGCTTGATTTTCACTTACTTCAAAACAACATTTTTTTTACCTTCTTGTTCTTATGGAAAGGTCTTCAAGGATTTATTGGACTTTCACCTACAGAAATTGAACCAAGATTGTATCAGAACCACTATTCTAAAGTGCGTAAGTTCCACTTCAGGAAGAAAAGTTGTGGGACGGTTCAGAACACTGGAATTTGGTATATAATCCATTAATCCCTGCAGGAGATCTCCATAACTGTGCAGCTACATACTGATTGACTACATTACTTTGTACACTTGTTTTAGTATCTGTTATATCAGTCTTTGCCCCCTACCTTTGGCCATGTTAGCCACTTTTTTTTTTTTTTTTAAATTCGAGAAGGATCTTAATGGCTCAAATTGACAGACAGGATGCTGTGTGGGATTGACATCCCCATGGACGCTGCTGTTGATATGTGGAACCTACTATGATGGCTTAATCTTCCTGCAGTGACCAAATCTTATATGCATGTCCCCATAATTAATATTGTATGTCCTCCACCTTTTACTCCTTTTACCAGAGGGGGAATTCAGACAAGACCTAACCAGGCTGGGTACTCTGAAAATGAACCACTTCTTACTTTTTTTTCAAAGTAAAGCTAGCAACTTTTTTTAGTTGTTATTATCATTACTAGAATTAGGACTACAAAATACCAAAATAAGCATGCTAAAAGCATAGGTCTTATTATAACAACGCAACATTGACTCCAAGAGGATTTAAGTCAAAGTGCTTGCAAGGCACTGCCAACTTTAACTGCATAATTGTGAAAAAGATTTAATTAGCATGGCAGACTGGCAAGACTGGAACTATGCTGGGCAGCAAAAAATGCATGTTATTGTAAGTTTCTTTCCAACATAACACATGAGCAATATGCTAATGACCACTCCGATAAAACTATTGTCCCCTCCCTCATATAAACTACCATTTATAGTGCATTTGGATTTTAAAGTAACCTCCTCTTATTTAGTTTAAATAAGCATGTCTCCTTAGCAACAAATGTCACCTAATTAAAGTCTGTCACTCAGCTTAGCATCTCAATGAAAGATTGAAGTAGGAAGGGGACTATGAAGCAGCTGAAAGCAAAAGGGAAAAAATGTGAGGAATGCCAAGGGCCCTCCAGGAATATCAGATAAGAAAAGTCACTGAAAAATTAGCTCATTAAAGGAATAAAAATATATTGAAGTGATGCTTGTTTAGAACTGCATATAAGCCTGGACTTTTCATTCTCTGCAGGTTTTTCAGGGTATCATTAGGTGTATTTTTTAGGGTTTTTTTTCCTCCTAGTGAGGAAAAAGAGTATATAACTAACTTCTTTCTAAGTAACTAGCTTAAAACCATACCAAAAGTTTGAGGTAAGAAACACTCTTAATATTGTTCACCATTCACAAAACAGTGTGAGAAAGTTCAGGTTTTAGAAAGAAAAATACCTTGTCCCATCATCACAAAAGTGGGATCGAAGGAGAAGGACTTTTGAAAATGCTCAGCAGTTTCTTGAGTGTCGCTGACATTTCTTTGAATAGAAGCAGGTCTAGGGGAGTGCTGAGGACTCCTTGTAAATCCCATTTTCCTTAGGCCTCTCTACAGCAAACGGGTTGAGGACCAAACCCACGAACCACTGAAATCCCTGTGGGACATGAATTAGATAGTCACAGTGACTTCAGAGGCTTTGCAAGGGCTTCTGTGATGTTGCCTGTACTAGAAACGGGTGTCACTTCTTATCATGGTTTAACCTCAGTCAGCAACTGAGCACCACACAGCTGCTCGCTCACTCCCCCCAGCCCCACCCCCAGTGGGATGCGGGAGAGAATCAGAAGAGTAAAAGTGAGAAAACTCATGGGTTGAGATAAAAACAGTTTAATAATTGAAATAAAATAAAATCCTAATAATAATAGTAATAATAATAATAATAATAATATTATAAGCCAGTGATGCACAATGACCCCCCCGGCCAGCTTTCCCCCCAGTTTATGTACTGAGCATGACATCACATGGTATGGAATGTCCCTTGGGCCAGTTTGGGTCAGCTGTCCTGGCTGTGCCCCCTCCCAGCTCTTGTGCACCTCCAGCCTTCTCAGTCAGTAGAACATGGGAAGCTGGAAAGCCCTTGACTAGTGTAAGCACTACTTAGCAACAACTAAAACATCGGTGTGTTATCAACATTATTCCCATACTAAATGCAAAACACAGCACTGTACCAGCTACTAGGAAGAAAATTAACTCTATCCCAGCCGAAACCAGGACACTTCTAGATTGTCCTGTGCTGGGGCAAGTCTTGGGGCAAGTGAAGCTTTCACGCCTCAGACTGTCTAAACCTGGCTATGTGAAACAACACGAAATATGAGGTGCGCTCCAGCTCTTCCTCAAGGCTAGGCCAGCCGGCTGGGTGGGGTGTCTGAGCACAGACCATTCTCATGGCAAGGCCTTATCAGAAGCAGGAACACATCTGAGAGAGCGAACCTGCATCCTCAGGAGAGACCGTGGCTCTTCCAGGTGATTTCAATTTCTGTTTCAAATACCTGGCTCTAGGGCACGTGGTCATAGTCACAAATGACAGTGGAGCACCAGGAATGAAAGCAGCTTGTGACTCTCCCCTACAGGTGAAATGAGCTGTCAGCCTCTTCACTGCTTCTGCACGGCTGAAGCCCAGGAGCTAAAAACTTTGCAGCCTGAAAGTGGGCTAAAGCTCTATGATCTCTTCCCCCTGAACATTGCCTTGCTCGCAAGTTTCCTCCCACTGGTTATTTTTCCAGCCTACATCTTCAGCTACTCTCCCCTTGGCACAAACACCTCTTCTATCAGTGTCAGCTCCAGGCAGCCTCAGTGCCAGCAAGGAGCCTCTGCCTCAGCCTAGCAGCAACTCAAAGCCTCTCATCTCTGCCTTGCTTCGCTCCTAATGCCAGTTTGCTTGACTTCTTGGGAACCTGTGCATTACGATCAGAACTGATCCTGTTTGAAAGGCTCAGGCTAGGACAAGTTGCTGTTGGACCCTCTGAAGTTTGGAAAATAAGGTAGTACCCAACAGGAATGATGGTGTCATTCTGATGTTCTGTTATTTCTGCTATGATTTCTGAGACTAAGTGACTCAATTCAGGCTAAAACTCAGGAGGGCAGAGGCAGACAAACAGGAAAAAGCCTGAGAAGAATGCAATTATTCTCTTGGACCTCCAGGAAAGTTTGAATTGAGCTCAGGTGCTGACCAAAGACATTTGGGGAAGGATTTCTTACCTGAAGACGGTATTTACATTGTATCACAAGCATGTTGTCCGGATTGATTAATAATATCCCTGCTGAGATCACTTTCATCACAGATTTCCTCCGACCTCATTCTACTTCCTGATGTTTTTGTAGACAATCCCTTTCAAAGTTTTTCATGACTCTGGGAGGCCCCTATGTACAGGCAATGAAAAGGTTTGCTTATTAAAGACCACTCTTGACACTTGATCTGCAGCTCCCAATACCACAACAGTTATTTGTGAGTTTGGTCCTTTTGAAAACCATGTGGGTAAACTGTGCTGAATCAGACCTTCATATGCAATTTGATTGTAAAAGGAAACTTCCAAAATAAAAGCTTTCGCCAGTCCCCTAGCATATTAAAATAGATAACTGCATGAAGTTGCAACTAAGGTTTGGTAACAGGACACAAGGTATTTTGATCATAAGCTCCATTAACTTACTTACTGGTAAAGGAGGTGCAAAAAATAAAAATAAAAATTGCTGTGATAGAAGGATTTCATATTCAAAGAAGATATCTTTGCCTCATTGAACTTAATGGCAAAATTCCCATTCCTTTTTGTGGATCCCAGAGCAGATTAGGCTCTGTTCTCATTTTCCTTCTTTGTATATCCTATGAAGATCTAGACATAGGATAGATCCATATCCCTGTGGAATGATATCATTTTCCATGGGGTATCAAAGGATTTATGAGTATTTCCCATATCAACCATATATAACAGGATGGATAACATCAATGAATCAGGTGAGATTTCCAGAGTAAATCTCTGTATATATGTTTCGGTAATGGAACTACGCCAGTTTTGTCTCATTAGTATAACTTCCTAGTAACCCCTGCTTCCCTGCATCCCTGCCTGCTCCATGATTTCAAGTCTGTGATTACCAGTGTGTGTCTGGACTGTACTAAAAGAGCCTTACATATTATCCACCTGCAGCAGGATGGCACGGAGCTCACATCACCAAAACCTGGTAAGACAACACATGCAGTGTGCTTTCCAGCACGTTTAGAGAGCAGAGAACACAGTGTACTCCTTACTAGAGGATTTTAAAACTACCACACCTCAGTAAGCAGACTGTGGATACTGTGTAAATAGCTTGGTCTACAGTTCCCCTCAGCTCACTTAGCTCTGGATTTGTGTGCAAGACAATAGTATAAACCTGCTACTTGAAATAGGAGGACTGCACACACATACACGCACGCCCAAACTCTGAAGGTCAAATATACTGTCTGGCCTCACTGGCATTGCTCAGGGTGCAGAAGCTTGGAGCACTTATTTTGGATTTACTGCTTGAATGTGGTCATTACTGGCTCTTTCCATTCCTGAATGATAAGTGGAGGCATGTGATTCATCTGGCATATGAAGATCCCTGGGGTTTTTGGTAGCCTCGCAGTTTGGATGCTAGAATCTTATCTAGGCATAAATGACTACTGACTTCATGGTTACTGGATTAGAGCCTTTGGGGGGAATTAGTTCCTCTTTCACAATTCTTTGTAGAAAACAACTAATTCCTAAAAGTCATTCCTGTGTAAAACAGCATTATCACTGTGTGCGATAGATACATTTCAATATCAATGTTATTAGAATATATAGACTTAGGTGGGAAAAAATTCCAAGTGTTTGTAAATCATGAGTTTCTCACATGATATCTGGCCCAACACAAACAAATCAGGCTGATGTTGCATCCCTCTAAGTGGGGAGCACACTGAAGGTGGGTCTAGTCCCAAATCCTCAGGTTTTATCTTCTGCCTGTTCTCCTCACAGAGCTCCCATGAAGGAAACTCTCCTGGAAGCCTCATGGGAGACATATTTCATGTCTGCATGCTGTTCATGCTTTTCTCCAGAGCAATAGCATGGTGGTAACCGCTGTCAGCAAATGGAGGCATTTTCTTTCTGTGGAGTAACTAAAATTTACACCTATGAATGTAATAACAGGTGGGCAGATGAGAGAGTTTACAAAATCCTAATGAATTTGTAACACTCACATAAACATCATTCACAATATGTCTGAGGTCCTGTTGCACAGCTCAAATCAGAATACCAGCCTTTTGCAATATTCAGAAGTGCTTGCCCCCTCAAACTAACAGAAACCCCTCACCTTCTGCATGGCACAGGGGATCATGCAATATTTTCTTTTGGAGACTGAGAAGCTGTTCACATACTAACAGCTGTACTTGCTCAGGAAGGCACAAGAGTCTTTTAAACAGTCATTTAGAAACTTTTAAAACAGTTGTTTCAGGCAATTATATTTTTAATAAGCTCTACTGCTTAGTCAAGTAGTTTGCCAAAAACCAGATAAGAATAGTAAATGACTCCAGTTAAATTCAGCTGTATCTATGTATTTATATTTAAAGCTGCATTTCTTCACTGGGGAACGGAACAGGAGTACACAGATGTTCTGACTGCCCACTGCCTACTCCTGTTAACTCTCTGTCACAGCTCCACTTCTTATGGCCTATGAGGCATCTGTTGGTCTAAGACTCTGTGTTGACAAATGCAGGAAGAAAGACTGTGCAAACACCTTCCCCTTACACACAAATAGAAAGGCATAGATACCTCTTCAAAGGTCAGGTCATCTCCTGTTAGATGGCTGTAGGGAGGATGAGAGGAATTACCTTCTGGAAGTGCTGATTCCTTTCCAATTGCTGTAAGGGGTAGCAGGGCTTATTCGCTTAAATTTGCACAACTGTTTTTTTAAATCTTTCAGTTCTGTGAATGGAAAATCACTGTAGTTTTTGGTGACATTCCTATGAACAAACTCAAGAAGGAAACTTCAAATTTATAAGCTCCTGACCTGATCCCATTATTCAGCAAAAGCTTCTTTCCATCAATTCCTTTTGCAGGACAATTGCAGTAAACAATTATTTTTTTCTTAGCTCGACCTCAAGCTGCCTGAAGAAATGTGTTACTGAGAAAGGGAAAGTGTGTTTTCCAACTGGGGACTCAAATTAGGTAGAAGGCAAGATGTGCCACAAAGCTGGAATCATGCGGCACTAGCTCTCCCTTGGCCATGCCTTTTTTGTCTATAGGATCTTCCCTCCACTTGCACAGAGGGGATAATATGTGGTACCAGTGACTTTATGATTTGATCCCCATATGTGGTGCCTATGTTGAGATATCTGTACCGTAAAGGTCCCTCGCTTCTTCCTCCCTGCACTTGCACAAGAGAGCCACCCAATTTCCTCTGAACGCTGGCGAGGACTCCCCGTCCTGACCTACGCCACAAGGCGGGTTACATCATCTTGAAAGGCTTCCTTTTTTTTTTAATCTTTCATTTTACCTTCCAAGCTAATGAATTATATGGATCTTGAAAGAGAAAATCTGAGCTGAGAAATGTGGAATGCAGTGTGGAAAAGAGCCTTTCTTATTTTTTGTTTAGCTGTAGTTCAGAAAGGGACAACAGCAAATGCTTGAGAGCCAGCCAGATGGAAATTACTTCAAGTACTATCTCAAGTGTAATGGAACTGAGGTGCTTTTAGCATACCATACTCATTAGGTACTTGTAACATCCAGCACTTCTAAGTGCTGTAGTCTGACAACTCTTTTGCACAGTGCTCTGAAAAAAGCTACAGTGCATTTTGACTCAATGAAGTTTCAGCAGAAATTAACTTGGGGTTTTTTAGACATTCACCACATTCGCAGGGGAATGAAATACTACTGAGACACTAACTTAGATTTGAGAACAGAGGAATACTTTTTATAGCCATATTTTAGCTCTGTAAGAATGTGCTTTCTCACAGTCAAATTAAACAAGCAGAAAGGCATTTGTTTTGTATTGCAAACCAAATCATATCAGCTGCAACGCTTTTGTAGCTTGTTGGTCATAGTAAACACTACACCTGGTGATGAAAGGCAGAAGTTGTCTCAGTTTTGGCATGAATATGAGTAAGTTTTCTATATTTTGCCTGTGACTTTGTACAAGTTAAAAATGTGAATGACTGTGTGCTGGAGCACTTTAAAAAGTATGGTGCTTATCTGTGAGATAAGAAAGTTTCATTCTGTGTGTTCTTAGCTCAAAGTACCTGAGAACCTCCACCTCACTGGGAGGAACTGGTACATTAACATCGGTTCCCAAACAAAAAAAACCCATATTTTAAACCTGCAATATCACATTCAATTTATAGAAAATGCAGGAAAAAAAATCAGCAAATTGGAAGGAATTAAAATAAGACCAGTAAAAAAAAAAAAATTAAAGCAAGGAAAAATTGATTTTTGAGAGATCTGTATTAGTAGATCACTATTTTGGATCCAATTTATTAAATCCAAGATAACGCTAGGCAGGCATAGGAACCCACTTGATATAGGTCTCATTTAAGACCGACACATAACTGGGGGAACATACGTACATGCATTACAGCAACTACCTGTAAGGGTTTTGAAAGTGTAAACACCACAAAGATATGATTTGAGCATGAGTGAAATTAACAACATGAGCTACATGAAAATACAATAATATTATGAAAAGTTTACTGATTACATCTAGGGAGAATTTTTTGGCTCTGGAATAACCTCCTGAGAAAACAATGGGAGCCCCTATTGTCTGATTCCTTTAAACAGAACTGAGAAAAAGCAGTGGAAAAACATCACTCAGAGAACAATCGTTTACCAGGAGAGGGATGGAAAAATTAGTATATCGTCTTAGATCATTTAATCTGCCCATGACTATTATGGTTCTGTGGAGCCATACAGCTGCCTTAAAAAAATGTTACTGGAGGCCTAATTCATTGCATAATAGACACCCGACTACTTGTACTTATTAAGAAACATGCTGAAAAATATTTAGAGTCTCTTTCCTGCAGAAAATAACAATGTCCTTCGCTTTCTTAGATATCTCTTTCCTTCACAGTTTATCTAGAGGGTTTTTTTGCAGGAAAGTAAGAGACAGCAGGGTTTTCTACACTATACAAATCTTCACTGATCGAGGAACTCAACATGGCTTTTGAACAATATTCTGTTCACACTGTGGGTAAGTATCTCTCTGATACTTGGGATCCTAAAAATCTTTACTGCTGAGTAGGAATATGTCAGATGAAAATTCAAGGTAAGGGACAACTCAAAATTTATCTCCTTGTAGGATGGAAGACTAAGAAAGGGAGACACAGATCCCATGGTGATAGAGAAAAAGTCTCAATATTGGAGTTCAGATGCCAATCAGCCACTCGCCTTCAGGAGGCAGCTTAAGAGACAGCAAGCAGAAGACACTGATTATTTAGTTGGCATATGAGGCCAAATCCAGGCAGGAATCCAGTCTGCTACCATCATGACATGGGTGTAGCCTTGCCGACTGAAAACATGTCACATCTCCATCTGTGCTAACAAATATGCGGAAACAAAAATACAAGAGCATGATGCCCTAGGGTCTTGAGGGAGGCCAAAGTCCCAGAGAAAGCAGGGGGATGCCAAGACCTCGCAGAGGGCTTTGGCAAGGGAGGAGACCCACAGGGATGGGGAGATGATGCACTGACCCCCAGAGCCCTGGGGTGGGTGAGCAGTCTGTCCCTCGAAATACCAGGGCTGAACTATAGACTCCCAGATGCTGGCACCTGATAATCGTCAGTCTAATGTGAGGGGAAGGTGCCAGCACACTCGCCAGCCTCCTTCCCTCTCCTGCTTCACCGTCGCCTACCCTTCACCCACCCTGCGGGACTGCTCCTGGCCCTTTGCAGTCCCGTAGGTAGCCGCTGCTTCAGTGAGGTTTAAGCTTGAGCAGGCTCTAAGACGTGTCACACCTTGGACTGGTGCCATGGGGAATAATGCAAAACAATAATAGACTATGACTTGTCGCATGGTGACTAACATACCTAACAAATACAGATTAAAAGAAATTAATGATGAGGGCTGCACTCAATACTATTGTACTAGCTATTAAAACACTTAAGAAGATCAGTGTATGTATCCCTAAGGACAGCTTACCAGTGATTTTATTTTAGGCTGCAACCATCTATCTGGATAAAAGATTCACACTAGTATTTTGCACTTTAATCTAGCAGGAAAAAAGTGTGATATAAATCAGTGATTATAACTAAAACTGGATAAATTCCAGCTAGAAAAAAAAGCGTATTTTTTACAGTGGAAAATTAATCACTTCTACAGCCTATATATATATGTATGCATGCATGTGTGTGTGTATACACAGGTGTATATATACATATACATATATGTCTATACACACAGCAAGGTGTATATATATAAATGCATATACACTATGTATAATCATATGCTACTACTACTATACTAATGTATATAATTAACATAGCAATAATTACATTAACATAGCAGTATTAGGATATTATTATATATAATGAATTATAATATGCAACATATAAGATACATAATACTTAATGTATAGCATATAATATACTATAGAGTATATTGTTATAGTATAGCACAATATTAATATCATATGATTAATATACGTTATATATGTATAATGTGGTGGTGAGCACTTCAGCAGCCTTTGAGTAACACAAGACCTCTTTTTTGAAAGGCAATTTTGGAGAATCTCAAACTTTTGAACAGAGATTAGGAGCCTGATGAGAAATCTCTGTGTGACACTTTATAACCTGATGTTAGGAAATGAATTCTGACATCATGACAGATGTGAGCTACGATTCAAGGAGCAATTTCTAAAAGTAATGAGCAACTGACAGCTGTGAAGTGGAGCAGGCTGGTCCTCTCAAGCTAGTCAAAGTGCCTAAACATCCAGATATGAAAGCAAGACAGCAAATCAAAACTGGCATTCAGCAAAGAGGACAAGAATTGGATGTGTAAGGAGTTGAAATTATATTTATCCCATGCAATGCCTCTCAGTATTTCTGATGCACATGACAGAGAACTATGCTGATGATTTATTGGTCCTACAGTTATCAATTTGTCTCATATAAAGGAAAGTAAACTGATCTACATGAAGGGTAAAGGAGCTGATGGGAACTGCTCGGAGGTACCACCTGTTTCAACAGAAACAGAACCAGGCACTGAAAGAATAATGAATCTTTTATAGTTTGCGAACAATTCACTTCTGAAGTTAAAGCACTTTCATCAGCAAAACCCAGCGAACTTTCTACATGGTTAAGGAGTGTCATCAGGATTTGGCAGCTGGTAATGGAGTGGCCAGAAACACAGCAGAGACGAACCTCCACGTTACCCTCACAGAACCTTTCTTTCTACTTGTATGAGGTCAAGGCAAAGGTTATTCTTACCAAAAAAATAAGAAGCAAATTAATTATTATGGTTACTTCCATTTGTGGGTAGGCACTTTTATCTCATCTAATAATATCTATGCAGGCTTCAATTTTTTTTTTCTGTTGAACCATCCTGCCTGAAAACATCAGGAAATGTATGAACATAAGCCTGAGTTATTCTATGCTTTCTGCTATGCAGCTGAAGCCATTAGCTCTGTTTGTGATGTGTACTTAAAATGTCACATGCAATGATGAGGTTTACAAGAACAGGCCTGGGCAAAATATCAGCAGAAACAGTGAATAGTTCCACAAAGCGGCAGCCTGGTATGTCTTTACTAAACACAGCACAGGATCCTCTCTGATTCTTAAGACCTACACCAATGGCCCAAGACCTGATGAAGCAAAAGCATCTCATGCACCTTGATTTGCAGTGATAGAAATAAGATTTTATAGAGTTCTCAAATATTATACAAAATGGTTTCTATGAAGTAATATTTTGACTCCCTTTTATATAGCAGTGCTGAAAAAACCCAGAGGAGTCCCACTGCAGCAGATTCTTTGTGTCTAAATTACAATGTATAATATACATATTATACATATTATAGAAGCCTCAAGCAGAGCACTTGACTTTGCAGCCTTAAGATTCTGTAATATACTTGTGTGCAAAAAAATATTTTTATCTGTACATGTCCAAAACAGGAAAAGAATTGTGCATCTTTCTTTGCAAACCCATTGCTCCAGCAGTAAACTGCAGCCTTTGCAGTGGTCTACAAATACGTCGGCAGAGACCTGTTCCCTTTTCAGTGCACCAGTTAGCATGCTCCCAAGAGAGTACAGCCAATGCCAATTCATATAAGATGAAACAATGCAGTATATGATGGTAGTATATTGCAGAAAATAAATACATAAATAAAAGGAAAGAAATACATGCCCGAAAGCTTGACAACAGAAAGCCTCAGACCTTATGCATTAGTTTCAGAGTATTGGTAGAATTTAACACGATTCAGTACAGCATGAAACTGTGCTGGCTCTCTAGCATCTGAACCTGTGTCTCATCCTCTTCCTGTAGGACTTCTACCTGCCTTGTGAGAAGAGGTGAGCTGTGCCTGGAAAACTTGTTCTGTTTTTCCATTTTTTGATGCTGAAAGTATTTGTTTCTCTGATGCTTAGGAAATACACACTTTGACTGAACTTCCTTTCTTATAAAAGACCTCAGTGTACAAGTTATCCTTTCCTTCCTGTTGCAAAATATTTTGACTTGTGATGATTAGAGTGGCTCAGAGAAAGCAACAAAATATTTGCCAACATTATATCTTTCTTCCTTTGCCTCCCTTTTCTACCCTTAAGAACAGAAGTTCACCTTTCATTTACTGTTGATGTTGAAAACCTGGAAATCTGGCAGTATTTCCAAGGTATGTTGAATACTCAAGATATCATCAATCCCTTCATAATCTTTAACAAAGATTATATACTAAGTACTATCTTGAAGTGTATATGTTATATTCATGCTTCACTACCTGTCCTGGTCTTCCCCTGGATTTCAGATGGAGCTTGACCTATGAAAGTCAAAAATCCTCCCTCCAGAAAAAGGCTTTCCTTCTCACCCTATTTGCACAGCTGTGATCAGTGGAGTCTTTTGAACAGAAGGTCCCTGTCTGTAAGGGAAAGGTGCTCACTACAGCAGCCTGCTGGAATTCACTGGTTTCCTGGGCCCCCAAGCCTTTCATATACTGATCTTCCAAGGGTAGCCCACCTTAGTGAGTAGGCATTTGGAGAAGGTTTGTGTCTTTGGCTAGGAGGTACAGAAATTTAACCATCCTGTAGGTACTGAGTTTTCATCATTTCATTGTATTGCAGAAAGGTCAGACATCCTTATTTACCTAGTTTGACTTTTAAGCTCTCACACAGGTGTCAGGCAGTCACATGCCTGAACAAGTTGCTTGTGCCATTTTAGGTGTCCTGTGGTACCTAAGGCATGGCACAGCTCATATCTGTGGGAGGCCCGTGTTACTCTGAAACAAGGGCTGGATACCAGGTAGGATGTCTGGGTACCCTCCTGCCATTTTAGACACTGATGTTCAGAAACCTGAGTCCCAATCCTTTTTTTTTTTCCTTTTCAGCATGCAGTAGTTTTGATTCATCTTCCTCCTTTGGTGATCCGATAGGTTTTTTCCTCTGGAACACGCTCCTGAGATCTCAAGCCACTTGCTTACCCTTGTGCTGAGTTCCAAGGTTTCCTGTCCAGCCCTCTCTAAATGAGGACCGCGAACACTTCGGGAACTCTGCTACATAGGCCCAGACTTTAGATACTTTCCTTTAACTGTTTTATTTTACATCTTCATGTGTAAAACAGCAGCTGTGTCTATCTCACCCAACATACCTCCCCAGAACTCATGAGGAGATTGTAAAAATATCACACAACGCCTGTCGCTTTTCCATCCTAACCAATGGCCTTAATCAATGTCATGGTATGCCCCCGACTATATTTATGTGTTACTAAATGGGTAGGTCTCAGCAATGGTTTCTGAGCCCTGAAAGAAGACCTCTAAATAGCATCTTGTGCCCAGCCCCCAGCACCTTCTCTGTAAAAGCAAGGGCTCCCAGATGTTCCCAGTCAGAACTGCCAGCCCAGCACAGTCCCCTTAGAGACCACAGAGTGTTTAAAAATCCATGAAAACTGGTTGCTTAGGTACCTGCTTGGATGACATTTGACTTCTTTCACCTTGATCCTTTCCCTTGAAGAGATGAGTAACTGAGTAACCTGCATCTTTTCTTCTCCAGTCCCTGAGGTGATTTAACGTTTTATACCTGAATGGTTGGCATGGCTTTACACACCCAGCACTGGCCACGAGAGCTGGTCTTATATTCAGTACTCTGAAGAGCATTGCTTAGCCCCGCAGCTCAGGTCTTCTGGGCACCTTTATTTTCACTGGGCATTTCATTCTGTGACTGGCTGTTGGGGTTTTTTCTTTGTCATGCATGGCAAAGTTGTTTATTTATTTAATACTGAATTCTTGGGCTCCAGTACTGTTGGTTGCCTTTGTTCTTTGTGAGCCAAAATACACCTTACCGCTGATGGACAAGGGTCGTTCAGTGACTGTGTCAGGAGTGGGAGAGATTTTAGTGGGAGAAGGTCAAAAGCTGAGTTATTTAGGGTGACTTCCTCCCTACTCCTCCTCCGCTGCTCCCAGCAGCGGCTCCACATGGGAACAGGTGTACGCGTAGGAGCACGCTGGCACATGGGACCAACCCTTTCCAGGAACAATGTCAGAGTGGGGCTACCTGCGGGTGGCTAGATTTTCCGACCTTCATTCTGATTCATAGCAGTTTGGGTCAGGGTAAATATGATGTTGTTTGTAATTAAATATGTGCAACAGTATGCATCTCCTCAGAGCTCCTCTGCTGCCCGCATGGCGAGCCCCGGGCAGTGCCATCTAGCTCAGAAGAATAAACAAACCATTCAAGACCTTTGTTTGCCCGTGAGTCATGAGGGGGCTGCTCACTGGAGTATTAAGAAAGATAAACATATGGCAAAACTCTAAAGGCTATTTCTGGAAACCTTGACTGGAGGGAACAGCTAATCCATTGTTCAGAGTCTGCAGAGTATTACAAGGCTGGAGAGAGGAATGGGAGCAGGAAAGAAGCAAAAAACCAAAAATCTGAGATCAAAAATTCAGAATGGTTGTAATTGCCCACGTAGGCACAAGGGCTTTGTGGGAAGAGGGGGATGAGTGACACAGGGGACTTGTGGGAGGGGTTGGATTTGTGCGCAGTCATAACAGGAGGCAGTTGTTGTCCGTCTCCTCAGGAAGTAAACAGGGAATATCATGCATTATTTGACTGTTATTCCAAAAGGAAAGAATATTGGTTAGAGATGATTAACAATTATTTGCTGATTGCGGTTAGTAGAAAGCCAATGAGTCATTTCGCTCATATGCTCCAGCTGAAGGAACAGAGGGAATATTATACCTGAAAATGCAAAGGCTTCCGTTTTTGTTGTCTGCATGTTTTTTTGTTGAAAAGGAACATCTCTTTCCTTTTCATTACTCATTTTATTTTCTGCTATTTTAGTAGTTTCATTTATTACTGTAAATGAAAACATCACAGATGTATGCAGAAACTTATGGCATTTCATGAGGTGTTGCTCAGGAGAAGCAATGCAGCAACCTCAGCGTTTCCTGAGGTGCAGACATGATCTCTCTACTCAGGGCAGTCCCTGAAAGTCTCTGCGAGGCACCCCTGCACCTCTCATGGGCTGTGCGAGTCCCTGTGCTTTTTTCTGTTATACTGAAGAATAACGTGCAGCCACAGAAATTTAATAAAATAATTGCAGGTGCTCAGTGGAGAAATATAGCTTCCACCTTTATTTTAATTATATTGGTCAAGCTGTTTGGCGTGAAACTTACCCGTGAAGACCTTAACAACATACTGGGCTTGTACTGAACTTCAGACTGCAACTAGGACTGACGTAAACAAGACAGTACCTTTTAGTAGCTCTTGATGTAGGCAGGCACTTGTGAGTTGGATTAGGATTGAAGCCAATAGGTAACACTAAATCGCATTATGATTATTTCCGCTAAATAAATTTGAATGAGTTTGAGTTCAGGAAGATAAGTAGTCTCAGGTACTGGTATAAATGTGGCTTAAGTTTGAATCTAGGACTGGTAGACATCAGACTGAAGATAAAGCTGGGTCTTTTGAGGGGTGCAGTTCCCAGATTAATCTGCTGGATTTAGTCTTAATCCTAGCTCCAAACTGCTAGCTGCCCTGGGCCTGAGCACTATCCCTGAAATGCTGACTGACTACCCCTCGCTCACAGCCACCTACTGCCTCTAACCCTATTTTAGCAAAAAAAATCACGTATAGATATAATCCTAATCTACCCAGTGCCTACAGTTTAACCAAAACCACCCCCCAGGCGTGAACCTCAGATCATTTACTGTGGCCGGCCATTGCAGTCTTACCCCTGGCCCAAGGTGACCGCTGTGCCAGGTCCTAACCAGACCCTGAGACCTCCGCTCCTCTGTGCTCTCCCTGGTCTGCACCACAAGCAACCTTTGATGGTGGCCCTTGCACAGAGCCACTTGCTGACCTGCAGCTCTGCCAGCCCTGAGGCTGCCCTCTGACGGCACTGCCCGCCAGCCCCGTCCATAGCCTTGCCTGAAGTCCTGCACGTTAGCCTGTACCCGTAGCACTATCTCACCCAACTTTTGCTAGCCTGAAGTTACCTGTTGGCCAGAGAGCTAATGTGTGGCTGGGTTCAGTCAGAGGTCTCACTTTCAGCCCTCCCAGCTAGATTTAAAAAAAAATCAGGTATGGTCTGTTGTCTCCAAACTTCTTATTAGTGCAAGACTTCCTAATGATCTCTTCTCTCATGCCAGAGCCAGGTTACTTCCCTGTCCCACCCACAACACTGATTTGACTTAACCACTCCCACAGCAGTGCAATGCTGCCTGATTCACCAAACCCTGACTGTATGCTGTGTGTTAGACTCATCCTCAGTCCCATCCCAAAGCCATCCACTAGCCCAAATCCTAAACCCAGTCAGGCACAGTTTAGGACCTGGCCCAGCTACTTCACTAGCTTCAAACTTACCCTCAGCCCTCTGCTTCCTTCTAGTTCTTATCTAATCTAACATAGTCATGGGTAGTAGGTATTTACTAAAACTGACCAAAACTATCATGCGATGTCCCCCTACCAGTTTCAAACTGCCTTACATCTAATCTTAGGTCTCATACTGGTCATAACCTAAGCTCCAAATGGCTTACCAGTAGGTCACCTACAGTTTCTCTCTTTGCTAGCCTGCCATCACCAAATGAGGCACATTGTAAACCCACCACTCAGCCACATACTGCTTCTGCCTGAAACTTTACACAGGGACTACCTACTGTCTTCGAACCCCAGCCCAAGGTTATTGTTAGACATAACTTTATTCCTAACTCTTTGCTCTTTATTGGTCCCAATCCTATCTGCAGCTCCATCTGTTAACTCTAACAAAAAGTTGCCTGCCAGCTGAGTCCAAACTGTCTCAATACAGCTTCTTGGGCTGTCAAAGTGTAATGTCACTCCAGCTCTTTGTGGAGAACAAGATTTCACAAGTCTTACTTGATTTAAATTATATTTCAATACAATGGCACAAAAAGGCAGTACAGAAAGCAGAACAAAAATCTCTATTCAAAATGGAATTTGCAGAAGGAGCACTTAGGGGAAGCTTGCTATCCTAATAATGCACGTTTGTTTCTATTCTGAAATGGAATGGCCACAATTTCAAGACTTTGTCCCTATCTACAAGAAATGCCTAGAATTATTTTTGTCCATTTTCCTAAGGAAAATGGTTTATCATATTATTGACCTGGCCTATCTACTTGATCACCTCTGGTATCGTCTGAATGCATTCACTAATTTCAACCTGACTTGTCACAAAGTTTAAATTTTCAAGTTCTGTGAAAGCTGGTTAGAAGCAAGAAAGCCGGATGAGTTCCTTCCAGAAGGAGAGGGAGGTAGAGCTAAGCCTTAGGAGGTTTTGCCTGGCAGCAGCTGGGCATTCGGTCAAAAGAGGGACCAGACAAGAAACCATCATTTATGTGTTTCTGGATGAACCGTAGTCCATACTGTCTCAAGTCTGGCATGACTATTATAGGATACAGAAAAAGGGGAGTGGAGAGTAGCAGGGAAGAGTGGTGAAAGGATAAAGATGATTACCTAGGAAGTTTGATTTCATTTGTGTTAAAGCTCACAGTAACATTTTGGGGAAAAGGGAGAGGAGTTTCAGTACATGTAAATCAGGACTCTTAAGTAATTTTGACTCTAGAGGCTAGGACTTCTGGGGGAAAAAATAATAAAAAATTGTAGGAGTGGGCAGCAATGAACAGGACTGCAAACCATTTGGGGTAAGAACTGTTTTTATTTTATGCATCCTAGCACAATGCAGACCCTCCTTACTCAGGGCTTTTACATGCAGCTGTTATTAGTAACAACATTTTTTATCAGAAAAGTAATAGCAGTAGAAAGGAACAAGCAGCTCTTGCTCCACTCTCATTCTATGATTACTTAAAATCTTTGGAGAGACAGAGGAGGGAGCAGGTTGTGTAGCTGTATTTGCAGCTG
Source organism: Pygoscelis adeliae (assembly GCF_000699105.1). Lineage (NCBI taxonomy): Eukaryota > Metazoa > Chordata > Aves > Sphenisciformes > Spheniscidae > Pygoscelis > Pygoscelis adeliae. The sequence continues at coordinate 1,558,885 of NW_008824338.1, forward strand.
AGGTTCTGGCAGGAAGCATTAATGGCACAGGGCTCAGTTATTCTGCTTGTGTGAGTGGTGTCCCCTGACAAAAATAGACAGACTCTGCTGTCTGCGTTTCGCAAAGAGCAGCTGAGGGAAGCAAAACAATCTTCGGAGGTGGTCAGCCAGGAGTGGCCAAGGGCGGCTGGAAGGGGAGGAAGCGCTGAGTAAAACCTTTGCAAAACTGTCAGAAATGTCAAGGTGACAGCGTCCCCTTTACTGATGAAGACGTTACCTTCAGCGGCTTCCTCTCTGCGAGCGGGGCTGCAGGCAGGGCTTGTCTTTCTCCTCCGGTGACGGTGGCTGCTCCTGTGTTTCCATTGGTCTGCCTGAGCCTGCGTCCCTTTCCTGTGGAAACAGAAGATACGGGCAGGAGAAAAGACATATTTGGTAATGTTTCTCTTCAAAGCGTCTTTTTCACAAGGCTGCCTCAGCTGTAAAATGTTAAGGGAAAAAAAAAAAGATCTTGGAACTGACTCCAGACAGACCCTAATGCCTACAAATTTGTCTAAGTAAGCCAAGTCCAGAAAGGCAAAACATGAAGAAGGCTCATTATTTGACTGCTAGGGACACTCAAATAACCAGACACGCCAGTGCTTAAGATCTTCATATTTCAGACAGCTCGTCTTTCATATCCTCCCTCATCCTGCACTCCCACCCTGCTCACTTCTTGTATTTCCCTCATCCCCAGTAACCCCACTGCATTTAAGATGTTTATAGAACATATAAAATATAAAAATATTCTTTGAAACACCTATGG
>NW_008824338.1:1559679-1581491 GCF_000699105.1 Pygoscelis adeliae
ATCTAACCGTCTGTTTGGTGGAGCCGTTCACAGCTCCCCTAACTGCTTCAGCTAGTTGCTTGCATGATTGGGTTTTTTCCTCTCCAGAAAGTCCAAAAGAGCTTGGCAGATCTCTTTCTGTTTTGTTTTAATAAGAATTGACTGAGGAGGTGCTATGGAGCTTAGGGCATTGGGTGAATGTCTCTGATTCACGGTTCTGCCAGAGCTGTGCTCAGGGCAGGAGGTGGAGTGACTGCACTCAGTTTTGAGGTTTCCTGGGGACTTACTTCTCCCCAGGATGTTTCAGAGCATCACAGGACTGCTAAATCGACAGCCACCATCCCTGGCCAGAAGGAGGGGCAATTTACATTCCCTCCATTCAGTACACATCCAGGATACCCCTGGAGACCTGTGCAAGGCAAAAATATTCACAAATTAATTAATGAATAAAACCATTGCTTTAGCTATTGCCAAAACAACTCACAAATTCAACCAAAATCCCTGACTAGTTTTAGCAGGACAAGGATTGTACTTCAGCTATTCACAAATGTATAGGAATAAAGGCAAAGGGAATACTCTCAATCTAACCAATATTTTTTCAGTATTACCTATCACAATTCAGTTGGTCCTCACATGGTTTATGAAAGTAATCAACTTTAATTTCTCATTCTAAAGTGGATTTAACACTCTGAAATGATCTATCAGTGAATATTTGAATCTAATGGTCCTTTCCCTTATTTCTTTTTCTTCAAGACTAGATTGATTGCCTGTGAGATGCAAATTGAATACAGTAGTGAACAGAAACTGGTATTTGCTTTTGAAGTTGAATGCAGAATTACAAGGATTTTTTCCCACAGTTTCTTCAAATCCAGTTTTGTTGCTCATGGATACTTATTAGTATGTGTTGGTTATCATCCACAGTCTCTTCCAGCCTCTAGGAAGCTTGAAGTTGTCCCCAAACCATAAACTGCATTCAGTCTGATGAGTGACTCTTATACAACATAAAAACCTTAAGGGGTGGTTAGCATGCAGACACTTTGCATTTGTATTTAATAACGTTGTTTATGATATTGAAATAATAGTTGCTTTCATAGCTTTTAATGCCAAAAATGGCTATTCAAACATCTAGTCTGACCTCCATATAATCCCGGCCATAGAATTGGATTGTTTGGCTAACAAATGGTAGACTTTTACAGCACAACCAAGTAACTGTCTGCAGCTGCTAAGTTACATAAAACATAGTTTTTTTCCTTCCTCCTCCAGTGGGTTGATGAAGAAACTGTAGTCTAGAAATTATTTTGTAAGAATACTGTTTATAGTATGAGTAGGACAGACAGAAATACGAGAAAAGCTCTGGGGCTGCCAAAAACCTCATTTTTTGGAAGAGCAGCCCTTGGGCTTTGAGAAAGTACTGTAGGAAAAATGTTATTTAAATGAGATAATTTCTGTCTCTCTACAAAATAATTATTCCCTGACATAAAAAATATTTTGCGGACCCCCTCCAGCCCTCCTTGCTAGGGACAGGCAGTGTGGCATTGCCTCTTCTTTCTGGCTCTGCAAATTCCTTTCTCCAACACAGATTCCAGAGTTTGGGGAGCAGCTGAAACTCCTAGGTTGTTCCAAAAAAATGGCACTTTATGTTTGGGCTTAAATCCTACCTTGTTTGGTACCCTTGTTCATTTTACCTTATAGGACAAGCAGAGTATACAGTATTTTTTCCTTTTTCTGGCCTGAAGCTGCAAAAGGACTTTTTAATCCATGCAGAAGGCTACCTATGACTATTGCACTAAGGGATGCTAATGGCAGCTATGCGTTACGCAGCAGTGGCTGTGACACATCCTTCTCCCTCTTCACTGTATGGTTTGGCAAAGGATCTGTGGACTTACTACTGTTGAAGTCAGAGACAAAATTCTCCTTTCTTTCTGAGGTAGGAAGTCTGGACCAGCCCTGATTCCTTTTCACAGCTAAATGTTCCCAAAACAATGATACTTTTATAAAAGGGAACTAGTTTAATGGGAATAAATGTTGATACCTCTCGTTTTGTTGCTTCATGAATCATCATGTTACACTTCTGTTCTCTCACTCTTTGCATCCCAGGCTCTCTCACACTTCATACTGTGTTTTTCAGACAGTCGAACCCACTGAAGAAAGGTGTATCAGTCAGCATTTACAGGGGTGAAAAACACTCAGCATGTATTAGTGGTGTGTACAGAAAGTAAACTTCAGTGTGTATAGGATGTGATCTGGCTCCCATATATCCACATACTAACACCAGCACAGGAAGAGGTCATGTGAAAAGAAAGGGTGAGGGACCAGCAGGACCTGGTCTTTTGGTGGCAGTTTAAGGTTACAGCAGCAAGTTGAGAGAAGTGATTATTTCCCTCTACGGGGCACTTGTGAGCCTGCACCTGGGGTGCTGAGTACAGTTTTGGACTCTCCAGTACAAGAAAGACATGAACATACTGGAGAGAGTCCAGTGTAGGTTCACCAAGCTGGTCAGGGGCCTGAACCACAGGATGTGCAAAGAGAAGCTGAGGGAGATGCATTTGCTCAGCCTAAAGGAGAAAGAGCTCAGGAGTGTCTGACTGATGTCTACAAATACTTAAAGGGTGGTTGGAGAGAAGATGGAGTGAAAGTCTCCCTGGATGTGCACAGTGACAGAGTGAGACGCAGCAGGCACAGGCTGAAACAAATAATCACATTTGCAACACACATGGGATATTATAGTATGAAGAGTATTGATTCAATTAAATACCTCTTGTGAATGGGAAACAGTGATGTCTGGAGACATATCTTGAGCTCTCAGAAGACTTTGGGGCCTTTCAGTCTGAGTCAGTTGAGATCAGGAGATCTGGAGATATCTGAGGTCTGTCAGAAGACTGAGTCTTTGTGCCAGCCTTAGACCACTTCCAGAGCCTTCCCAGTTGGGTGAGAAGACAGGGTTGGCTGAGTTTGAGGTTACTACAGGGTCTGTAAGTGCTGCTCTGTAAAGGCAGACTGAAAGGGTTTGAAGTTTGCCCATATTCTGTCTGAGTGAAAGGAGCAAATGTGGTTTTTTTTCCCCTGAACAGCGTTAAAGGTGTTTGATACTTATGGTGGGAGAGTGTGTTATTTGTATGATGCATACAAACCAAGTATAGTCAAGTGATAGAAGACGGGTCCCAGCTCGTGTACTCATTGCCTCACACCAGCCCTTCCCAAGCAAATTGAGGAGAGGGTCCAGTGCCATGAGGTGTGCGGTAGGGCCATGCCTGTCGCAGCTGTGGAAAGTCCATAGGAGCGTGCAGGGTGGAGGGGGTAGCGCAGCCTCTTAGGAGTGCTCCCACAAAGGGGCAGAGATACGGCTGTTCACACAGCATGCCCATGCTCTGCTGTGCACTGCATTCATTTAGTGAACTTCAGAAGATTCATCAGCTCAGATATCTCTTAAAAAGCATGAATGGTTAATTTACTTCTGCAAACCTGCTTCCATTAAATTTCAGTCTTGAAATTTCTTACCCAGAAACCTATGAAATTTTAGACATACAGTTATACTTCTATAGTGTACAAATCGAGAGAGATGTAGTTCAGGGATTTCCTCAAGGAGAAGAGGTATCTTTGAAGGAAATGAAGAGGAAATGCAGAGGAAATGCAAGCTTGATGAGCAAAGAGTTCAGTGATTGCCCTCTAGATCTAAGAATCATCAGTAATTCAGAACGATCTTTCTTAAAATATTAGTGAATGTGAGATATAGGGGTTCTTTAGGAGCAATCAGTGGATACCACAGTGGAGCAATCTATAGGACTGTATCCATCAGACTGATTAATGTTTACAAGCATTATTAAGGCACAACTTTTCAGAGGCCTTACCCCACATACATTTCCTGAAACTGTATCAGAAACTATGGGTCCTGGAAACAAGACTGTGCTCAAATTGGGCAAATCTGTGCCCAACTGAGTGCTCTATTCATGTTTCTGTGCTAGGATGAGGATGAGAAGCATATTATCCCCTACTGTAAGCCCCATGCCCCCTACAGGGAGGAAACTGAGGCTCGCAGTCCAGATGAGAGTCACTGGCCAGGCCCTAAATCCAGTTGATGGGGGAGCAGGATGGTGGGGAGCTGTAGAGTAAACCTTCCTATCAGTCCAGTTATATATATGGCTTACCCAATTTTATCTGTAGCGCACATAGACATAAGTAGAGCTCGCCATCAAATGATGCATCCTAATGTGGACTTTGCAAGTCACTGGAAAATAGGTTAAGTCATTGCATGATGACTGCTCTGTGTTTAAAAAATATTTGTAGTGACAAATATTCTTAAAAGTAATCCACTCAGGTCAAACCATCTGTCTGACTGATGCTATACCTGTGTGAGACACTAACACATGAGTCTGGGGGTCTACTTGAAGAGTGTAGATAGTATCCAAATAGTTAAGATAATTTAGGGACACCAGACAGCTTCTGAAAACCAAATACAAGAGATTCTCTCAACTGGTATTTGTTTACTTGAATGAGGAAGTTTTGAAAGCTTTATACATTTATTCCACAGTTTGGCAGCAGTGGGCACAAAAACTGGAATGAACTGACCTTTCCGACTTTTATCAGACAAAGACAACCTCTGTGTCTTCCCTGCTGTCTCCTCGCCTCTGGCCCCCACTCCCTAGAGAAATACAGGACTTCTCTTCATTTTTCCTTCCATTTTTTTTTCCCTTCCTTCAGTTTGTTTCCTTTACCACTCTGCACCTGTTTTTAAAATGCAAGTTACTAGTGAAGTTATTCCTTGCTCCTGGGAGAGACAGATGGACTCTGGGAACCAGAGCCGTGGCATCTTCCTTGTGCAGGATGACAGAAATAGTTCCCATGAAATACACTGTTTAACTAAACACAGATGGTCTCTTCATGATGCGACATGATGACTTAAGAAGACAGGCAATACCACACACACGCATAAAGCAAGTAAATCTGAGAATGACAATTCTCCTGTAGGCTGTAATTACATGGAAGACAGCCTTTCTGTGAAAGCAAGCTGTGCAGGCAGCAGTCTCGAGGATGCAGTGTAACTGTGAATCATGCTCTTTGCAAACTTCCATTAAGTAAGTTTGGGAAAAGCCACAGAACTTGTTGCAGACCTTGATCTGATGCTTTGGCTTCCTAAAGGTGGGCCTTCTTTCTATCTGAACTCCATCATCGCATGTAGCTGTGAAATTGAAGCCGGGCTGATAATTTAGCATCGTAATTGTGAATAATACCGTGTAGGAATCTTGTGTACCTCTGGTGTGTTGTCTGCTAAAGCAGAGTACGTGGCGTTTCAGCAGGGGTGTACATAGCCTGTCTTCTGCTAGACACAGTGTCACACTTCTGCAAATACGTATTACAAATTCAAATATACAAAGCAATGAAGAGACATTGTTAGCTCCCTGATTAAAGTGATAAGCAGCATACTTGCAAGTAGCTGGGCATTATTTCTGTCTAATTCCGTAGCATCCAGTAGTCACTAGGACAGTCATAACTTGCTCAGCAGCCAAATCGACTGCTTGTGTTATAAAAACATATGACTAGTTTTCATGAAATTTTTATCAACCCTAATAAAGTGTCCTTCTGTGTTTGTATAACTTTAACATATAATGATGTTTGGAGTTTTTAGCTCTCACTCACTGTCCTGTCAGCAAAAGTTTAAGTTGCTGGGAAGGCTATTCAGATCTTATCAGATGTTACCAACAAGCCAAATACTGCAGCATCAGTTCATGGTTAATTAACTACTAGCCTTAAGAAGGGTGTTGGGCAACAGGGAACACAATAGGCTGAAAAGACTTTTTAATTGGTTTGCTGTCTGTTTGATTATTATCTGCAAAAAACACATGGGGGGAAAGTAGCAGCATCGTTATATGTACAGAAGTAGTTTATAGACATCAGAGGCAGCTTGAAGAATGTGAGCTCCCAGGCCCATTTTGTTACACTGGCTCAACTGTTATACTCCCCAATAAGAATTTTTGAACCAGCAGAAAATCTCTCTATGCATGTAGTTTTTGCTTCAGAGACTGGAAATCTATCACAAAGCTTTGGTTTGAAAATTGTTGACACAGAATGATGCTGCCACATGCTATAGGGTATTGTTAGAAATTCAATTGTCTGCATTGTTTTAAATATTACAAGAGCACATGATCATGGTGGTAAAATACAGAACTTGGTTTTTCCTTTTGGATGTCATCTAAATTCAATCAGTCTATTTTCCCATGTTGCTTGTGATCATTCATTAAGGAAAATAATATCTAAAATTATGTTTAGAGCAGGCAAACAGGGACCGCACTTTGGATTTTTATCAGATTGGATATTTACAGATTCAGAGATTGTAAAATGTGTATATCCTTAGCCAGGCTGGCTCATCTATCTATGTGTCATTTTTTTATGTGAATTAAAAAGGCTTCACATACCCACAAACATGCTATGAAAGGTAATGCAAGTTTATAAAGCATGTTGGGATCCTCAGATGAAAGGCATTATAAAACCACAAAGTATTCTTTCATAGTACAATTTATTGATGTGGTTTCTTTTCCACCTGCCAGATTCAAATGCTATGGTATGCAATAATTCCAATTTAAAAGAATGAAATGAATTCTACTTTATTGTATTATAAAATGTATTTATGGTATTACTACAAAAATCTCAAGCATGATACAGCTCTGTCAAGTGTAAGCTAACAAGCACAGCTAGCTGAGAAAACTGATGTTCTGGTGTCTCCAGAAAAGCCTCTTTTATTAAGTGGAGGCAAATCTGATGATATTTTCAGTACAAACTATATCTGACACAGGGCACACACATCCTGAGGTAGAGGTCATTCTGTGGTATAGTACATGAGTCTCTAATATACACCTCTTGAACTTGTGGATAAATGTTTCTTTCACAATGAGATAATCCTATCAAGCCATCCTGAGCGTGGAAAGAGAGTCTAAGTATCCTAATAAGATATCAGGAAAGTGATTGCACAATGTTATATCCTTGCTGTTTATATAAATAGTTCTCAGATCAAAAAACCTCAGTGTTAATTCAGTCAGAGCATGGAATTGTGGCCTTTGAGTAGTGATTAGAATATTAATAAACTTGGCTGCATTTATTACACATGGAAAACAGATGGAAACGAAGGCACCAAGACAGTTGCTTGCACTCCTACTTACAGCTTTTCTGCAATACATTATAATTTGTCAGTGTTTGAACTTTTGACCTTTGGTCATCTTGAAAAGATAGCAATAGGTTTTGGAATAAGCCGATGCAAGGGGGCAGAAGGAGACAGGTATGGAGGGAAGATCACAGAGCAGATGGCTACGTGGCCTCAGAGCGTTCCAGCTGTGCGAACTCTTGACTCAGCAAGCGACGCAGAAATGGCAGGAGTAGCAGCTCCTGCAAGCAAAAAAGCCAAGGAAGCAACAAATAAAATTTCCTGGAAACAAGACATATTTGCACAAACACTTACCAATGACCTACATCACATTTTTGTTGTCTACATAATAACTAACATGCTACCTTTTCCACATGCTTTAGTACTGTCTCTCCTCAGAATTTTTCATCTCAGGTATTGTTTTAAGTCTAAATGGCCAACAGGTTGATAAAGCCAGGCTGCAGCAAAGCCTGACTCTATGGGAGCCAGCAGCGGCAGCTTCAGATGCTGAAACTTGAATTCAAAGTGCATTTTAGATATTGGGCTTTGTATTATATTGAATTATATAGTTTAGTTATGAGGAACAATTAAAAATAGTTGAGTCCCATGCAGACTTCACGGTAAGCGTAAGCAGCTCAGAGCACCACATCACTGCCCTAAGTAGCGCAGATGAGCTGCCACTATGCAACCTTTAACGTGGAGTTTGGCAAGTGCTGCCATGAGACATTTTCTGGTTTTGCTGAGACTAACATGTGTGTGCCAGGGCTCAACAACCTGACCATCCTGTCTGCTGTCAGGGAAGGCAAATGAGAGAGAGAGATTTATTCTAAGGCCAAGGGAAGTAGGGAAGCAATGTGTCAATTTTGTTTCCTATCAGGCCCTATAGATATGCTGTAGGGGGTAGGCTGCTGTTGTTCAGGGAGGTTGGAGGTGGCATATATGGTCCTTATGAGAGGAGAACTGAGGAGGATGGCTACACACATGTACCTAGGGCAATTCATAAAGTTGGTGTTTTCTGATCTAGTCAGCAGCTTCTTATGTGAAACCTCTTCTGTGAAGTCTGTCCTTCTAGGACTTGAAAAGCAGAAGGAAGCAACAATATATTGATAGTGTATCTCCTCAAATTATTCTACAGCGGAGCACACCAGAATCCTGGACCTTATTTGAACAAAATCCTTAACTGGGGGGAACCAGGCATGTTGAATACAGTGTCCTTATGGAGTGGGCAGCTGGTGCAGCTGTGCTATTTCCCAAAAGTCAGGTAAGGGCATGATCTACTCTATGACTAGTGAGGAGGAGGAGGGGAGGGTTCATAGTTGGCCAGACACGTGGCCTCATTTCATTGCATGTAACATGGCCCAGACCAGCCACTCCAGCTCACTGACAAAATCAGAAAATGGTGCATGAGTATATTTTCAGTACTACTGTGATTAATTCTTCTTACAGCTAAATTGCAAAAATTCCTTTATAACAATGGGACTGTAAGGGAAAAGGAGTTTTGCTATTTGCACTTCAATACATTTTTCATTCTTGCTATCAGGAAATCACAGACAGGAGCAATGGAAAAAGTCTGCATGGCTTTTCACAATGCTGGAAGATAAGTTCCCAGAAGAGAGGCTTTAATGTGTATTTGCAATATAATGTGAGGTATGGGATGGCATTTCCACTATTTGGAAGCCCAACTTACTTCTGCCTTCACATCATACTGGAAAACCTAATGCATGCTTAACAAAGATGAAAATGTTTGAAGGTACTTAATTGCTGAATCCAATGTACACTATGGTTCCCACAGCCACCCACACTTCAGACTAAATCACACAGAACAATGTTTGTATTTTTTGTCAAAATTACTGAATGCATCATTCCAACCTTTGACTGAACACGATGTCTTGTTACTCACACGTATTATCCTCAGGAAACAGTTGACATCTTTAAATTCCTTCTGCAAGGTGCCAAATTAGCTGGTCTGAGGACTCAAATCCGCAACTCACCCACAGAAAAGACACAGTCTTCATCTTGGCAGTCAATACTTCCCATATTGCCTTCAGATGTATGCCATTCCTGGAAGGAGCAATTCCATAAATAACTAGCACATGTTTAAATCCCTAGCACATGTTTAAATGCACCTCTTTTGAGGAAAGCATATGCTTAAAATTAAGCATGGGCCCTAAATACTTTGATGAATAGCGATGCTTTCCTAAACCGGGGACAGTAGGAAGGAGAGTCTGAGATATCCATGCCCAAACACCAGCTGAGATGCTTTCAGTGATGTGGGTACCACCTGGCACTGTACCAAAACTAACAAGCCATCTCCTGTAAATCACTAAGCAACTGTCAATTAGTGATGTGTGCTGGTTGTTTGAAATGTGCTTTACATTTACTTTTCTAACTGAAATTTTGCTTTTGGACTAGGTTTTTTTTTCTTGTTTTTTCTTTATAGTACAGGGTTAGTCAAAAGCGGGTGGAATGAAAGAAAGTCCTAGCTCTTTGCAAGAGCCTCAATAAGGTTATAGAAGTAGCAGGGGAAGTTTTAGTTTGCTTTTTTGTTTAATGTTGTTTTCCTAAATGTTTCTGAGACTCAGGAAAACGAACCTCAATCCTTTAATGAGCATGGGCTTCCTGAGGTTTCCCCCTTCCCTGCATCTGAAATACCTTTGCCTACCTCTAGTCAAAAGGGGAACTGTTTTGCTTTTTGTGGTTTCACCATCATTTCAGGATTTTATTCATTGACTGATGTTTATAGTGTCCCACCAAAGGTCAAAAGGAATCTTTTCTTTCTGTCTGTCTTTTCTGTTTTTGTTTTTAGAAACACAAGGTAGGAAATTATCTTAGCAGAAAAATGACTTAAATTAATCAAACTATTATGATTGACCCTGCTTGTTTGTTCATTAAAAAATGAAGCAGAAATATCAGTTTCTGCCAAATAAAACACTCTCAGCTATTTCAATTACTGTTTTAATTGGCCGGGCCTGCCTGTCAGATTATCCTCTAATCTGTACAAGAATGTTGTTTGGAAAAGATGAGGCATGCCTGACTTGGAAGCCACATTCATCACTCCAGCACATTCTGGTCCAAATATTGTTCCGTTAGCACAGTGAAACTACATGACACTGAAGGTGGTAGGTCCCGGGTCTGCTTCCTTCTAGAGATCCCACTCAAGACACGTTGCCCACATCATTGTGTGGAAGTGTCTGAAAACACTGATGTGAGGGAAAAAAGTGAGAATGAGAGCTCTAAAGCTCCACAAACAGGCACATTTGGATGTGTTTGCATATCATCAGAGCTGCTGTTAGGCTGAATGTAATAACCGTTACAAGAAAAATTGTGGAAAAACAGTCTTGGGACCTGTGAAACCTCACAGAGAGGCTTCTCCATAATTTTGACTCAGGATCTACCATTTCAGTGAATCTGTGTCTTCTATGGATGTCAATATTCTGTAAGAACAAGTTGTAACTATGCTGTGCTGTCCTAAGATCTAACATTTATATCTGCATTAGACTGCTCTGTTTTTCAATCCAGGAGGCCTGGCTTCCTTACCATATGCCCAGTGTAACCATTTAAGCCTGAGAAAACAACTAAGGTTAAGAAAAAAAAAAAGCCCAAACCATATTATTGCATTTTAGGCAAACAGAATTGTTCCAAAGCGAGACACAAAAATAGGGATCTTCAAATAAATGGGTTTAATCGCAGCAGACTTCACTTCTGGCACAGACTTCCCGCATTGCCTTGGATGATCCTCTGTAGTTAGCTCCGTGCCTCCATTTCCCGCTCCAGCAGAGTGGGAACAGTGCCCAGGTTTTATGCACCTTATCCCCATGCTCCTGAAGACAGAGAACCTTACTATGCATATGATGCCCAGCACGGTGTAGACCTGATTTCAGTGGAAATGCTAAGATCCCACTGAAATACCAAGTCTGTATTCTTGGATAGATTTGTATTTAAGATCCATGTATGTGGACAAATGCTACTCTTGAATAAAGTGAGAGAAATGGCATGGAAAATTATAACATTTGTACAGTTCTATTGTGTTGACTCAAGGCCTAGTGATGTACATAACCATCATTGCCACCCCGATTTGCCAAGTTCGGTGTGATTTTTTTTGTCTGCTTTTTTTCCTTCATATGTTTCCTGCTTTCTCAGATGACTACAGATGTTTTCCCTTTGTATGCCAGAGCTGTCCTTCCCACAGCTACCTACTTACATGAGCTGCTAATTGCTCCTTAGGCAAAGCCAAAGTGGAAAAGGCAGGAAGGAGATCACATACAAGTCCTTGAAGGGGTCAAGGGAAGAGCTGCTTTTTAAAAAAGTGTTTTGATACAACAATGGAAAGGGACATGTCACAGAGAAACTAGTCTGAGGTTTAGTTCTGCACAGAACTAATGCATATTTTGGAAAAAATGTAATCATTTTCCACACTTATTGCATCCTTCTTTTCTGTTTTATGTATCAACAGGTACACATCATGTTTACAAATATTTCATCATGTGCAAGTTCAGAATCAAGCTATCCTGACAATGATGACACGTTTTATCATAGGAATGCAACATATTTAACCTTTTCAATAGGAGTACTTAGGGGAAAGTAAGAAGGTAAGAGCCACTGAAAGAGATAAATCAGTCCTTCATGCAAACACATAAGCTGCGTTTAACCAACAGCAGATGGGCTTGTGTCTGTTCCTCTTCCTGACTATACATACCCATATAAACTCTTCATGGAGTGTAGTGTTGCTCTTCGTCATGTCAGTTACAAGATTAACGTGACAATCCTATATAGGACATTAATCTTCATGTGCAATTGCACCCAATTCTAATCAGAGGGTCATTAAAAACTGTTTTTTGGAAGCAAAGGAAAAGATCACCACGTACTTGTCCTGCTTCTTTCATCCTTCCCCTAAACTACTGCCTTCTACTGGAGAGGATACTGGTCTTGGCGGGTCTTTGTTCTGAGACAATATGTATATATGCTTTAGAGTTTGACTGAACCAGAACTGTACTTTCGAAGTGAATGTAACAGTATTACTTGCTTCCTGTGCTCTGGTTTGCATCATGGAGCTGGTTTAGGATTAATGAACTTGATTACTCCCATAGCTGGACAATGGGACCATAGCCGACACCCTCCAGCTCAAGTCAGACCTTTAGCTCCTGGCTCCAGGCAAGGGTTAGTCTGAAGTCTTAAAAAACCTGAAATGTATATAATTTTGGGTGTCAGGTCCTCAGCACCAATTAGTTAGCTCTACAAATTCTCCTCTGTTGGTCTGCAATACGTGTTAATGCAGATACATACATGGATTGCAACCCACGTACAATCAAGTCATCTGCATGGGATAATATGAAGCAGAGCAATGGCAAAACGCAGCTTACAGAGTATCAAGTGGAATCAACTGAGGGTCTAGCATGCTTTTTTCTTCTGCTGTTTGGGACAGCGAAATTCAAGAATCAGTGAGCAGCTCATAATACACTGGCAACACATAAAGCAAATACAGTTGCTATTTTTGCAATAAGTAATTAGTGCCAGCTCACAGACCAGGGAAATGATGGTGCTAAAGCAGAACTGGTAACATGCCAATAAGTTGAGCCATCAAAAGGCCAAAGCTCCATGTTCAACTTTGACCTTGATAATTTACATATTTAACTGCTAAATTACAGCATGAATATATACTTACAACCCAGTAAACTATGGAAAGGCAGCTTTATTTTTCTATAGTTTATACAACCTAGACAAACTAAATCTGAAATCTCTTTGAGGAGACCTGCTTTTAGAACAAGTTTTCACCTGGCTGGTTAAACTTTTATGACAGGGCCTCTGTTTTAAGACTTTCATTTTTTTCTTCAGTATTTACGTAATGCAGAAAAACAGGAGAAGCTTTCAGAGGGAAACAAACTTCATGCCCTACAGCTTTGTTTTTCAAGACTCTTGTGGTTAAACTGCATAGCACTTTTTCATATCTGTACAACAGGCACAAGTCTAATAAGGATGAGCATGGAGGCAGAGCAACAGTTCAAAGATAAATGCAGCTTATAGCACTTAATGATTTTTCAGTGTTAAGTGTTGCTCAGAATTTAAACTGGTTAGGCATTTTTAAATAGTAAATGAAATCCCTTTATCTGGTTCTTAAGGTGCAAAGTAGAAGGCAGATAACAGCTAATGCTGCCTAAACAGTGATGCTGATATTTATACAACTCTGTTTATGTTGATTTATGTTGATATTTGACACCAACTGCAAGTAGTGGAGCAAATATACAGGGGACAATCATGATCTATGACTTTATTTGGTGATTGTCTTGAGTAATTTGTCAAAGACCATATTTTATCTGCCTGGGGTTGTCATACAACTGTGTACTGATAGCCATCACAGTTGGATAGGAGGGATATTCACATCAAATCACAAGCACTATCAGAACCCGTACTGGGCGTCCAGAACTTGCCAGAGCTTTTTTCTTCTTCAGAGGAAATACTTCTTGCAGAAGATTGTTAAGTTTATGCCTTAATTTTTGGGGCAGGGTAGGGTGGATATTTTATCTCATAATCTTTTAGTCTGGTTTCTTGCCTGAGGCACTAAGGATTTGGAGATTGTGTTGTGTGTATCTCTGTCTGTCAGACATTTCAGTCCAACCACATTTGAACCCATCAGCCAATTTCAACCAAGCTCAGCAGACCCGAAAAGAGATATGATATACAGGTACAAGAGAGATGAGTGCTCACTGGGGGGAAGGCTGCAGTGAGCTAAACACCAGATAAACCACAGAAAAGGGAAATCTGATGAAAGCCCTGCTTCTGGCAGAAGCATCAGTAAGGTTTGTACCTTATTTTGTATCAGAAACCTCACTCCTCAATCAAGGTTTGTTTTCTGTGCAGGACTAAGACTGCAGAAGAGTGGATTCTGAACCTTTAATAATGTGAATCACATATTCGATCCAGAATGACTTCCATTATAGGAGAAGCAGCAATATTTCCTACTGACTTTGTTTTTGACATCCTTGGATAGAAAAGGTATACTTGAAAAGTATAATGAAACTTAGTTTGCATTTAATTTCAAGAAAGGTTAGATCCAAATTGACTTGTGGTTTTTTCCTCTCAGGAAATGGGCATTTAAGAAAAAAACAAAACAAACCCAATGAATTATTACAAATAAAAGTGCAGTGAGCTACCATCCATCCCCTGACACCCCTTGTTGTTACCCCTGCCACTGACAGCAGGTTTGATCACACAACGCTTTCTCAGCCGAGCAGCCCTAGGGAATCGCGCAGACAGATATTCTACAGCAAGGTCTATCAATCAGAGCCTGAAATTGTTGCAGTTTCACCTTTGACCTGTTCAATCCGACAATAAAAAACCTGTTTCTTTCATGAATCTTTGCAACACTTTTTTTAAAGCCAGTTCAAAGGGGTTTTTCCCCTCCAAAACAAAGAAGCATTATGAAGTCAACAAAACTGTTTCCACATCAAGGACAGATTCCCTTGGCATAGAGTCAGCTCCAAAGAGAGATGCTAACCACTGAAACCTAGCTGCCAAAGAGTTTCATATATTGTTTGTATTTTCACATGCACACCTATTACCAGAAATTTGCTGAAAGAAAGACAATGTACCTGACCTGAACCTTCAACAATCTTTATTTACAAATACTTATTATGTGAAAGATAATAATAATAAAGGGAAATGTGGGAGGAAGAAAAGGAATTATGAAGATGGGTTTGGAATTGCTATATATTGCTTTCGTTATTATTGGTATCATTATTATAATTGTTGTTGTAGTAAACTCCTCTTAACGGTGACAAAAAAAAGATAATTTTATGAGGAATTTTACTTAAAAGTGAACTATTAAATTAAACACAAGACTAAGGGAGATGCTTTCAAAATATACGCAGGACAGAGCTATGTAAAATTTTGAATTTCAAGAAAAGATATTTGTACCCTGTGAAAGATGGACAAAATAATTTATGTGTGGCTGACTGTTTACTTAGAGTCTGAGAAGACAAGTCAAAAGAAGAATCAAAGATGGTATGTTTGGATGACAAGGAAAATGGTGTTCTTGGCAGATATAGAAAATGGGAGTGGAAAGGGTTTTGGAGGTAAGATAAAAAGGATTGGTTTTAGTTAAACTATGCCTGAGTTGACCTTGAGCCTTTCAGGATACAAAGTCTGAAAAAAAAGAAATGCCAAACTGAAAGAAGCTGGAGAAGGAAAAAGGGAGACATTTTCTGAAGCTGACTTGTCTGCTCAGAGTTAATAGGTAAATCTGTACCAATGGTGACATACAAATGGTGAACGGGGGCAGGGGAAGAAAAGGTGAGTAACAAAAGCCTTGGAAAGAGGATGAGCATTCACAGCTGACAATTGCATATGATGGGCAGGCATTCCACTGAGGTACAGAAATACCATATGACTGCAGCAAACCATTTAATTTAGGAAGTAGGTGAATCTAGGACCTAGACTATCAAGTGGTGTAATGAAGATTAACCCAGCTCAGAGCAAATGTAGAATACGTTCAAATAACTAATTTGAGAAAATGCAGATTCAATCACTACTATTCCTCAAAGAGAAGGGGAATTTAATGTACTCCTTGTTAAGAATATTAAGAATTCAGGGTGAGTAGTTATTCATTTCAGAGGCATATTTAGTAGCTTAATTCACACACCTTTAAAACATATTTTTAGATTATCAGATGAAAGATACTAAAGTAATGAAAAACTCTATTAGTTGTATGTGTAATTATTTTAATAAAACAGTAATTGTCTTTTCAGAAAGATAAATAAGAACATGATTAACTTCAAGCATACCTTAAAATTTCATTTGATTGAAGTACCTGCTTACAGTTGATCATTCTGTGGTACACTCAAATAGCCTGAATTCTCCTTAAGTCTCCATGGCTAGGAGAGATAAGCATGCTTTAAAGAATCATTCAAAGAGCTTAAAGTACATGTTAAGCAAAGTAGCAATTAGCTAATAGGAAAGAACAGGCACAGATACTTAGCTAAAATACAGCATGTATTTATATGCTGTCTTGAAAAGAAACTGGCTTACATGTTCATCTAAGTGCTTTCCTGAATCTAGACCTGTGCTCATAATTAGATATGAAATTGGTGATGAATAAGCACCATATTGCATCAACCACACTCTCCCCAATATTAGTTTAATTAGCAAATAGTCCTGTTTGACCTAATTGGGCCCACTCTGGTTGCATTTTTAAAGCAGCAGATGAGAGAAGCATTTAGGGAGTGGCCGGTTTATTAGCACACTGTTTATTGTCCATATTACATGTGCTTTTGGGGGAATATATTTGTGGTTTTTTAATCTTTTTTTTTTTAACTAGAGTTGAATATTTTAACACTATTTATAAAGCCACACATTTTAGCATGCAAAGCAGTCAGAACATTCCATAGGCATCTGCTGGGACATGGGCTACTGCTCTGCCAACTTTCTGTGGGCAATATTTTTTTTACTGCAATGAAGAGAATTCCTTTGAAAAGAACAGGCAAATATATGTGTGTAGTTTACATACTTTTGTGGTTCACATACTTTGTGGCTAAAAATATCCAGAGTCCATATCCCACCTTCAGATTCAGACTTGAAAGCAGATCCAGCTGCAGAGTACAGCTCTTGTGCGCAGCTCATCTTTTCTTGTGTGTGAAAATAATTTATAAAAAAAAACCCCAAACCAGAAACCTTAAACCTTGGAATCTGACTTGGCATGACTATTCCTTTCATAATTTCATTTCAGAAGATGATTGGTCCAACTGTCTCTGTATAAGGATAAACATGCAAAGCTTGGACAGCAGCTGAAAATCTAAAATCTGAACACTTCCTAAAATCTGACATTTGGACTGACCAAGCTGAAGGAAAATACATCACTTGGCTTTAAAGATTGCAACATCACAGCAACAGACCCTCCTAGATTTCTGGCAGGTTCACTTGCTTGTTCATACTGTCACAATGACTTTCTCAATATAAAGCAAAGAAAACTACTTTTACTACTGTACTTAAGTAGGGTGTTTATTATGCTCCTGCAGTACTTCTACAAAAGGAGGTGAGTTACATGGAAGGCAAGGCCCCAGTTTTTCTGCCTCTAGACACAATGGGGAGAATGGGAACTACTGTTACAAATTAGGAAGTTAAAGACTGTCATTTTCAGCTGACAATACTATATTATTCCTTGCCAGTTTAAGGTCTACAGTTATAGAGACATGCTCACCATTTAAGGTGGGAATGTTTATTCTGACCAGTTCTCTTTAAAAACAGTTAATTGACCTCTAAAATGATACTCCAAAGAAAACCAAGGAATACAAGATTTATGTGGACATTTGTGCAATGATGTGAACATAGGGACTTTTTTTTGCCCTGAATCATGTGACAGTTAATTATTGTGTAGGCTGAAACACACACAGCTAAGCAGGAATTCAGCCTTTTTTTTGTTTTCCTTTGTCTAGGGCAACTAGTTACCCTACTTGCTCTGACATGTCCCCTCTTTTAACCCAGCCCAAAATGTAATTCGATTGGGAAAAAGGGATGTGGTCATTTGTCCAGAGGGTCTGGGGGTTGTCCTGCTTCCAAACCAGACAATGACAGTAGCTGTCAATGGGTTGCCATGTGTCCAGAGGTCTTGGACCAGTGGCCAGAATGCTAGTGTGAGCTGACTCTACAGACACCCTGGGCTCACTGCACGTACTCCCAGGAATCAATCTTTGCATCTAGTCTGATGCGCCCAAAAAGTTTCTGATTAAATGTGTTAGCCATCTGTGCAGTGCATGCATACATATATTCCAGTCCAGGATTTCCCAAATGGAAATATGGGAGCACTTTCTGTACCCACACTGAAGTAGTCATTGTCAGGAGTGACCTGCGTCCCTGTTTGCCCTTCTCAGTACACAGACAGGGAACCAAATCAGCTCTCATTAACATGGCTGCACGTGCTCATCCAAACACATAGCAAAATGTTGCATAACTTCAACACTGCAAAAACTTCATATCTTCCTCACAGAAAGTTACTGTCAGCTAACAAATGCGTTGTCTCTGAGAAAAGGGTAAAAAAATTCCCAGCTTTGTTAAACCAGAAATGTAATTTAAGTTGTTCTTGTTTTAATTTTTGTACTGTTCACTCTCAAGAAATACTTGTTTGACCTGAGGTTCAGTTTCCAGGGTGCAACTCACATCTGTTGATTTCATCAGGGGAAATAACTTTCCTTTCCTTTGACAGATAAGTAACATCAGGAGATTGCTGTTTAACTGGCCACAGTTGCCACCAACAAATTCCAAACAAACTGAAAAAAAGGGGGTAATATGTTTCTTGTTCTCTTTGAGATATCTTCTATCCTATTACTTTGCCACTCGTCTCTAGTTGGGAAAATGTGTACATATTTCCCCTGAAAAATAGTCTCTGATGGCTTAGGAAGTGGATCAGGATTATGTATTTCACATCCACAGGCTACGGGGAGGTCCCAAATTCATTCCTGAATTGCAAAAATTTATGTAACCACCAAGATGCTGAAAGTACAGTAATGTTCTTTCCAGCCTTAACCAGGTGGAAAGGAGTTAAGACAGAAAAGTAGTTCTGGTAAGAAAATGATTAGAGAAAGGCTCTGCTGTTTGAATAAAGGCATGAGGTACTCTAAGCTACATGCCTGCCATTAAACAATGCAGACTATATAAACACCCATTCAGCGCTGGGGTTAAAAAAAACCCACAACACCATAGAAACATAGGAAGAGAAGTCACCTGGTCCAGCCCACTGCCTCAAGGGAGGATCCGGTGTGCCTATGTCCCACCTGCCAAATGTTTGAGTATTATGTTCTCTAAGACCTCCACTAATGGAGATTCCCCAAACTTTCCAGATAATCTGTCTCAGTCCCTCATTATCCTTACTGCAAGAATATTCAGTGTATCTCCAATATGGACTCCTTTGCTGCATTTGAAGTCACAGATTTTTCTTCAACCTAGCAACGGCATGGAGAACTGAATATCCCCTTCCTCTCTGCAATAACTCATGATTTGTTTGAAGATTTTATCATGTCTCCTCTCAATCTTCTGTTCTGCAAACTATGAATTTCCAGCCTTTTCACCTCTGGCATTTTTAAGACCCTGAATCACTCTCACCATGGACTTTTCTCAGCTGGTCCACATGTTAAAGAGTAGGTCAGACTTCCTGAGCAAGGTAACGCTACAGCTTTATTGATTATATGCCACCAGCTAAATGTCCTGCCTCTAATCTCACCAGCCTCCTTGCTTTCACTAATTCAGGAAGGTATTATTGATATCTTCTGATCTCCATTAGTTTAGACTAGGTCAGATTTCTTCATGGGAATCTCTTGAGGGTCGGGGCACAGAGCCACTCTCACACGATTTTACAAGGACAATAGTCTTTCTTTAGGAACATCCATATGCTTCAGCAGCACCTTCAGTGTGAAGGAGGTCCCTTTCTGGTTCCCAGCTAGCTTTTCACACTTGTCTGCCCAAAGAAGTCAGCTTGTCATGGAAATACGAAATAAAGAGGAGAAAGCACAAGGATATATTTGTGATCACAGGTTTGATTCTGGTTGGTATTTGTTAGCAAGAGGATTCCTTTCTCAGATAACCATATGTAGTGGACCATGGAAAACTTGAATGAAGCCACCTAAGTAGATTCTGAGAGCCCTTGACTGTGAACTCCAGTGCTGACCTCATTCTGGGCATCATATTCTTTATATGTATACCATCCATTGCCTTCCCTAAGACTTACTTTATATTAAGGAGATTGGGTCTTTCAAAAAGGGAAGTCAGTTATTTTGACGGGAACACCTTTGGAAAGAGTTAGACCCAGAGCTAACACATCATAAGGGCAGCCAAAGACCTCGTCAGTATCACGGATCTGTGACAGGAGTTTTGGAAATGCTTCAGAAATGCATCATCTTCTTCTAAAGCTGTATGCAAGTGCTGAAGAAAATGTTCAAAGAATAATATGAATTTTTTCCTTTGGGTTCTAGTACAAGTTCCAGACTTTTTAGCACTTGGACATTGCAGAAATCAGCAGTGTTGCAGTCACAGTAACCCTGAGTCCTAGTGTCCACCTTCTATATGACAAAGCATTAAGCCAGGAACTGTCTTGTGTCTTCTACTTGTCCATTTTTAGTATATTCTTATTAATACTTATCTACCTGCACAAGAAATACTGATCTGTGAGACTGAGCTCACTGTTCTTTTACACTGAAATTATCAGTACTATTGAGGAAGAGGTACTCCTACATATTTTTGATTAGTTCTAACAGGTCTTGTTATTTCTTTTTTAAATCCTCACTGTGAATTACTCGATAAAGTTTCCTGGGCAAAGCCACAGAAAAATTTTTACAGCTATGACCACTTCATTTCCCTAGCCAAATCTGCCTTGAGCATCACTTGATACCTTTCAAAAAGTATAAAGGAGTCTGATAGACAAACACAATTGAGTGGATCTTAAATGGAACTAAAATTAATACACAGGATTTACACCAAACTAGCAGGGGATGAGAAAGGGACTTCCACAGACAGTGAGGAGCAGACTTATCTTTAGCATGAAACGATATTTGTACCCTACAGGCGTTGGCAGTGAAGGTAATTGAAATACAGCCACTGCAGTTTCAGAGCTCAGCTCTGCAGCTACGGCTCAGCACCCGTCTAATATTATACTGCCGAAATTAGGTGCCTTTAGACTGAGGCTGATGCATGTCTGGCCATAACAAATCCTGGGGTGTTGATTCATCTTGGTCCATTCTGTTTCAGCTTCAACTCTCCTTCTCCAACACGTGTATATCTGGTTTATACTGAAGCCATTTGTTTTGCTGATTCTAAGACCTATTGCCAACAGCAGTGCTGTAAAATAAGGAAGTCTTCAAGCAGCATTTTTCTAAGGGTTGATTGCTGGCATTTTCGTTATGTGTTTGCGTGTGTGTGTTTGGCATGCTGGAGGCCTGAGCACGCCGCTCCTCCAAGCACCTCGTTGTGCACCAAGACTAACAGACCAGCATCTGCACTTAAATAGTGAAATGCTGTTCAGTGAAGAATTGCCTCAGAGCAAATCCCAGGTAGTGCCATTCAGGCATACCTACAAACTTTGCTGCCAGAGGAAGCGGTCAGTTCAGTCACATTGCGGCAGCATTTATACCGCAATAGGGTAATTTCAGAGCAATGGGTGATTGCTGCAAAAGATCAGGAGCTCCCTAATTCAAGTTGAGCAACTTTCATTTTATCCACAGAATCCACAATTCCAGAACAGAAAAGGTGCTCCAAACCCTTGGCAAACCTTCTAAAACTCTGCCTCTGTTCATTGCTTGGAATAATCGTCATCGGTGCGGCTAATATATAAATCAAATAAGCTCTGTATGTAAATCAGTTCAGTCACACAAAGGACATTAAATAAAAAATATCTAACAAAGGATCTTCACAGTTTATAGCTTGCCAGGCTTTAAAGTTATGACAGTGAAGTTTCTTGTTTTCTCTTGGATGGTGCCATAGATTATTACCCAATGAGAACTGCACCCCATTCAGGAATGCTTGCCTGGAAGTCTCAGAAAATAAAATGTCATATTTCTTGGCTGAGCTATAACAGAAGTGAACACTTCAGCAGAGGGTCAAGGGAATGACATGCCATTACTGCAAAAATTTTCTCCTATGGCTACTCTTTATTCTCCCAGTGGGATTCTTCCCAGGATAATGATGGAAAGCTGTTTGCACAGCAACTGCTTCCCTTTTAGATCTA
>NW_008824338.1:1581520-1610574 GCF_000699105.1 Pygoscelis adeliae
TTCCTGCTCTAAAGACCCCGAAGTCAAGTGAGCTGAACTCTTTTGGAGTGGGGCTCCAGTGCTCACAGCTTTTCTATTGAAAAACAGTTCTTTATAGGGGGAAAGAATGGAATTTTCATAAAATCTGTTCATCTTAGATACAGCAAACTAGAATAGTTAGATACTGAACTAGAAAGCAATTCACAGACATGGGAAAGAAAATGCAGGCACAAGGTGCTCTGTTTTTAAAGGACTGTGAATGAGCAGCTTAATAATATTGGTATAATAGTGGACAGAAAATGGATGCGTACACTATGCAGATCAGAAATGGAGGTACCACTTCCAAAAAGCAGTATATGGACAGCCTAGCAACAGTCACATGCATTACATGTAGCACCTGTAATGCAAGTTTGGCCTATGTAAGTTTGAAATGCAGGCTTGGAAAAACAATCATTTGTTGTAATGAATTTGTTGACAAACAAAATAAGGGAGATACTGTTTTGTCACAGAGGTACGCTGAAGAGAGGAGTGGTTCACTGACTCCTCAGTGGCTTCCCCCATCCAGAAGCATGCAGGAGGAAAGGTTGGGAATCGCAGAGGAAGGCATTACATAGCCCTGTTTTTCTTGTAGAAAACCTTTGCTGCTGGACTCTGGAGGGGGAGGGTAGAAGAAGGAAGGTTTCATAACCCTCTCGCTGTGCACCAAACCCTTGTCGGAGGGATCTGAGTGAAAGACAGAAAATGCCACCCCGTCAGTAAGATGCGCAAGGCAGCCTCCCCTCTACTCCAGGTGTCTTGTACTCCACCAACACCACCTGCCGGATCCAGCAGCTATTAGACATACCAGCTGCAAGAGGGGCTGCTGCTGTACCAGTTCCTATTCATCCTGCTCTTTCCTATACACACACCTCTCAAAGGCCTCAAAACCATCTATCTCGCTTCTCCACCCTAGTGTCACAGCAGTTCCTCCTTCATCCATCCCAGACGCATCGCTTCACCCACCAAACACACTCCACCCACCTTACATCAGGCTGTTAACACCTGTACTCCCTGTGCTGACGTGTCCCTGATCTCACAGCCTGAACAAGAAGTGCCAGACCTGAGAGGTCCTTGCAGCAGGCTCCGGCAGCAGAGCAGCCGGGGAGCTGGCTGCTTACGGGTGATCAGCAATGGATTTCAAAGTGGAAAAATAGAGCAAGAAGCTCAATGATCTCAAATACAATAAAATATTGGTAGTTTTCTTCAATGACAAAATCTGTATCTCCACACAGAGAATTGCATGTCTCGTTATTTGTTATCTTTTATATCTCATTATATCACTATGATCTAATGAATCTCTGCTCATTTTAAATGAGAAGAACGCATCAGCCCTCTTCTTTAAAATATACCTCACAGTACAGTGAGGTATATTTGTGAGTGAAAAACACAGAAATTGCCAATATACTGTATTACCTACGGACACCCTGAGCTCTAATCCCCACTAAAACCAACTTTGAAAACAGCAGCACCGTGACTTCGGTCCTGAGCAAAGAGGAGGACTTTGGGAGGGGAGAGCGGTGGGCCGGGGGGCTGCGCTGTGCCCGATGAGCAGCATTTCGCACAATGGACAATTGTCTTCCAGGTGTATTCATTTGTCTCCACTGAACAACATTCCCCAGAACACAAAAGCCTTCAGTGTGGGGACAGCTAAGCATAACAAATGACATACCAGGCTTTCCCGAGGTCTTTGATGATTATAAGAGGTCTCTGTTCCACCGTTACTGACTTTGGTGTCTTTGTGTTATTCCTTTAAAATGGATTTAGTGTGTTGCATCATTTCAAGTCCTGGTGCAGGGTTTGCGCTGGAAGGTGGGGAAACCAGAGAAGGAAGAGAGACTGTGAAATAATTCTTAAGCTAGCACTTTCTAAAATAGTCTGTCAGTTTGTTGTCTTTCTGGCTGCTGGTTTTGTTGTCTCCACTCTTTTTTTACAAGGCAAAGGTTTTTACAGAGTGAACGATCTTCATGCAGCTCCAAATAACCACTTATTTTGGTAAAATTTATAACACCAGATTCTACTTTTAGCCAGGAAATGCAAACAAAGCTTGGAGACAGCTTGTTCCCTGACCCCAAATTCATTCCATGTTGCTATAGCATCACCCCCTGAGAAAATGGGACCAGCTCTTTTCCTCTCCTTAGACCTGCTCAATGGGCTTTTGTCAGCTGTTGAATTATAGCATTAAAATTTAAATACTAGGGATTTAATGGAGGATTATTATGACACCCTGGTGCATTCTTTGTGTTGCTCTTGGCAACAAACCCAAGGAATGAGTGAAAGAAATAAAAACGAAGAGCTGTCTTGTTAAAATCATGCTGGTGCTAGGACATATTTAGGAGGGAGAAAAATGGTTCCCTAACTTTGACTATTATTGTTGTACCAAATGGACTGAAAACTCTTTTCAGCCGGTAAGCATGAGTAGCAGCTGAACTCTATTCCAAAGCTGTTATCATTTTCTGAAAACAGGTTTCTTTCTACCTTGTGCACAAAATAAATGGGATCAACAGTTAGGAGAAGGGCATTGCATCTGTTTACTACTTTCCTTTGCTCATCAGAAAATAGCAACACTTTTTAACATTCTGGCATGTCAAAAAAGTCAGAGAGATTATTTTAAAGCAGAAAGCACAATCTGTCTCTCTCAGAATATATGCATGGTATTTTGTGTATACATATTGCATATGCATAACTGCTACATAAATGCTTAAATTGCTAGTTTTCCAATAATATCTCTAGATTTCAGGAATGTTTTGCAAAAAACTTCACCTTTTTCATAGAACAGAATGGGATTTGGTGTTAGTCTTTAAATAGGAATTGCATTCTGAACCATATAGCCAGACTGTGCAGTGAAACATCGAAGAATTCATATATGGAGCACACTCTTTGTCTGCTCATCACCAGTTTTCCCTGGAGAAATTGGGCCCAGATTGATCTCTGGTATAACTGCTCTGAACTCTCCAGAGGTGTATTTTCACTCTTTTTCTTTGTACTAATTACATTAAATATGTATGTATATTTATATATAAATATTCCAGAAGTATCTGGAAATATTAATTTTATATAATTTTGAACAATCTCCTACAACAATAGTTTGAAACTTTGGAGGGCAACTTAACATGTCCTCAGGGAATTAATATTAGCACAATATATTTAACATGGTGAAATTAAGATTGTGAGCTGAAGCACAAATATGTAGCCAATTCCTGTTGGGATGCATCACAGAGCAGTTATCCTGAACTCCTTTTCCTGGGTAACGAGAAGCAGACCAGGGCAAGCATATTAAAAATGACCCTGCACACCTCTGCTTGTGTTGGCTGAGAAGACTCCATCCACTAACAGTGAGTGTCTGGTGAGCACAGTTGGGACAGAAGCAAATTGGATAGGGGTTATAGACAAAACGAAGTGATAGTCAACTAGTGACAACAACAAAATAACCTGATCTCAGACACATTCACCTTGGCATTTAAGTACAAAAAAAACTGAGTGAGGAAGAATGGAGGAAGGGCTGCTTCAGTATTTTGTTTTCATTAGTAAAAACCTGAAAGCATTATATTAAATTATCTGTAGACTACAGTCTCCCACAAAAAGGAAAAAAACTCATAAAGCTACCCAGATGTTGAGAACTGTACAGAAACAGGAGAAATATATTCTTATATCACAAAGAAATCAGTGACTGTGGTGATAGGTTCCTAGGGTTTTGTGTGGGCTTGCCTTGCACAGAAAACTGTCTTTCTATTTCAGGAGAGCTTCACACACAGGATTTATCCAGCCCTAGGCTGAGGATCAGAGCAGTGGACATCTTGAGGTGATTCATTAATGTACTCTGTCCTCTTGGATTAGAACAGGGAACCGATTAAGCCCCAGGTGCTTCAGGAACCATTACAAGTTTAAATTCACTTGAGGCATGCCCATTGTATCTGCAACCAGAGTGCAGAATAGCTGTTGAGTGAAATCAGTGGCAGAAATTGTGCCAAAAAATAAGTCAGCTGCTGGGAACTTGCAGAGAAAATCTACCTTGCTTACAGGAAGGTCAAAGGGAGAAGAGGAGCCTCCAAGGAGGCTCAAGGAGGGGTAAAAGCATCTGAGAGAGGGGCTTCAAGGTAGTGTGGAGAAGTCCAAGGCAAAGTTTTGAACATGCTTTTCCCATGCATGGGGTAACTTTTTTTCACAGTAAAAACATGCCTTCCAAATTACTAATCTTTACTGATCTCTTCCAATGACTAACGGAAAATACGTCAAACGTATTAGTCTAAAATATGTGATAATGTGTCCCAAGTAACACCTTGCCTAGCCACCCTGGAAAAAAAACTGCAGTGTGTAATGAAAACAATGACTGTGTGGAATGAAGATAATGACCAGCACAATGTGTGGAAGAAAATACATGACCACCAGGTGCAGCAACCTAAAGAGAGGCCTTAATTTTACAACTGATCAGCTTGCTCTGGTGGAGATGCCATCTCTGCTAGAGAAAGTACCACATCTGGGAACGTGAATGTTTCTGGTTTCCGTTATGCCCATTTTAGCACCTGGGTTCTTTCCTTTGCATTTCTGTAGAGTACAGTAGCTCCTCTATAGACAATAGAAGCTGCTGGCTTCACACATTGGAAACTGGACATGTGCAGTAAAGAGAATTTAAAAAAAACGCAAACCAGCAGCTATCCCATTCTCTCATAAATACCTTCCTGTTGTGTTTCCAGACTGCCAGGAAAGATCTTTTCAGAGCATTGCGTGGCTGGAACACCTGACAAATTTTCTTGACACATTCCCACTAAAAGGCTTGAAGATGGGACTGTAGCTTTTCTTATCAATGGTGCTGGTTAGACAGACATCAAGGACACACGGTAGCTGGCTGGCTCTGGAAAAACATCGTCTTTCTACGCTACAAATTCTTTATTAAATCCTGATAAATCTACTGCTAGCATTTTGTTCCCTTTATTTGAACATGATTACTTACTGAAATTTGTGGAACCTGTATTTTAAATATGCATTTATTTTATGGAGATGGTGAATATTTTAGAGTGTCTCTACCATCAAGATTACTAAACTAAGTCCCTATGCATGGTTTTAAAGGTACTATTTGCTCTTGAAAAAGTACTGTTTGCTTTTGACTTATATCTTAGGTTACCGCACATGGCCTAACTACCACACAAAATTAACAAATGATGAGGTGAGATGTCCAAATTGTAGCAAATACGTTTTTCTCTGTAATTTCTTTTCAGCCTTTTATTTCTGGGATTATTCTAGATTTACATCAATTCAAACAAAATCTGATTCAGGGCACTAATTACATTACAACTTCCAAAGCAAGTGAAATTCCTACTACAAAAGTTAACATTTCCTGTCAACGGGAAGCAAATCACAATACTGTGGGAAAAACAAAAAGTCCCACATACCTGGCTGACCTCAGAGAAAATCACCTACTGAGAGGGAAAAAATATTATTTCCTTCAGTAGGAGTCCTTTTTTTCTTTCTTATATTTTTTTCTGATGATGAGACATGGCTACACTGAGTAGCACCTGTGGAACAAACAAACAAGTCTATGAATAAAAAAGTCTTTCTTGATGACAGAACTTTGCTCTTTTTTGCTCTTTCATCTTCAGGAAAGACAGCCAGAAGTACTAGATATGAGCTTCCCTGTCTTTTCTGGACTGGCTTCAGCTAAATTTGGCAGAAAAGCCAAAATGACAAAGCAAATGGGATTATTCTTTAGATAAATACTAGACTACAAAAAGCTCTCAAGGTTTGCAGTGTATTAACATAAGTATTTTAAATTTTTTTTGGCTATCTTCTGTTCTCTCACTGGCAATACAGAGAGCAGTACCCAGCCTCTTGCCTCTTGCTATCCCGAAGCTTATCCTCCGCAAATTGCTTTCTGCACAAGTGCCCTGCAGAAAATGCAGTGAAATGCCTGCTTTCTCCTGTGATCTCATCTTGCTGCCCACTCTGACGTCCTACTCTAAAAGATAATTCTTTCCACTTGCCTTGATAAATTCTGAAGAAATTCCACTTCATGGTTGGGTGTCTGATGTTATTCTTCCGCAATGCCAATTTTGAGAAATACATCTGCTTTTCACAAATGAAAGTGTTTACACTGAGTTATTTCCTAAGGCACTGGCTATTTTCTACATATTCTACAGGGATTTCAGAAATTTGTCATGAGGACAACTGAAATACAATGCTAGCCAATGGAAGTATATTATTTTAATGTTTGTCATTGCACACCTGGCATTTAGCATATGGAAGAAGTACACATTGAAAGGTGTTTTTATCACTCTTTATTGTTCTGGTGTTTTTAGATTATGCTTAATATTGGAGGTTTTCTGTGACAGATGTCATATAAATTCATAAGGATCAAATCCTGTCTCAGAGCATATGATCCATATTGAGAATGCAGACGAGGGGGCAGAAGAAGTAATCACAGCATGATGATTTGACTTATCGAAACTTTGGGAACAGGGTAGTATTTTGGGAACAAAATGCACTTCTTGTTTGTCTGCTAGAGCTCCTTGAATATTTCATGGAAAATAGCAGTTTTAAAGTTGTTCCCAATTTCCTAATTCTTAAATGACCCATTTTTCTTCCCTGTAACATTGTATGAAGTATTTATCTACATAGCTCCTGAAATTATCTCCAAAATTATTTTACTTTTTTCCAGCCAAAAATTATTTTTCCAAGATGAAATCTACCCTTTCAATAAATAATTTAATGTTCTAAAAGTTATTCAAATTTTTAAAGGAAAAATGTAAATAATGTTTAAAATGTCATTGGCTAACTTATGAAAAAAGAAATATAAAATGGATGTGAAAAATAGTTTTTTGGAAAATGGGCCATTGTTGGACTATTTTCATTCCAAATTGTGTAACCCATAGCCCATCATGTTCATTAGTATAGCTCAGAAACTTGTGAATTCTTCTGGTCTTTCCCATCTTTCCCAAAGACAATAACAAATGTTATTTGGGATAATCTCAATTTTAATGGAGCTGAGAGTTTCACTTCTCTGTGGAAAATGTGCCAAAAATCAAGTTGAAAAATCTCTTTCTATTGTGTTCAAATGTAGCATAATTTGATTTTTGTCCCATCACTGCCTCTTTGTCTAAAACAACATCTCTGTCTCTAAAATGTTGAAGTATATGTGTCAAAACCAATCTTTGCTTTCTCATGTTTTGTGACCGTTTTGTGACCATTTTGTGATATTCTGAGTTTTTTCAATGGCTCTAATGAGTTGCATATTTTCATACATTTTCTTTTTAATAATGTTTCCTTTTTATGTATTTATTTTCAATTTTCCAGTTCTTGCTCCAAGGCCATCTCCAAATTTGGTAGCAATGTCAATGGGATGCTTCCTGGCAAATGTATTGCTTGCATTTTTGTTCTGTGATTGCGTTCACTAAGCCCCTGCTAATATCCCAAGAACTTGGGGGGGCAATAAAAGCCTGTTTTCTGTTGCAGTAATGTTTTTGTGCAATCCATTTCCTTCTGCTGAATTAAGAATTACTTTATCTGTAAAAAGTTCTCTGCTATTTTTGTAATTTGGGGCTGATGTAATGGTAGCAATTTAAATAGTTCTGGGCAATGTTTTTCCTTTGTGTGAACATATGGTCTAATCTACCAACAACATGCACTGGTGATTTATCAAAAGGGCTTAATTTTCATAGTCTTTTATGTTGTACTGGGCGTTCATTTAGTTTGGAATAAAATGAATTCTCTAGTCAGCTCATATCCAAGCGTGCTTTCAGAAGGACAACTCCCACTGCTGCACTGGCTATGCAACTACTCCATGTCATCTTTTATTTGACTTGGTGGACACAATAATTCCATATTTCAAAGCCATTTGCTGTATAGGGTTTTCTTCCCTTCCAGTGTGGCTAATTTATTCTACCCTGTATTTGTTCTTGCTTTACAAACTGTAACATTCTTCTATTGTCACAGGTCAGGCATTTCTTTTCCTGCACTCCGTGTTGGCTTTGTCATTTGACCTACAACATGTCAAATGGTTTTTCACAAATATTTCATTGATTGTTATTACTGAGAGTTTTATTACACTGCTCCTTTGGCTCTGAGGTCATAACATTAAAAAGAAGACTTTTCCCTTCTTCTTTTCTTGCTTTTGTTTAATGCACTTTTATGTCTGCTAACGTTATCACAATTTATTGGAACACTTCATATCACCCTGTAATCTCTACCGAACAATATACTGACTTGCAGTTATTGGGGGGTATTTCCTTGCAGTTTCATGTACTGTGGACATCAAAAAAGAGTTCTTTATCATGTTAATGGGACTTTCTTGAGACCAATCTGTTGCTCAATCTTAGCTAAGGGATCCACTTGACAGAAGTATCTGTTGCATCAACTTGCTTTACAAAAAACTTTCTTTTCTGCGTAGGTAAATCTGGGTTTTTACATGCAGTGTGTTTTTAAATACCTTTGATGTATCTGAGTATTTTCAGTACACTGTGGATTTGACATTCAGTTTTCTCCTAGTCAAGTTATTCTGGTACATAAATCCAGATAAACTGCACAGAACTCACCTTCATTTCAGACCGATGCCAAACATCTCAGGTAAGTCAGCACCTGTGTTCCTTCTGCGTCAGTTCTAGCATCGTTCGGTATTACCTGCTTCAGATGGATCTCTGCTATCAGCTCCTTTTGCAACAAACTAGTAAAGGTCCTTCTGATGGAGCAAGAGCCTCCGATGGGAAGTTTCAGCAGTAAACAGCATCTCAAAGAAACATGTGCCTAATCTCAGGGCAGTGCCTACTCAATTTGACCTGGTGGCCCAAATTTGACTGAAACACAACCCCCCCTGTTGTTCCGTTTTGCAGCCGGGTGTTATTTAGTTTTTACTACTAGACACTAGTACTTGTTCTCATTTCCTTTGATATGAGTTTTTGGATAAATAAAAACAGGTGGGGGGGGGGGGCATCAACTGTTTCTTGTGTTCATAAAGCCTGCACCAATTATCAGGACATTCAAAAGGGAAAATGGTGCTCAAAATCTTATCCTTATTCCTATCCACTTCAAACTATTTTCTGGAAGGGATGGCATGGGTACAACTGGTTTTAAAAAGTAGTTCCCAGAGAAAACAACAGCAAGGAAATTGGATTTTTTGCTGGAATCGTACTAAAGCTTTACTGGAATCAGATTCAGTACTCAGAGTAACTCCAGATTTTAAACACTGTTCTTGCCCAGCTGGTTTTCAGCCAGACTTCATTATTTTTGGTGAGCTCATTTAAATTTTTACTTTATTCTTCAATCTGCAGACAGATGGAACATTAAACATAGATTTCAGCTCTGTTTTTCTTAAGACCTTAGTAAATGTCTGTGCAGTTAGCCAGCCTGTTAATCTAGACTCACACAAGGGGCAGCTGAAGCACTCCTCCTCTACCTGAAATGCAACAGCATAGGAAGACAAGGGCTGCCCTAAGAAATCAGAATAAAGTTTCCAACAGCAATGTCCAATGAATGTTTGATAGCAAAGTGTTGAAAACAGTCATCACAGATAATTTTGCCATTTTTATAACGATTTTTAAAGTGAGTTTTTAATCCTACTTGCAGATCCCATTCTGCAAGCATGACCTTGCTTAATTATATTACGAAGAACATCTTAACAAATTTGCTGTTCAAATACAAAGCGGAGCACATGCACTCTGCAGAATGGGGGGTCCCCGGAGCTAGACATGACAGTAGCTACCAGGGTTTTCACTTTTTTTCTAATTTGCCTGGGTTTAAGCTGTTGACCTCAGTGATGTGCAGTGTCAGTGAGTTCCTCAAGTTAATCTGGAACTATGAAGATATTTCCATTTGTTTCATATCTGCTGCCTTTCGATTTCATCAGCACACCATCTTTCTTGTATTATGAAAAAGGCTAAATATAAGAGCCCACATGCTTTTTCTATAACTTCCCGTATTTTGAAAACCTCCATCACATCTGCTCAGCATTCCATCACATCTGCTCGGCAGTCCTGCTGCCTTCAATGCTTCGTATGAAAGATGCTGCCTCTAACAACTGCTGTCACCAGTTGTGGACTCCTTTCTACATGGCATTTTGTGTGAGAAGGTATTGACAGGTCTCAAAAGGAACCATTTGCAGTTTGCAGGTCCTTCCTGTGCCCTTTCCATGTGCTCTTGGCTCTCTCTTGGGCTGTTGATACAGATGGAGGTTTTCTGCGGCTGACCTCAGAGGAATTCTTCTGATCGGCAGGAAGGCTGGCATGTTTGCCTGATGACTCATCCTTATACCCTCTTTTCCTGCCCTCGCCTCTTATATTTGAGTGGTATCAGATAACATCTATTAAAAACAAAGCCAAAAAAAAAGGGCTTTCAAAAAATTAGGACTCTTCATAACAATGGCTCTCTCTCTTCTTTGGGCAGCTCGTCACTAAAAGAAACCATCAACGAAAGGGTTGGATCAGGGCAACTCCATACTGGCTTTGCTTCCCCTGCTTCTGTGCTGTATCCACCTCCTAAAAGCCCTTGCTGTTCTGCCATTGCACAATCAAAGACAGCTCTGACATGCAGTTGCTGAACTCCGAATGTTTTAAGTCTGAACATTGTGAAGTCAGTTATGGAAAAAATACGTGACACTTTCACCAGGAGAAAAAAAAAGCAGTTATTTATATTTAGATCTTAATGTTGGGTTCTGAGAATCCCAAATGTCAAAACACTAACGTCAAGGAAAATGGAAACAGCCCTATTGACCATTTAACCAAGCGACAATATAAGGTTTCAAGTAGTTACTTGTGAGTTAATGAGTGATTAACAAGTCACTGTTTTTAATTACTTTTCCAGAAGGACTTCAAAGACTTCAGGTGGAATTTCAGCTGGGTTTGGTAAGTATTGGCAAGAGCTAGTCCGCAAAATTGGTTGGGCAATGGACAGGCATTTTGGTGAGATTTCTAGTTCTTCCATCTGGTCACTTGGAAATCTCAGGACTAGGTTCTGTCTTGGCCTTTTCTGGCATTTTTAATGCAAATTAAAACCAGGAAATGGAACAGTTAATGAAAACCAAGATGAAGGCAAATCAGAATGCTGCTGAATTTAGATTCTAGTTCTTTCTAAAAAGATTTTGCTACCCCTAAAAAATACATAATTTCAAAATTGTGGTAGATTTTAAAGAAAGTACCATTGCTATTTCTGTGACTGAGCAAAGAAATAGAATGCACCTGATTAAAGTCATGAAACAGACAGCATAGCTTCAATTTTTTTTTTTCTTAATAATGCATATGAAAAAACACATGCAAATTCTTCATTTCCTAGACGGAAAGTCCCAAAGTGGCACCAAAACCACCACCAAAACTTGAATTTGGTCATGGGTAATCCAATAACTGCAAAACCATGACATTTAATAATAAGTTAACAAGACTCTAGCTCTGTCTTGCTTTTGGCAGCCGGCAGTTTGAATCAGTATACACTCTTACAGACAGAGGTAGGCTGAGTGGGCCACTGACCAAGTTCTCAATTTTAGAGTGTGGATTAGGCTATGTGGAAAACAAAAATATTAAATGGAGTGTCCCTGACAAATATTGACTCTCTGGCAGGTTTGAAACCCATAATGCTAAATAAAATATGCAGTTTCTTAGTGATACTTGACCTATGAAGTCAACTCCAATAATGTTATAATACATTGGAATAGGAACAAAAAACAAATTAAATGTCTCCTGGGGCCAAATGATTACAACGGGTTTTGACTAACTTTCTTCACTTTACTTCTCCCCTTGCTATTTGCCACCTAGCACTCAAAGCCTGTGTCTTATGTTATGAATGCCTGGTTTTCCTTTTTATGTAAATTCACAGAATATTAAGTGT
Organism: Pygoscelis adeliae; assembly: GCF_000699105.1. Taxonomy (NCBI): domain Eukaryota; kingdom Metazoa; phylum Chordata; class Aves; order Sphenisciformes; family Spheniscidae; genus Pygoscelis; species Pygoscelis adeliae. The sequence continues at coordinate 1,593,338 of NW_008824338.1, forward strand.
AAACATGCACAGCAGTTAAATAATTACAATAAGAAAGATCTGATTAATAAAACATTTTGCAAAGGCATGGAGGGATATAATACAACACTATCACAGAAGTACATTTGAAAGCAAAATGACCCTACAAATAATCCTTTCCGTGTTTTTTTGTGAAGATAATGACTAGAAACTCATGCAACTCATATAAACATGAAACCTCCATAATCTGATTTGGGATAACCCTCCAGCATCACATAATCTCTCCCTGCATACTGTGATCTTCAGTAGTCACGTTTACAAAGCTCATTTTGTTTTTAATAATTCTCAAGGACAAGAGCTAAAACTGAGAATAAAATTAGCCATCCCAACTCAGCTCAAACATTGTATGTGCAATTATGATCTCTAACTTACGACCCCATCTTGGAACCGCTGCCATAGAGAGACTATGGTCCTACTCCATACGTCTTCTGAAAAAAGTACTGCGGAACCTAATGAGGCTATCTGAGAAAGGGGAGGAAAGTGTAACTTCTTTGTGGTGGGCTGATGTATTTTTGCATTTCCATGTTTTTCAAGTGTTTTCCATGCAGTTCCATAGATCAGCAAAAAAATAGGATTAATGAGCCATGTCCCTGGTCTTTATTTTCTGCGGCCAAGTTCATGGCTATTTTGAGAAGAGTAGCACAAAGCACCCTAAGCCTATGCTTTGACTATACCTGATCTTCCCAAATGCTGCAATGGGGGTAGAGGTAGGTTAAAACTTTGGCTTCCAGCTCCCATGGTGTTACACTGTGGTAGATCTGTTATCAAGAGGTATGTGTTCTGTGCCCACAGAATATTACAGCCTTCCTTTGGGGACGAGCTGTGGAGCACACCACCCCGTAGAGCTCCCCTGCAACCGTGCAGTTTTGCTCAGGACCATAGGCTGGGTGTGATCTGTCTGAATTAAGTATTTATCTAATGTATCCAGTCCTGTCATCTTAATCAAACAAACCTTCTGTTGTGTGTTAGGAGTTTTTTTGCTTTACACAAGATTGTCAAGTTCAGGAAAGTTTCTATTTTACTGTTGGCTAGATGCCACAGAGGTAAATGATAAAGTAATAAAGTAATTTATAACAAGAGTGCATTATAAACAGAAATTCAGTCAGGGCTTAAATTAAGTCTTTCCATGAACTTAGATTTTTTACAATTCAGTGGCACTATAGCAAAAATCTCTAGGTAGATGACAATTAAAAAATGAAAAACCTTGCTGCAAAGTAATGCAGTAACAAAATAACCTGAATGGAAAATAATCTGTAGAACAAGAAAGAAAAAGTCAGTCTTATAAAGGAAAATAATTTTGTGCTTCTTTCAAATGTTCCATTATTAACTATTGAGAACCAGAACAAATGTATCAGATTAAATATAAATTAATGGGATATAAATTAAATGTATATTAAGCAGAACAGTAGACAGACTGCAAAGGAAAAGGCTTCCACTACAGTGACAGACTTAATGTATGCTTTGAGATATAAATTGAACCTGTGTTAAGTAAAGAAAATACAAGTCTAAAACCATCAAGCTCCTTTCACTGTTTTGAATGGTCTGGGTGTAAATTAGTGATAACAATAGTTACAATTATATTCTATTTTTATTATTATCTAATTAATTTAAGTTTTCAAAGTGGAAAAAAAAAATAGTGTGTATGCCAAGCTTTAGCCTGCTGTGAATTAAAGTGTCTAGGTTCTAAATTAGCTGCAAAACAAGGTTTTTAATGGGAATAGCAATTGACCCTTGGCAGTCACAGTGTTAAGAATTGTTGCTGTAGTATTAAGTTACACCTCTGTTCCCTGGGCAGGTCTTAACAAGTTATATAACAGCAACCATTGCAGGATTACTCAATCCCTTTACCTAACCCTAATTGCATGCTGGACTTGTGGCTCCCATAATAGTTCTCCTCTATTGGCATGCTCAGAGGAGATGTCAGTGACACCACCAAACCCAGATCCTGTTGCCTGCACAGACCAGTAATGTTCTGCTTACTAGTACCACCCACCCTAAGGGACATTATTTTGTTTTTCCTTCTCTCCTTTCCTAGCTGGCAACCAATTCCTGCCCAAAATGATCTACTCCCGGAAAAAATCTGCACAAATAATAGATGCATAAACTACAGGTACAGTACGTACTGTACTTCATTTCTTGGCATTTGTGTGAGACAACCACACAGCTGGAGAAGGAAAGAATAAGACACATTAAAATGTGTGATATAAGACTATATTTTTACTTGGGTTTTCTGGAAATCATCTGCACGATAGCAGCAGATCTTGAGTGTTTTTTGTGTCTCACACAGTCTTTACTATGCAGAACTTGACAGTATCCAGGCCAACATTTTCAAATCTGTCTACCTGTAGATAGGCAAGCAAAAATCTGGTTTAAATTGTCTCAGTGCTGTGATTTTTCAGCGAGCAAATCATCTGATAGATCCTTGTTAACATCTGCTTGGTACCACCTTTCAAAGATAACATCTTATCCACCTTTCAAAGATACAGAGCAGCTGTGCCTCACTGTTTTCATAATTGGGAGATTATGTGACTACTGACGACTAGTAGTAGCACTCCAAGGTTCTTGATGTGGCTCAGAGTCCTCTTTTACCACCTGATGGGCAAGAAAGTATTGAGAGGCAGTTTTCTCCTGAAGAAAAATAATTGTTCCTATCCAGGGAAATCTGGCTCACCACTTTTAACTCTTCCAGTTCATCTTGTAAAACCTTTCCCTGAGGGGAAAAAGCCATCTGCTACCAGACTGCCCACTGCAAAGCCAGGTCACCGACAGTGCAGAGACAAGGATTCAAGGAGGAACAGCCTCTCTGCCACCCCGTGGACCCATGTTCATCTAAAAGCAACGGCCTTTCAGTGGAAACGTGCCTGCAGGAGAAATCCAACCCACACAGTTTCACATCTTGTCTGCAGAGTCATCTCACTGGCAAGTCAGACTGGATAAGGGATTTAGCTACCTCGTGGCGTTCAGCATGTCATACGACAGATGGAGATTTCTCAGAAATCTCTCTGGCATGGTTTCAGCATAGGAAATATCTGCGTGAAAGGCAATGGATATGTTAAGAAGTTAAAAGGTCTCCTAAGCGGTGTGCTCTAACATATTTGGTTGCTAATGAGGCAAAAGGCAGAAAAGGATGTGGCATGCTGAGAACATAGTGTTACCTCTCCTGACTTGAAAAGTTAGCCTCACTCTGAAGTTCCTCCTAACTTGCGGATGGATCCTAACAGAAGGAAAATTTGATTATGGAGGTGGGAAAAGCAGGATAAAAGTGTTTGCTCACTGTTCAAAAGCTTCTTTTCCAAAAGCATTTTGCCTGAAAACATACTCTTTTCCTTTCCCTCCATTCTCAGTTTTCCTCCTTCTTAATGTTACCCCTAATTTTGATACTTCACTCTACATGGCTGCCTTTATTGTTTTTTCCCTCACTCTTACCATTTCCTGCACAACATGCTGTGCAAGTGGCAAGACCCCGAAGGAGATGCTGGATATACACTGCACAGTGTTTAACCTGTGAGGCAATTAAATGAGATGCCTGTACAGCATTGTGGTGATAGCTGTGCACTTCTACACTAATCAAAAAATGACAACTAAAACATAAAAAGGAGTAGATTTTAGGTAGGTGAGATTGACTGTAGGGGTGCAAAGTGGTAATTGGGAAAAGCTGGGTCAAACAAGTATCCTCTGCTTTTTATTCCTAATATCAGCGTTAGTCATTCTAATGAATAATTCCACATTTCACCAATTTTTTTAAAACAAACTGTGTCATAATGCAGAGCTACAAGATCTTCATAGGTGCAGTTGTATCAATAGCCTTACAGCTTACTCTCAACACTTTCACTATTTTTGTGGGATACATATACATGGGCTGCATATATTGTAGTCAACTGTGACCTGTGGATTTGCATCAGTAAGCATATTAAAGGGACAGCCTGTATTTGGAGCAAGAGGATCTGCGCTGTCTCTGCTTCCATGATCAGCTGGTTGAACAGAGTACTCAGGATTACAATTGCCTCAGTGGGTAGTTGGAGCCAGAAGAGCACACTCTGTTCTTGTCGAAGTATAATAGTGGTATAGTGGTATAATTGTAGAATAGTAGTATAAAAATGTATAATAGTAGTATAATTGTATAGCGACTAAGTTAGACAAATGTAACCAGCTGAAAACATGTGTCTCTAATATTTCTGCAGTGGCTGGGCAAATTATTGATCTATTTGATTTAACACTATTGTCTGCTCACCAGTTGCCTAAGGCAGGCTTCCATTTCATCAGCAAGCCCATTATTTAAGCTACAAGAGGAATTCATAGGTTACACAATATATTACCTGGAAATACATTGCTTTCAGCATTTGCTATTCATAAATCTCCTCTTGGTTAGTTAATCCTGTGATATTACTTCAGTTGCCACAGTGAGTAACTTACTTTTAGAAACAAGATGAAACTGGAGTAAGTCAGACAGCTTTAATTTCTTCACAAGATGGAACACAAGCCTTTGCATGGAACTATAGCTGTACCATAGTTACAAGGCTTTCATTCCCTATAAAATGTTACAGAAGTATACCTTGTGCGGAGTGGTGATAGGTTCTATCAGCCAAAAGTTTATATCACTTGAACTACTCCAACACAAAGCGAAGGCACTAAGCTACTCAGTCAGCCACTGAGAAAAATACGGTGAGTGGGAACATGGATAGTAACCACAAATTAGAGTAATCTGTGCAGCTTGGGGCCACGTGCCTCGCTGCAACACAGCAGGGCCTGGACTGCAGCTGGGACCTTCAGGAGCTACCAAAATGCACATAAGACACAGAGAAATCTGGCTTGGTACTAATGAGCGATGCTGAACAAGCACCAACTGACGTCTGCCTGAGGGCTGCTGATGTAAGTTGGGTGCTGCAAAAATCCCCGCACCTGCCACCAGAGCAACCTGTGGTTGCTCTGCCACTGTTTGCATAACGTCCTTGCAATACAAAGCTCAGTATGTTAATGAGAGCAGGAGCTAATGGGAAAAGCGGTTGAGTTGGAAGGGGAGAGGGGTTTTGAACTTAAGCTGTCTGCCATAAGTGACATTACGGTCACTCACAGGTGCCGGTGGTGACAGGCCCCGGATAAGGAGAACAAGATACTCAGATTCTTTGTTCTCATTCAGACAAATTTCTCTTGGCTCCAAAGGAAGTTTGAGTGGAAACTGGATAAGGTGCCTGGTATTTTCCTTAAAGCTATTAGAGCTGGAAATAGCCTATCAAGTTGTTGGGGAACACTGTAACATGTCTATGAAGTTTTTATCAAAGCTACACAGAAGCAAAGGAGATACAGGAAGATACTCATCCCCCATGAAAGATTAATCGTAACCAAATCTTCCAGAGCTTGCTCCTACTGCTGATTTCATGTCTGCTGTCTCTGACTGTGCTACAAAAGGATTAGTAAACTCCTGTGAGACAGTACCAATCTCCATGTCTATATGCTTCTTCTCAGCAGTGTTACTTCATAGCCTAGATATCTACAACCAAAAGTACTGGCCAGCCCATGACACAAACACAGTAGTCAGTCAATAGCTGTTGCAGACATCTGCTGTGCTCAGGAGCAGCATTCAGCAGTGTTTGTATTAAAAAGCTTTTGTGGCTAGACAGCAGGACTGACTGGCTTGGAGCTCAGTTACGTTAACAGTCCCCCAAGGCAATGACGCACGGCTTGAGAGAGGAAGCGGGTTCTCTGATTTACAAACCATGCTCCCCCTCTTCTCTGCCAAATAACTTGAGTGTCTAATTGCACCTTAAAAAGGGGGCGATCTGTAAGAAAAAACAAACTTACTTATGAATAAGTGCTGATTGTAGCTTACACAGCCCATGTATTTGTCTTTTGTCTGTCCTACTTGCACTTTATGTGTTTAGCCACTGCCCGGGCAGGGGACTGTGTGTCTCACCCCAGGACTGGTCCTAAAAGGCACTGGGATTCAGAGAGACAGTGGTTTCCTTAGTCCTTCTGCAAACAAGCAGAGTGTCGTGGTGGCACCATCCTTAAGCAGGTTGCACTGTATCCTCCGTGACAACAGAGTACGCCTGGCCCATGGAGGGGCTGGTCTTTTGAGAGCTGGTATTTCCCTAACGCTACCTTCTTTCCTAAACAACAACAACATCATACAAGGTTTCCTCAGGACTCCAACAAGTGGCCCATTAAGTGGCTCAAATTTATGATGTAAGTTGAATTCATGGAAATTTGAGTATTTTCACTGTGGTGACCGGCTTATTTTGCTTTTGAGGTGCTGTAAAGAAACTTTACATCTGGTCCCTGTCTTTCTATGTTGGTGCAATTAAAGCTGACGAGCTGTGGCTCAACACTTTTCCCTGGTGTTTCTCTAAGGATTTGATATGGTAACATCAGAGAAGGCCCTTCCTGACACAGTAAAACTGGCAGAAATAATCAGTTTTCAAAATATGAATTTACTTTGAAAACCAAAAATAAAATGTAAGAGCAAAGAATGGGGTTCTGCAACATGATCTAAAAGCTGGGGAAACTATACTTTACTTTAGTGACAGCCACCTTTTAAACCTCCATCGCCAGTAACCCTTCACGCTCTCAGGTTCAGAGAAGAGCTGAAGTAGGTCTGAATTACTGAAGATGGCAAAAACATAAGAAAAATTATCTGGCATATTTAAACATTTTAGCCAAAAAACTGTTGCAGCAAGCTCAGTTTCTGCACATGTATTTAGCAATAGTAATCCAAATGCTGGTAGTCTTGCTTGTATCTTTGGATTTTCATGAATACTGGTTTTGCCTGTTCAGCATTCATTGTTCGGGAGGTGGGATCAGTTCTCTACATTTTGGTCTCTGATGGGACTGCTGAAAGTTTCTAAGCAAATTAATTATTTGTGCTTAAGTACCCTTTTTCAGTTATAGATACAAGTGAAGAACTGACATTTCTCAAACAGTGACATGAAAAAGAAAAAAAAAAAGATTCTCTGTGTGAATACGGTCAAGGGAGAGAATTACAGACAAACTGAATGCTGGAATGTGAACAAATATTCTCCAACTCTGTGTTTGCAGCAATCAGGCATCTCTCGCCACAAGAAGGGCAGTCATTCCAGGATGTAGTGAAAGGCTTTCAGGTTTAATCTTTCAGTATTTCTGTGTCAAACAGGTTCACATAGTTTGGACAACTTTTGAATAAGCATCAGTCTTTTGAATACTTATCTAAGACAAACTTCGGAAAACTTTCAACTGCCTCTATTGGAAATAATTAATCCCTTGAGCTAAAGCCAGTGCAGCTGGGTTTATGCAACTTTCCAAGGAAGAGAATTATTACATTAAAAAAAAAAAAGGTTTATCAATACATTTTTAAGAAAAAAAGATAGGATGCCTTATTTAATAGAATAAGTCCTTGCTTTTGAAGCTCTGGTCATAACAAACATAGTCTATGGGGTTAAGTATTAGACTAGCAGGTGACTGCCCATACATGAACCTGTCCTTTCTGAAATCAGAAGTGCAGGTCCTAACTCTCACTGCACCTTATCTAAAATTATTTAACATAGGCAAAAATAATGGTTTCCTTCTACTTTCTCTTGGAGCCTTTTCTCAGGAGAAACCACATTTTCCTCAGTGCCTAAAAAGCCAAAGGGAGGCAAATGTAACAGCTTTTTGAGAATGCCAGTGCTCCATTTACTTTCCTTCTGCTGATACTAATCAACAATGAAGGATTTTACCTCAGAGCCTCTGATTCTACATTTACTTCTATGTTCAGTGCAGTTCCCTTATTTTGCTTCTTTGTCAGAGCAACCTACCTCACTACACAAGTGTTAGAGGAGTCATTTACTGACTGCATGAATGAAATTCAGAACTGAGCTGCAGGTGTTTGTGTGGACTGCAGTGCTCCTTCCAAAGAATAAATGTGTTTTCTTGACACATTCCCCATGCTTTCTTTGCTTGTAAAGCCAGGGAACAGGGGAGGTAAGGGGTGAGTGAGTCAAAAACACGCAGAGCTGTGTTCCACTTTCTGCAGTGGAAAGATAGCAAAATCTTCCCCATATTTCTGACAAAACTGAGCTGTTCCAGTCTTTGATTTTGTTTGAATCAGACCTCAGTTTAGTGTTTCATCCCAAATGCTTTCAAGTCAGGTGGAGAATGGACTTTAACCCCAACATATCTGGCTAATGTATTTACCACCAGGCTGTGTTTTTCTTCATTGGTCTTGTTTCCATGAAGTGTACTGGTTTCAATGATGTGACCAGTTCTAACACCAGCTGTTCTCCATTGCATCATTTTCTTCTTAGCTGGTGATTATTATATCTACACTTGTTTGTGACGTAAAGACAGACTTCCAAAATCTTGTGGCTTAGGTATGTTTACATAAATGCATACTCATGCCATTACCTTCCTCCTGAAAAAAAAAATATTAAAAAAATCAAATAACATGTGTCTGGAAAAACAAATAATTTACAAAAGAAAGATTCAGCTTTGTGAATTCTTCCCCTCTGTCGTATGCCCTTTTCTTATCTGTCATCATGAAGTACATAATTGTCTACCACATTTCAGGAGATTTCATTTACCTCGGGAAAAACCCCCATACTGTTTTTCTTTCACTTTGATTCAGGCAGAACTCACTTTTTTTACTGTTTTTTTCTTGTTGTGGGCAAGTGAAGGCCCACCTTGATGAAAAGATTTCCTCAAAGTCACATTGTTGGTCAGGGCCAGAGCAGAGCTCAGAACTGAGTCTCGGGTATGGGCACACAGACCTTGTGGGGTGAGAGAGGGTGTCAGCTGCCAGAGGACACTTATTCACTTTACATCCTCGCCCAGCAATATATCTCCCTTTTTTTCATGTAGGTGTCAGCTACCTCCCAGTGACCTCAGGGTGAAAGACTGCAGCTTGGGGGTGCCGATGTGGTGGTGAGTCACTCACACTTGCTCAGCTGGAGGCTCACGTCCTGCAGCATCCCTGTTTTCCCTTGCCAGGCTCTGCTGCCTCCCGCGGGCCAGCTCTTGTGCAATTCCAGACGAGACCATTTTCTCTTTCACAGTTTTTTGTCAATGATCAAAATCAGAGGTGAGTTTGCCAAAAAAAAAGGCAAGCGTAGCCTTTGGGACTCTTCTGGAAACAGGACGTCCCCTTGAGATTAGAAGTGCTTGGTTGTTAGTTTCTAATAGTAATTAGTTTCTTCTTTTTTTTTTTTATCAAGTACTAACTATTGTATTGAAAAACAGATCTGAATTTCAAAATAAAAAGTTCATGGATGCTCATCTGGAGGACAAGGACATCTCTAACCCAGAATTATTAACATATCTCCAACAATCATGCCTTGCTTATACATGGGGTTTTTACCACAAGACTGCTGAAACCTTTTGGTAGGTGGATAGTTTGATGCATTCTGAAAAAGCTCTAAACTTCCAGATGTTTATCTAATCCCAGCTCCAAAACTTTCACCCACCTCTTCTTTTATATGGTTTGTTTCCAGTGCTGCAGGGAGCATGTATCTTCAGGATATATTATGAAAAAGTGAAGGTAGATCACAAAAGACAAATACAATTCTGGTTGTGGCAAAGACCTCTGATTGCAGGCATAGACAAAGTAGAAAGAGATTAATGAAAGTTACCCTTTCCTTGGATTCACCCCTTTGAAACCGCATGATTTATGCAACGTCCCATATTCCCATCTCTGCTATGAACTAATACGACATTCACATGACAGCAAAGCTCAAATTTAGCCCTTAAAAAGCTGCTTGCTGAGGTCTGAGATGACGTGGGGTGAGTAAAACCTCTCTAATGCTTAAATCCTCCTGCTGCTTCAGAACAGTCAGCACCTCATTAGCCTTAGCTCCTTGTTTGATAGGAAATGTCAGCTCACCACAGGAAATCTCCTACACCCAATGGCAGGAGCATCTGTCTCCATCTAGTGTTCATCCGTCTGCATTTGTACTCGGCTGCCCCGCCAAGGAAATCACAAACCGAGAAGGGAAAGCAGTGGAAACACTTGCTCACTAAAACGTCATCCTTCTCACCCGTGAGATGTCAGAATTACATGTTTGCCACAGTCGGAGGTAGCAGCTGACATAAACCTGATGGTGAGCTGCCAGGGCATTCAGCACTCTTACCTTCGTCTTGTGCTAAAAGAGTGGGAAGTGACAAAAAAAGGTTAGAAAATCTTTTCTTTTTTACAGTATTCTTCTGCCCATGACCAAAGTTACGTTCAGACTCTTTCTATTGTTTAATGCTGAGGGAATTTCTTAGTATGAGAATTGAAATGTTTAATTAAGGAAAAATATCGTGGAAACATTTATAGGAATACTTTCCACTGTAACTCCCAAAGTACTGGATAAGAGTTACTCAACTCACCTCACAATGTGACTGTGAAGAAGAGAAATGTCATACCCTCTGTGGGTTGTGAAACAAAGATAATTTTCCCCCAAAACCATCTGAGTGATTTGAGGGCATTTGAAGTGAAACCACGGACAGACTAACACCAAGGTAACCCTCCGCTCCAGAGGCCCAGCTTTTTGCTGCGCATCTTGCCTGATCATTTATAAGAAGAGAAACCTGTGTACAAAATGCAAGATAACCATTTTGCACTGGTAGAAGCGGAACTTGAAGGCAGTGGTGGGCCACACAGGCACTTTTGGGAAGAGAATGAGTCCCTTCAAAACATTTTTAGGGCCCTAGAGGGACCTACAGGCTGCCCAGCTAGAACAGGACCCAGCCTGGAGCCATTACTGAAGAGGTACTGCTGAGGCTGAGTTGAGCTGTCAGCCACAGAGACAATGTCCCGAGAAACCCAGAATGGATATGAATATAAATTCTTAGTTTTAAAATAAGAGGTAGAAGAAAGATCCTGCAAGCTCGATATGTAGCAGAGTATATTAAGAGCCTTTGTGTCCTGGTTTTCAGCAGGGATAGAGTTAATTTCCTTCCTAGTAGCTGGTACAGTGCTGTGTTTTGGATTTAGGGTGAGAACAATGTTCATAACACACTGATGTTTTCAGTTGTTGCTAGGTAGTGTTTACACTAGTCAAGGACTTTTCAGCTTCCCATGCTCTACCGACTGAGAAGGCTGGAGGGGCACAAGAAGGTGGGAGGGGGCACAGCCAGGACAGCTGCCCCCAACTGGCCAAAGGGATATTCCATACCATATGACATCATGCTCAGTATGTAAACTGGGGGAAGAAGAAGGAAGGGGGGATGTTTGGAGTGATGGCGTTTGTCTTCCCAAGTAACCGTTATGCGTGATGGAGCCCTGCTTTCCTGGAGATGGCTGACCCCCTGCCTGCCGATGGGAAGTAGTGAATGAATTCCTTCTTTTGCTTTGCTTGCATGCGCAGCTTTTGCTTTACCTATAAAACTGTCTTTATCTCAACCCACGAGTTTTCTCACTTTTACCCTTCCGATTCTCTCCCCCATCCCACTCTGGGGGAGTGAGCGAGCGGCTGTGTGGTGCTTAGTTGCCGGCTGAGGTTAAACCATGACACTTTGTGGGACCCATAGTCTTTGTGAGGTCTCTGTTAGTCCTATAAATGCTGAAATAATCACTGGCTGAAGGCAATTAAGCCCTAACCTCCATTTATTAACACATATATTTCAGTAGGTGGAACCAATTCAAAAATCTCAGAGAATAATCTGAATGTCAGTGGGATGAACCCATATGATTTTGGTGAAAGCCAAGAGAGGCAAGCAAGGAAGTCATGGAGCTCCAGCATGCAGTTAGTACTGGTACCAGCTTCCAATGGCTTAGTATTGTCTCTAGGCAAAACAGATTTACAGCAGCTGTTAACATGTTCATGCATTTCAGTTTTCCCATCTCACATCTGACTGTCTTCTCAAAAGATGTTAACCCATTGATATGCAGAGGATGCTGAGGGGTGTAAAAGTGTGAGGGACCCAGGCTGCCTCTCATGGTGGGGACCAGAGAAGAAGGAAGCAGAGAGGACCTCAGCAGTCTTAAATTCCTCCTCAGGAAGAAGGAATTTAAGTCCAACAGATTGACTAATCTGTGGGAACCTATCAGACCTTCAGGGAGTTCCTGCAGTGCTGGGATATGGGGAAGTGGTGCACAGCATGCCCCTGGAAGAGGTGTGGGAGTGTAAGGAACTCCAACTCCAGATTAGAAGAAGCACCAATGCAAGACTCCAGGAAACAACACTATTTTACATTCCTTGTTTCATTTGAGAACTTGCTCTCTTTTGTTCATACTCTTTTCTCTAATGCTCGACATCTTCTCCCTTATTCTGAGGACTCATCTCCATTATAAGCTCCACCACTGAGTTCTTGCTGACCTCCAGTTAATGAGAACAAGACAAAGACCACCCATGATCTGACTCATGCAAATACTGCAAGCGCTGCTGATGTTGAAAATGTCAGTAAGTGAAAATAGGTTAAAGCTGTCTGTAGAAAGGAGAGAGGCATTGGGATAGCAATATTCAGTATTCGGCATTTCATGTAAAACTTATTTTTTTATTCAGTGGTTCCCATCTGTCTACCTTGCCATTCCTCTGAAGAAAAAAGGACTTCGTGTTTAGATTTTGAAACAGACTTTGCTGGAACACTTTCACCTTGATGAGGAACTCTCCTAGTTGGCGTTACGTATGTCAGGAGGTATAATTTCCCCTGGGTGTTAGGGGTAAACAAGAATGCGAACATAAGTTTTTCAATGTACAAGGGCTGAGTTTAAACTTTATAGTAAAACCAGATGAGTTTTTCATACTTCTGAATTTCACAATGAGAGTTGCACATGGTACCAATCATTAACGGGCATACTGCAAAAGAAGTTCAGTTTTGGTTAAGCATCCAAAAGCTTGGATGCATTTACAAGCCTCCCTGGTTTGGAAATAAGCAGATATTTTCATCAGATCTGGATTTCCTGAACATATTCCAGGGATCTTCTGTCTCAGCCAGCTCAGACATGGTACAAAAAGAGTTACTGGAGTGTTTCAGTATTCATGTAACTGGTTGACAACAGACAGATGGATGCAACATATAATGTATTCTGTTGTTACCACCATTATTATTATTACTACTAAAACTGGTATTAGTTGTGTGTTTACATACGTCTTCCAAACTTCAAAATGTTTGAGATCTGGAGCAATTTTATTTTTGCTGAACTACATTACCCCTTTCTAAGCAATAACAATAGTTCTGCTGAGTAGACAAATACATACTTGTGGGTATATGCATAATTTAAAGGGAATGTTGTGCTCAGGAGTAGGACTGAAGTGGTAGGCATTAAGTCCTTTATAAATTCCCAGAATAGTAAAAGCACTAGCAGTGGCAATGCTTTCTCGTACTACCAACATACCTCCAGTCTGTTCTTGCAGAAACATCCTTAGCTATGAGAAGACAGTCCAGTTCCTGTGGCAATTCAACTCTCAGCTTCTTTGCTGAAGCTGCCAAGAAAGTTGTTCCAGAGGAAGAGATGCCTGATGTGGTTTTGGATGTAAACAATGATAACAGCAAAAATGGTAACAACGGTAGCAGTTCGTTTTGAGCAGTTTGGGTACTGGGAATCTCACAATGCCTCTTCCTTCTACTGCACCTACATTCAGTGGACTAATTCGACATTGTGCCAATTTATTCAGACCATCTTCAGACAGCTGCCATTTTGAATAAAATGAAGTTCCAATTGCTTGAGTAGCAAGGGTACCATATAACCACCATGGGTTAGCTAGGTTTTTAGGACTTAAGCAGGGAAATGCCAAAATACAAACCTTTCCCCAAATCCAAAATTTCTCTTAATCGGTAATGATGCCACAAATCAGTAATCTGTTTATTACTTAAGTATGTCACATATGGCTTTTACTACTTTCATGGTAAGTCTTCTGCCCCGTAGTGCAGGCATGAGACCCTGAATAAGCTTATGTGTGATACATGAAGGCAGACTCTCACTCAAGAGCAGCTCATGAAAAAATGACTGGAAAGAACAATGATCTGTGGGAATTCTGCCCAGATCTATGAGAACTGCTAGGATAGCTTTTCCCAGACTAATGAGCCCTGGGCAACAACAGCTTGAAATGTTGAAACCAAGAGCATTTTTGAGGGAGGACATTTTAGAAGAATGTCTTGAAACTGCATTTTGCAACTGCGGAGAATAAAGTGGAGACTGTGTGTGGGTTGAGACTGTTGGAAGTAGGATGCATCTCACCTAACTTCAGCCATTTTCAAGGAACTTATTTAGTCTAAACTGGTCATTTATGTTTCTTCTGTCATCAATGGAGAGAGACAAGTCTATATTTAGCCTGTATGAAAGACTTCTTGGTGACACCTATTTTAGGATATGACGCATTATTCTTGTATTATTCCACTCAATAGCACCTAGACAACTAGATTAGGCAGGATACTTATCTTTTAAGTATCCTGACTAAAGTTAGGGGAGACAAATTCTCCTTTTCCATCTCCCAGGAGAGGATACTGAGTATTCACTCCAGAACCTGTGCATAGACTGCAGTTTTATTTCTGTCTGTGTTAAGTCCTTTGGCTTTGGTTGATAGAAGAATAATTGCTCTTACATGCTGTGGCCCTGAAGGTTATCATCCAGAAGTACAGACTTGCTTCTTGCTGATATTTGGCCCTTGCCCTTGGGATGGGCTGAGGAGGTGAGCTGGTAAACAGGCAAGCTGTATCTAGTAAAATGAGGCTGTGATCTCTTCCGTCCATGAGATGTTGCCTGCCTCCTTCTCATGAGAGACCACAGATCTGTAGTCACCTGCACAATATCCCCATGGGATGAACCCTCACAATATCAGTGCTTATCAGTGCTCGAAGCCCCATCATTGGCACTGTAGTTAACTGCATACAATTTTTTTTGTGCAATTTTATTTTCACTGTGCGTATAGCTCCCAAAGACCCATGTCTTCTTCCATACCTTAAATGCAGATCTTCTTATCAATTACAATTGCTTGTGTTAACTGCCTGGGCCTTACAAGGATTTAACCAAGGCATCTGAATAAAATGGACAAGGAAGTTGAGTTCTACAGTCTAGGCAGGCATGGTTCTGGCCACAGCAGCCACATTATTTTGAGCATAGAAGAGGGAACAGCAAGGAACATATTAAGAATGGTGTTTTCTATCTTCGTTAGACAAATTTTTTGAGAGACTTGTATATTCATTCTTTAGATGGATAGGCCATTCCATCATAATGACACTGATACCCTTTGGCACTAACCCAAAGCATTGCCCTTTGCAAACTCTGGTATAGTTCCTGACAGGGAGTAGACTACCTTAGCCAATTTTGGAAGGTGATGAAGAAAAATAGATCTTTGTCCAAAGACTCCCTTCTCTCAGGTATGAAGGACTTGCCTGAGCCAGAAAAAGAGGGATTCATGTCAGCAGTTTTGTAGTCAGTACAGAGTAATAGTCACCCCCTGGGGTCTTATCCTAGACAGACATCTGACATAAGAAAGATGACTCAACTTTGGAGGTGTCTAATTGCGCCGGGGTGATGAGCTTAAGTGGGATGAAATAACTTATATGAGGTGATGTGCAAAACTGGGAATCAAACTCAGATTTCCCAAGCCCTGACCAAGTGGTGATGTCACAAACCCATCCTTTTCGATGGATTAGTATTTAGCTTTAGAAGAGTTGCTGTTATCATCTGTATCTAATTAGCTGTGTTTATTTTAGCAGTGAAGGCACTAAACAGATTGTCTGATTTATGATTTCCAATACATCATGCATAATTGATTTGTCAGTCCCTTGGAATTAAATACAAACAAAAATAATTTTTTGAGTAAAACCAAAATGAAAAAATATCAATGTCAAATGTTCGACAAAAAAAAAAGGTAAATGAAGTTCATGTTAAGTCAAATACAATATTTCAAATGTTTTGTAAAGAAAAAAACACTCCATGTTTAAGCATTTGAGTACTTTTAAGACTTCTTTAGTTTTCTAATGAAATTAATTTTTTTAAAGAATCTTTTTTAGGAAGTATTTTTTTCTTCCCTAACAGGAATAAATTGGCAAAAGAAAGGTAACTGTGCAAAACTGAGCTGTGGCATCAAATCAGCATTTTTTTTCAAAGAAGAGAAGTTCAGTCAACTCTAGCATATTGGAGCTGGAGAAACTTGTAAAATGGCTGTCCCTAAAAAGTGAAATTAGAAATGAACATGAGTATGTGTGACAAGTTTCACACTCATATTCAGGTGAACCCTGTAGCTCAGTGATGATAATATGATGTAGTGAGAAAAACACTTGCCATAAAAGAAACATTGGACTCACCACATGGTGTGGCAGGGAGTCTCCCAAGCAAGTCTGTGACATAGACTTGTCAACAATTTATTCAGACTGCAGCAGGTGGCTTAGTCAGGAGGGAGGAAGCCTACAAAAGTGGTCAAAAACCTCAAAGATATGAGCAAAGTCAACAAATTTAACTTAGATTTTTCACTTGAGAATAATTCCTTTTTAGTGGCAAGAACCCACCAAAAAATGGTAGGACCTATCTGGAGCTGTGCCTCAGGACATCTCTGTGCTCCTACAGCGACAACAAGATGTCACTGCTCTCATTCATTCCCTTTCTCACCAGGAGGTTCAGAGCATAGATACTCTCTTCTCTGTTACATAAAAGTAATACAAAAACCTACCCCTGAAGGCTGAGAGCTTCCAACTACCAGTAGAATCATAGAATCATAGAATCATTAAAGTTGGAAAAAATCTCTAAGATCATCGAGTCCAACCGTCAACCCAACACCACCATGCCCACTAAACCATGTCCCTAAGCGCCTCATCTACCCGTCTTTTAAATACTTCCAGGGATGGTGACTCAACCACTTCTCTGGGAAGCCTCTTCCAATGTTTAACTACTCTTTCAGTAAAGAAATTTTTCCTCATGTGCAATCTAAACCTCCCCTGGTGCAACTTGAGGCCATTTCCTCTTGTCCTATCGCCAGTTACTTGGGAGAAGAGACCGACACCCACCTCGCTACAACCTCCTTTCAGGTAGTTGTAGAGAGTGATGAGGTCTCCCCTCAGCCTCCTCTTCTCCAGGCTAAACAACCCCAGTTCCCTCAGCCGCTCCTCAGAAGACTTGTTCTCCAGACCCCTCACCAGCCTCGTTGCCCTTCTCTGGACACGCTCCAACATCTCAACATCCTTCTTGTAGTGAGGGGCCCAAAACTGAACACAGTATTCGAGGTGCGGCCGCACCAGTGCTGAGTACAGGGGCACTATCACTTCCCTGCTCCTGCTGGCCACACTATTTCTGATACAGGCCAGGATGCCGTTGGCCTTCTTGGCCGCCTGGGCACACTGTCGGCTCATGT
>NW_008824338.1:1610900-1618629 GCF_000699105.1 Pygoscelis adeliae
GCCCAACTTGGTGTCGTCTGCAAACTTACTGAGGGTGCACTCGATCCCCTCATCCAGATCATTGATAAAGATATTGCACAAGACCGGCCCCAAAACTGAGCCCTGGGGAACACCGCTCGTGACCGGCCGCCAACTGGATTGAACTCCATTCACCACAACTCTCTGGGCCCGACCGTCCAGCCAGTTTTTTACTCAGCACATTTTACCAGTGTTAAATCTATATAAGGTGAGTGGCATGGTGGCTTGCAAAACTATCTCTGAATCTTTGGCCAGGCTCCATCTGTGAGCTGTAAAATGATAGCTCCAAGGGTGACCAAGGGACAGGGAAAAGCAAGGTGGCATTATAACAAATATGGATCTGCCTTATGACAATCCACTTGGAAAACAAGCAGCAGCAGAGGAGTTGCCAATTTTCCTTTTAAATTTTTTGCCTTTGAAATAAATTCAGCATCTTTGGGACTGTGAGAGCAAGTATGAGTGTGATCATCTTTCCAGAAAAGTGCAAAGAGTGTATGGGTGAGTGTTTTGACAGGGCATTACCTATCCTTCTTACAAACTGGAAAAGAAGATTGCATATAATTATCTGAATGTCATCATACTTAGGAACACTTCTGGCATCTTTTCACTCAAAATGTTTGCTTCAGCCCAACATCCATCAATGATTAGAAGACATTTTGTGATGCCAACAGATTATTTGTGGGAAGTTTTTAAAGAAAAATATGATAGATGTAAAAAAAAAAAAATCCCTTTTAATCAGTTCCTCATGCCAAAGATTAGCAGTGATCTTGACGTGTGCAACATAATCAGTCATAATCAAATCCTAGCTGCAGTGGTACCTCAGATGTTGTTAATTGTATTCCTATTGGCCTAAATTTGATTTACCCATTAAGTGCTGATGGAAGAAGCAGAAACTTGTTCAAGATATTGTATGTTTGCCTTGAGCAGCCTGGTCAAATGGATGGAAATACATAGCAATGGAGCACTCACAGTGTCAGCTGGAGATATCCATAGGAGTTGAATTTCTTGCTGCATTGTCTCTCACGGAGAGTTTGCCTGATCCTCACTGCCTCTGAGCTTAAAGACTTCAGAATATAAATGAAAATAATGCCATCTCTACCAGATATTCAAACTGTCCTTCCGGGATGTAATTGTGAATTACGGAAATGCCTACATATTCTTATAGTACTTCATTAAATTCTGAAGGCTTTTCCCTAAAAAGGTACAGGCTCCCTGATGTTTCTCTTGGCTTTTCCACTACCCAGAGATTTAGGTAGTCTGCTAGCATGTGCGGTTCACCATTGTTTCAACCTACAGGATTTAACATCTCTTTCTGGAGTGAAAATATGTCTTTCCTGCAACCTCCATCAAACATGCAAGGCTCTCAGCCCTCTCTGAGACCTCCCACTGTGGCTAGGAAATATTTTTGCTGAAGTTCTTGGATATTACTTACTTTCCTCACCTCAGTTCACAACACTTCTTTCCCCATTTTGTCCTATACGCCACTTCTTGCTCCTTCTCCCTTTTCTACCTTTTCTGCAATGTTCTATCAATGCTACTTGCCCAGGAATTATGGAATAATATATAGGGGGGAAAAAAAAAAGGTAGCTTTTTTTTTAAGACAGGAAAAAAATTGGTAAAAGACTTTTTGAAAAAGTAGTGTAGGCAGGGGAGTTGCAATCACTGCAAATGCACACTTTTCAACATTTGAGGCTTGCACACTTTAACACAGTGAAAGTTCATGATCATATGACTGCTCACCATACACAATTGTACCTGGTTTTAAACTAACATTTCTCCCTCCTTCTGTTCAAGAGAAGCCCACTAAAAATGGCCATAGTTTTTCAGGGAAGGGCAGTTTCAATGTTTGTGCTTCTCCTCCACAGGTGGGCTTTAGACCAGTGCACATGACTGAGACCTCTGCATCCTGCTAGAGCAGAAATAGAATATGAACAATGGCAAGACAAGGTGTAGTCTCAAAAAAGTACCTTCACCAAGTGTATGTGAATTTACTAGCCACTTAGGGAAACATAACAGTAGCTGGGGTTCCTTTAAGGAGGAAAGTTTGCTACCAATCCCTTTTTCTCACAGGCTAAAAATGCTCATAAACTAGATGAAGATTATGCAATAACAAAGATGAAGCTGTCACAGTAGAGAATGCTAAACCTTATTTCTACATGCCGCTTTCCCACATTTTAGCCCAAATCCAAACAATAGGGCCACTGTGCATGCCCCCTCTATTGTCAGATGCTGGTAAGAAATACCACCTGCTTCATAAGATTGCTGGGTAACTAATAACAATCTTTCATTTTGATCAGCTTTACAAAAGGAAAGACCCATTGCTCCGGTCAGATGTGAACATCTTCTATTGTTAAGGAAGTATCACTTCACCATTTCTTCCAGCTTATCAACAGTATTTAGGCCCTCTTTTCCACAGCTGTGATACACATTTTGCATTTCTCTGAGGTTAGAAAAGTTCAATTTTTCTCTATGCTTGAAAAGATATAAGTACTATCAGTATTTCTGTTTGTGAAAACCAAAGCAGCAATGTCTTGCATCATGCCTCTTACTACTGCACTTCCTGTATCAGAATGTAAGGAGACGTGTCAGACCAAAGGTCCATATAGACAATGTCCTTCTCCAACAGTGGTCAATGCAGACAAATAGAGAAAAGTGTAAAAGCAGAGGAAGAAAATAGAGGTATTTTCTCGGAAAAATCTGCCTCCTTATGACAGTTTGTGGTCAGCCACCTCTTGAATCAAAAATGCTATCTTTGTATATATATCATCCTTCATGGGTTTTTCTCCCAGAATAATGTAGAAAACATCTGAGTTGGGAAGGGAAAATTTTTGTTAAATCTAGTTCTCTACCTCTCTCAAAAATAGTTTGTGAAATGAAGACCTCAGTACTACTACCTATAGTAGCAATTACACTGTGTGTCATGACAAGGATCATTCTAAGCAGTGGTTAACAAAATTGAGAAGAGTTTTTTCTCAGCTTGTTTTTGTGAATGTGTTTTTTTTTCTTTTGGATTCAATTTTAGACATCATCTTGCATAAGAGATGAGGGATCAGCAGAAAATTATTTGCAATACATATCCTTTGTTTTCAAGAAAAGCCTCTATACAGTCATCATTTGGAAGCGTGGTTGGTCTCAGTTTTGCTCTTGAAACATGGTTCAAGTCTGGCTGCCAAGCCATTCTTTCCTGTCACATATTGTACTGATTCTGCAGCCAGGTAAATGGCTTCCGAGTACTGCTTTCTGTTTACTGTTATTGTGCCAGTGTACAACAACAACATCTAGGTAAGTATAGCTTAGCACAGTTCATTCTGGCTCAGCAAGCAGACGTTGTCCCTTTGGTGGTTTACAACAGCAGTTACCTGCAAAACCTCAAGGCTCTCATGTTAAATCTTTTCCTTTTGTGTTGCAAGTCTACAAGGTCTTTAAGACTGTTGACACCACAAACGGGCCAAAAGCCTTCTGCGCAAACATGCCAGAATGCCCAAGATTTTCTTGGATTATTTTGGTATTTAGGGATTTTTTTTTGTTTGTTTGTGCTGCATGAACATAGTCATTTCTAGTAGAGAAATGGTTATGCACAGCAGAGAAATAATAATGTTAGTCTTAAATTTACACCACCTACACTAAGCTATATGTTGTCACTGCCATAGCATATGATGCTTTTTATCCACATAGATCAAAGAACTCCTCAGTTACCCTGCTCAGCCCTCCATCCCTGAACACACAAAGCTGTAATAAAACTCCAACACGGTTTTAAGATCTCCAGACCTTGGAAAAGAAAGTCCCAGCCTACCTGCTAATATTTCTTCTTGGTACAATCATTTTTCCTTGCCACTGAAATGTCACTGATGTGCTACAAGAAAGAGGCTGAATTACCATTTGAACTACTGATCTGGTTGGCAAGCTATTATGATATCTTTTTTCTTTTCTCTCCAGCTTTTCACTGTGCTACCAGCCAATCTGTAGGAGATCTACCACAGCCGGTGTTAGCCATAGGTCAATTATGCGGTCTATGGAACAGTAGGTAATCTGATTGTACACACAGGTACAAGTGGAAATAAAAAACAAACACAAGAGTCCCATCGTTTTACTGTGTGCGCCTACACGTAACTTTAGGGGAAGTCAGTACATGCTGTTTGGTTCATCATGGAAAGCATGAGTCATGAGTTCTTGAGTCATCCACCAAGGAAATGGGATATCATAATTATCTCAGTTACTTCATCCCTTTCTTCTGCTACCACATGCTACCCTACCAACCTCCTCTCCTAGTTTCACAGCCCCACTATGAGGACAGCAGCTGCTGTCCAAAAAGTTAAGAAAGGCCTACTGTCTGTACTTTGTAACTTTATTTTTGTCTCCTGTTTGTTATTACAGGACACACTTTGTAGACTTCATCTCTAAAGTGAACCTGACAAATGGATTTCCTGTCAGTATACCAGAAGTGCCTGTTGTGCTGTATTTTACACTAATGTGAAATTTTCTAAATTAGGATGGACTGTGTTTTTTCATTCAGGAACACAAATAGAAGAGGGAAAACTAGGAGAAAAATTAAAGAGAAATCCTTTAAAAATGTTTCTTCTGCAGAGATCAATGAATCTTAGACTGAAGGAAATAGATATAGAAAGTTCGATTTTCCCTTGGTGAACTAAGATCAGATTTTCAAAAGGGTCTGGGGAGACTGAGCTGAGATGCTCATCCTCTTTATTCAGTCATTGGAAAGAGATAGATGCATTTGCAGGTATTTAGAGGACCCCCACAGCCTCCTTTCAGTGCTCTCCCCATCCCCTGATCAGGAAGCCAGTCTGCTTCCAGAGGGTGTCTACCTCTTCCAGAAGAAAATGGTAGATACTTCTCACCACCCAGCAGCCAGCTGCCCAGCTATGCCTGCTCCAAGCTAATGGATCAGGGTCCCAGCTTCGATGCACTGAATCTCACTTCAGTGGTGCTCAAAAAGCAACCAATAGAAATTTCAAACATACTGAAACAGGTCAAATGCTTAAGTATTTCTGAAAACCCAAGGAAAAGTTCAGTTACACAACACCTTCTGAAATCTAGCCGCTGGTGTGCCAAAGCTGGCGGTGGTGGCATGCAATCTTGTGTGAGATTTTTCCGGCAACTCTTCAGCATCAGACACTTCCTACACTTCGTCAAGTCTGGCTTTTAGACATTCCTAAAATGCAGGGGGATCATGCAAAAATCTGTGCAATGAGGAACTTGCCATGTGGTGAAAGGAACTCAAACTAGGTCCCTCCCTGAACAAAAACAGATGGAAAAACACAGACAGACCACATCAGTGCTCCATGACCTACATCAAACCTCCCTCCAAAACATCTAAACCATTCAAGAACCACATCAGAATAAACTTGCTATTGCTGAGATCTGTCAGACCAACAGCTTACAAGCATTGGGGCTTGACCCAAAAGTGGGTCACCAGAGGACACCCACTGGGCTTCATCCCACCAACTGAAAGGGCAGTAAATCCTTGTGGTTGCTAAAACCAAGCTGGAATTTTAAGCCTAGAAAGAAGGAACAATTATTTCCCTCACCCACACCTTCTCTTCCTGCTCCAGCTGCCCTTGCCCTGGTTTCCATCTTCGCTTGCCCGCCACAAAGTAGATGACCTGCTCTTCAGTTGCCCTCTCACCTTCCCATTGTTCCTGCCCAGGAACTGACAAATGTCCATATGCATTGACAAATGCACTAACAAAATGCCCATATGATTCTGTGGTACTGTACTGAGGAGCACAGAAATAGCTCTATTGCCTCCCTATGGTGTCTTATTTTGTCACGCAAGCAGCCTCCAGGACTCCTCACCTTGCAAACTCAGGCATAGCAGTTTCCTGGGGTCTCAGCTCATGTTTAAGTCCACCAAGCCCACTCTGTTGTATGATTACATTTCCCCACATTAATGGTCAACTCCTCATGAAGTAGAACTATGTTTATATTTGATATGACATTCATAATGTTTCTATTTTTGTTAAATGGGAGGAGGAGGAGTATAGCAAGCACACATATGTAGCAAGAGCTTTCCAGCCATCCCTGAGAGTATAAATAAACAATTTAATGGAAAAACTAAAAGAGTTGCTAGGCCACCAATCAAACTGAGAACTCCTGCATTAGAGAAGCCTTTTAGTATTCTAACAAATAGAGCTGGCATTTCTTTAATCAATAATGGACTATCACAGCAGCTACATACAGGCTCTGTCAATGGAACAGATGGCAGATTTGTATTTGAGACTTTTCTGTATAGGAACAAACCAAAATGCAGCAATTTCTACTTGATAATAGTTGTTTTAATAAGTAACAACAAGAAAAATGAAAAAGAATAAAAATAGTAAAAACATTTACCTGCCCAGAGCATTGTGTACTTGTGGTAAGCACAATGCAAAAAGAGAGTGAAAAGACTGTTCCTGCCCCTGTTTATATTCTAAGGAAATGGACAGACAACAGCACACGAGGAAACAAGAAGCCAATATTTGAAGCAGGGGTTTCAACACACCATTACTACGTTTTTCCCTGAATATCATGGCAAAAATCCCAAGGCAAATCCTGCTGGATAGCATGTATTGGGACTGCAGGTGCCCTGTTATATTCCAGTAGGGCAGGGATGGGTGATGGTATTTGTGTTATAAGCACAGAAAGCACTGTTGTTATGTACAGTTCCCTAAAGTGGGAATTGTACCTAATGCTGCATTAATACTCTTCTTTTCTCTACTAAAGAGCTTTAGGCTCTAGTCTCAAGTATTTCATAGGTTTTATGGTGTTAACTTACTGTGACATCCCTCAGCAGCTGAACCACAGATAACGTTATCTTACAGATAACAAGCATGCATGTGCGTAATCCATTTAAATTCTTTCCTGAATTATCTTCCAGTAGAAAATGTGTTTAAAAATTAATCACTATTTCTGTTGTGTTTTGCTTGGAAATCCATACTTTTCTTATCAGTAGTCAATAAATGCTTTTCCAAATATTAAGATAAATATATATGCTGAGGGGAGTTTTAAAACATTGCCTTAAAGGAATTCATAAGTATATACTTAGCATGACTAAACTTCTCCATCTCACTACTGAGCTCTGGATGTCTATATTGACACCGTATAACTGTGGCACAAACCCCCCCTGCCCCTTGTCTGACATCTCTCATGCTATGTACACATGCTTGATGTGGTTTTTCTGGTGTTCACAAGATATTCATGAGCTCTTGATGTATTTTCTTGTGTCACTGATACCATTTGCCTGAGATTTATACGAGTGTTTTCATTTGTTTTTTTTCAGGGAGGGACCTGTTTTGAGTTCCTGTCAGCTGAATGGGTATATATTCATCATTGCTGGGAACAGCTCATGATTTCCTGGGATATTGAGAAGAGCAAGAAGAGCATATCCAAGTTTTGAAAATATTCTGTCTTTGGTGAATGACTCAGAAAAACATGTGATGTTTAGATTATTTTATCTGAATGGCTATTGCTTTCTCAGAAGAGCTCTAGAGCCATGCACAAGCATAGTGACACATGCAACTTAATGCAGTACAGATCTGTATGGTACTGACTCACTATAGGGTAGACAGCTAGCTTGCTAATTTGCCAGATGCACCACCATCTTTCTCTCATGGGAAGCATAAGCGAAAAAACCCCAAAAATTCAGAGGAGCCCATTTTCTCACTCTTTGGCAAACTGATTGCTGATCTCCTATTTTAAGAATTCCTGCTTTTTT
>NW_008824338.1:1618725-1624001 GCF_000699105.1 Pygoscelis adeliae
CCCTAGAGCAAGGGACAGAGAAAAAAAAAATCACATTCCTATGTTACCTACATGTTTTCATTAAGTACCGGAGAATATTCCTGCAGTGTCTTTTAGCTGCCTCATTAGAGACTTTTCATCTGCTCAGTGTAACCACTGCAGATTATTTGGACCTGGTGTAAAGTAAAACTACTGTTACATTACACTCAGTTGAGCAGATTTTCACTGAAGCACATTGATGTTATTTATTTATCTTCAATACTCAGCTTTGGTTATGTTTGACGTAAAGTATCCAGAAAGCAGGATTTAACCTGTAGAAGATTTACTCTGGTGGATTTAAACCCTAGAGGATGGCAGAACTACTATACTGTACAATACCATACCATACTATACCAGCTCCTTCCACTCCCTAGGACAGGCATTGTGCCCAAAAGTATCTCTGAGTTTGGGTAAAACTGAGACGTCCATTGTGCCTCTTAGAAATTGTATATAAATTAACCACAGACACAGATCAATTTTATACATCGGATCTGGCTCACCTTCGTTTGATCTCAGTGTCAGCTTTCATACCCCACCTCCTGTTGAACCTGTGCAGCATAACATAACAGGAAGAGCCAAAGCTAGACACGTAAGTATGATATACACAGTGTACTTTCAAAATTCTCTTTCGTGCAAAGCCAGCACTGGGTTGTTGAAAAGCATGATAGAAGGCTGTTACTTACTATATTCCAGCTGTTGTCATAAAAAAATCATGCTGCTTCAAGTAAATGCCAGTAAAATATCACATTCCTTCCTTTAGTAATAAATTAAACAGTGTTGTGAAAATATTACAGAATTAATAATATTTGGAAGGATCTGGTTTTTCATAAAGCAGCTAGACCTACAAGTTTTGCAATTTACAGCACCATCTTGACATCTTTTGAAGTAGAACATCGTGGTTAATACCCCGTTGGCTGTTTTCATCCTTGCCCACTTCTTGCAGCAGAGGCCTACTGGATGAGTAATTTCAAAAAGGAGAAAAACAGAAAGTATAGAGGTAATACAGTTGATAGAAGTAGAAATGAATAGCTAGGAGATCAGTGATCTAATGCATATTCATAGAAAGAGTCTCTCTCCATATTTTTCAGATATCTGCATTGGCTTCTGTGCTGATCCAGTGCTGTGGTATTAGCTATTCCAAATGCATAAAATCCTGTTTTCTTCTCTCTTTGAAGTTGTGGCACAACTTCAAGGGGAAAAGGAAAAGGCTGGTAGAGCTTTTGTAAGGCTTATTGCAGGATCTGTAAATAAAATCAGTCACTATTAAGATTAATTAATAATTACATTTGCAAGTACAAAAACATAAAAAAGGACTGGTGTCTATTGCAGAGGAAATGCTCATTAGAATATTAGGTTGGGAACATCACAGGTCTTCTGCTATAAGTGTGGAGGTTAGGACAGCAAACAGATTAAGCAAAGATCTATTAATTCAGAGTCCATCTTCCTGAAAAAAACAAAAGAACAGGCCAAAGTGAAATTGATGCCCGGTGACTTCAATAATTAGATCATAGTCTCATGATACAAGGCACATCATATAGTAAACTGAGCCGGGGCCAAGGACAATGAACAGAGATCTCATTAACTGAGATTCTGCAAGTTTCTAAATTTTACTAAATCATTTTAATGTTGCCTCTCACCACTAAGTGGCAAAAATAATACAGTGAAAGCACTCTGTATTTGCAGTACTAGACATACCTAGCATACTCCCTATGCCTCCACAGAGCTTATAAAAATACAAGCAAATATTTGTAAATCAGACCCAATTGATTTATTCTTAATCCTTTCCAATATTTTTTAATAATAATCCTGGTGCTTTCCCTGGAAATTTTCTATCACACATGGAACATAATTATTTATAAAGCGATAGGAATGTACATGCAAACATACTTTGCAAATGTGTAGAAAGTATGGGCAAGGCTATAATTTAACTTGGACTAAATGGAATAAATTCCAAACCTGCAGAAGACTTAAGCTAATGCATTATTCTATGTAACAAACAATTTTGGTGTGCCACAATGTTTCAGTGAATGATAGTTTAAGAATTTGGGAGCAATAGACTCACGGAGTTCAAAACATAACCATGGTAGGAAGTCTGTGGCTATGTCAAAAAACCTTTTCACACTGCTTATCTCTTATCTGCTGCCCACATTTGCTTTGCTGGTACCCTTCCAGTCTGACCCCTGTGAAAGTGGATCCACCAAGGAGAAATTTCACACAGAGCTGAAGAATGGTTTTTACAGGAAGGAGGAGCGTGGAATTTGACCAAAAAAAGGAGTATATCATTGTAGTGCTAATAATGATATAGCAAAGTGAGAGCAAATTTATGTAAATACAGTCCAAGTTACAAACATTTATCATATCTGTCTCTGGAAGCTGCATAAAGGATGAGCACTAGACTGAATTATGATCTACCTCAGCATAGACCATCTGGTGATATTCTGTTACTAGCGGATGCTGAGACTTTCTGCCTTATATCCATTTCTCTTTTCATTGTCTCTCTTTCTCTTCCAAATATCCGGAGAATAAAAAATTTATCGACCTGGGACACAAAAGAAAAGTTGTGCAGGGGCAGATAATCAAGGTAAACAGGATTCCTAAAATGTTGAAGGCAGACTCAGTTTCAGCTGTGGGCTCTGTGGTCCTTCATGCCTTCCTTGGAACTGTCTGCAAGGGACTCATGGCTGTCCTTGTTCAATTTAAACAGGCGACATTTGCTTCATGGCAATATATATTGCTATAAAGGACTTTATAGTGCTGTAGGGGGACTCCTACCTGTACAGGACTCACAAGTATTAAACTTTGCAGTACCTCACTTCCCTCTGCAGATGTTTTCCAGCTTAATCTGACTGTTTTGTCAGGTGATAGTAAACGTCCATCTGTCCAGCCAGCCAGGCCTGTGGCTCAGAGTCATCCCTCTGGCTTCCAGCACCCGGCTGGGACTCCTTGGGTAGGAGTATGGTTGCCACTGATTACATCTATAGAGCATGAAAGGAGGTGGCTCGAGAAAGTGACAGGCCACTCAGGACCCATCTTCTGGGTAAGCCCATCTGTCTTCATGCACTGCAAGGTAACTCTGCTCCTGATATAACCCCCACAGGCAGGTGACAAGAACCTGTGGGATGACCCAGGTCTCTGCTTAAAATGCATTTTCATAAAAACTAAGAAAAGCTGGAAAACTTCATATTTGTCTTCTCCTTCTATAATTCACCTTCCTGAGTCGACGCACATTTTTTAATAGAACAATATATTTTCAAACACAAGGGTCTATGCAATCTCAGTATCAAAATGCAAGCAAAGTTCTCATGTAGACAACAGCATTTATTTCGGTGTGATTTTCTTTCTCTAAAGCTACTAGTTATGCAAATCTGTGTAAAGTTCAATCTGCTTTTTATCACAACATTTTATCAAGCCATTTTTTATTTATGGATGATTTTCTGGCCTACCAGACATTCCCATGTGCTAGAAGTTTTGCTACACTTAAGGGAGAAGTGACATCAGCGATGACTACATTAGACTAGAAGCCAGAAATAACAACAACAATAAAAATCACACCCCACAACCTGGAAGACTATCTGTGCAAAGATTATCTGATTTCTTAGCCTGAGAATAAGGTCATACTAGATTTCCTACAGAATGTAATTTTAAGTGTGTCGTTCACTCTCACACAGACTTTTTTTTAGGAGGTTAACAATGTCACATCCTCGTTATGGCAAAGGAGCAAATGGAGTTCAATCACTGGTTTCTTTCTCTGAGGTGATGCAGACCTGTGAAGCTAAATTTATGCATTTCCTTTTTTGTTTCCAGATAACCAATTCTGAACTAAAAGGAAAGGTAGAAATCTCTCTGGAAAAAACAGTAAACTCTACCTTTGTCAGAATTTCCTTGCTAGTTAACAGTATACTGAGCCATTGAGTAAGCATGGAACATCTACAGAAATCAGGAATACTTTTCAGCTCTTCTCCTCAGAGCTGGCATCTCCTCAATGACTTCAGGAGAAGAGATGAATTCTTCTTAAGGGCACCTGCTGGCTGACAATATTTTGTGCTCAGTGTTTCAGGTGGCAAATGATCTGTGATGTCCCAGGGAGCTTACTTCAGGCCTCTCCTGACACCTCCACCCTCCGTAAAACTTTTCTGCCGGAGCCTGTGACCGCAGTAGTATTCCACAAACGCTTTGAGCAACTCTAGACCAGCTCTGCCAGGAAATTTATGATGTGCCTTATAGGAAATAAATCTTTTCATGTTTGGAGCAGTCTACTTCAGTTGTCAAAATCAGAAGAGTCTGGAAATCAAAAAGAACAACACATGCACAAACAATTAACTTGGCTGTTTCATTAACTGAAACTGAGAAAATGCTGAATTAAGTAACAATTAGGGCTTTATCCTCTGTAGTAAAAGGAGCAGATTGTCAGGTTTCCTGCAGTCTGCTCTTTTATGAAACCATACTCATGAGATCAGTAGCACTGCTTTTAACTGGTGTGTTGTGGGCAACTGTACCACCATCCATCTGCACTGCATGCGGGGCAGGGAGGGCAGGCACACGCTGATCAACCAAGGCGGTAAGTCAGCAAACAAATCCCTCCCTGGCACACTGAGACCAGTCTTCAGTAAGGAGACTATAACCTGGAGGGCGCAAAGGTACCTGAGATGTTTAGTTCCTTTTGAAGACACCCAGGTTCAAAGAAGAGCAAAATGCCTGTGGAAGAATACACTCTCTACCTGTACCTCATCTTGTGTCAAACTAGGATCTATTCTTCACCTCCCCGTTCAAAATGCAATGACTGCAAACAAAAGGGAAAGGCCACTTTTCTGTTTACAGCGTACCAGGCTCACATGCCAGGCCTGGCAGAAGAATTTCACCACAAAATACCTGCGTCATCAGCATGGCAGCATATACAAACAAAAGGGGTTTTTGTATTTTTAAATTGTATTTTCTTCTTTGCATTTAACTGACTTTTGTGTATGTAAATTATGTATATAATTATAGGAACTCAAATACAATTACATATTCATTGTGGTTTAACCCCAGTTGGCAACTAAGCACCACACAGCTGCTCAGTCACCCTCCCCCAGCCCCGATGGATGGGGGAGAAAATAAGAAGAGAAAAAGTAGAAAAACACATGGGTTGAGATAAGAACAGTTTAATACTTGAGATCATAAAATAATAATAATAATAATAATAATAATAATAACAACGATAACAATAATAACAATAACAACAACAATAATAAATTGTAATGGAAAGTAAAACAACGAGA
>NW_008824338.1:1624839-1648492 GCF_000699105.1 Pygoscelis adeliae
TGCTGAGCATGATGTCATATGGTATGGAATATCCATTTGGTCAGTTGGGGTCAGCTGTCCTGGCTGTGTCCCCTCCCACCTTCTTATGCACCCCCAGCCTACTCGTTGGTGGGGTGGGGTGAGGAGCAGACAAGGCCTTGACTCTGTGCAAGGCCCGCTCAGCAACAACTAAAACATCCCTGTGTTATCAACACTGTTTCCAGCACAAATCCAAAATATAGCTCCATACTAGCTACTATGAAGAAAATTAACTCTATCCCAGCCAAAACCAGCCCACCCATAAAAGCGGCAGTCATAATAGTGCTACAGATAATTGCATCATATTCACAATAAAGATGCTACTTGGAAGCAATTCAATTTTTTGACAAAAGCAATATGGCATCTATAATCTCATTATTCATAAATTGATGTAAAGCCTTCAATTCAGTATTGAAAGAGCTGTATGTCCAAATATGTCTTTTCTACTTCCAGTGATAATCAACATGGACATTCACAATAATAACATGAAGCTTTAAAGATGTCAAATATTGTGAAAAACTGTGATGCTTATCCTATCTCTGTAAAAAAAGCATCTGAACTTGATGCATTTACAAAACTGGGCTGGAAATACCACAGGAACCAATATTCCCACAAAAGAAACAGATTGTGTTACCTTAAAATTTACTTACTGCAAGACATCTTTCTCTCACTGTTTCTCTCTGAACCATGAGCTAATGTTAAACTAACCTATCTTTAATCAATGTGTTTGTTACTCATAACAGAGTCAAAGAAAAATTAAAATCAGTCAATGAGAACAACAGAGCAAGTGAATCACCTGATCTATTACCCTCCAATTCAACATTGTTTTGCTGTATAAACTTATGCTACTTGTTAATTGGCATCTGTTTCCATGATCTTGGAAATATCTGACATTCCCACATATAAACTTTTGCATATATGTTTATTCTGCAAGTTGTTTCTAAGCTCATTTTTTTTTTTCAGCTTGAAAGAACAGCTATGTTTATGCAAACAAGAAGAAACAACACCATGTGATTTACAGGTGTACCTGGAATTTGCTGTTGAGAACTGTCAAGTGAGGGGATTAAAACAAATCCATAAAATAACAGTAAATATGATTTTGTAAACACTACCAAATAATGAGTGAAAACCCTATTACTGCTACCAAATCCCAAAATTGATTTAAAAATCTAAATATTTTCTTTAAGAAAAAAAAATCCTTAGGGAGTTTAAGCATTGCATTGGGAGAGTTTTAGGTACTTTGTCTAGAGTTTTGTACCCCCTGCAAGACCTCAGCTAGCGTGGCAGCTCCCCCTAGAATATTCCTTGCCCAGCCAACTTGCCTTCCTCTGCCCCCCAGAGAATAGGTCTGCTTCCAGCCCCCCACCTTGCAAATCAGAACTGCCAGTTATTTGTTGCTAATCAAACATATATTTTCTTGTTACAGCAGTTGTTCTAATGGACCTCAAAAAAGCTCAGGTTGTTCTCAGGCCACAAGTTGGATAGCGCTGATGGAAAATCCTCCCTGAGGGCTTTGATTTTCAAGGTAAAGTGTTCATGTAGATGTACAATCAGAGAGCAATCAACAGGATGCATGTGCATTGTAGCTGCAAGCATCCCATAGCAAATTATATGATCCGGACATCAGCCGCCTTTAAAACCATGGTTGTTTCTCAGCGCTGCCTATCTCTCAGTGTCGTTACTTATGTGTTGGGAACTTGACGCCATGTACAAACACGGCAGCTGACTGTGAGACAGATGATCATAGGCAAACTCACAGGGACCTGTTACTTTTAGTCAACTTCAAGGACACCAGAACTTCTTGTAAAAATCAACGGTGGGCACCAAGTTCAGACTGTGCCCAATAAATGTCCCTGCAGGTGAAACAACCATGGTCCAGGGAATTCAGGCTTGCCAGTGAATTACTGTATGACACATCTTTTTTCTAGAAACAATTTTCACAAAAACCTGGGCCCAAATTAATCTTCAACAACACTGGCCTGCCAGTCATCATTTGGTCAGGACCCTTCCAGACAGTCTGTTCTGTTTCTCTCTTGCTGAGCAGGTTGCCTGCAGTGCGAGATGGGTGTTTGTGGGTTGTCACACCACGAACCAAGTCTCCTATCAAATTACAGCCCTCAGTCCACAGAGCGAGTGTGCCGGTTCAGTTGCATCTTAGTGTGTTTTCCGTTCAAACTGTGGTATTTAGCTTTGGGTCCACCCTGAGGATCCTAATGAGACATAATTAGAAGGGCCGTGCCTTGCTCAGGGGCCCACCACCCAGGAACTGTGGGCAGGCTGCAGCCTTCCTCGGGGTAGTGTTTCCAAGAATCTCTTTGATGTGATTTACACCCACAGAGGCACACAGTAAGAGTGTGGAGTCTCAGACCTGCTGCAATGTTTGTGCAAGTGGGCACAAGGATAGAAAGTCTTTTTGTTCCCTGCCCTCCCCTGCTCCCACAGCCAGCTTTCAAATGTGGGTGCTGGACTCTGATGGCACTTTTCAGCACCTACAATGACGTGATTGATGCACTTCAGGATCAAACTGGGTAGCCTGTTTGCCAGACTGAGCTATTTCGTGTAAGACCTCATGTTTCAAAGTTCATCACATGTTAAAAGTTCAAAGTGGTTTCAAATGATCTGCACCTCAAGAAGCCTGCGAGTGAGCACATTAGAGTTTCATTTCTTTCTGTGCCATCACCATTGAAAGTTTCTTGTCTAAGTTTCCTTAGCTAGAAAATGGCAATAACACCTTGATCATTCGCTGTATCAGTGACACGCGCAGTATCATGATGCTGAGTAGTCTGAAGCTATTACCTTATTATGATGCTATATTTCATTCCAGCATGACCCTTTGCTGCCTTCAGAACCAATCCTCACCCAAGCATCCAATTTTTTTAATCTCAGTGTTAGCAGCCTGAAGCAAGTGGTACTTTGTTTTTCCTTTACAGTAAGCTCAGAGAGTACACAGTTGCTGCATCAGATTAAGAAGTAACAAGTAAGGCATTTGATGCTCAAAGGAAGCAGTCTATTAATGCAAAAATCACAAAGGCCATGTCTTCACTCTCCAGCTTCCAAATATTTACTCTCGGTAATCTTTTCATCACCATAATTTCAGAATTTATATTCTTACCCCTGAAGATTGAAGATGATTGAAGGCAAAAAGACTGAGATTGATTGTTCCCTTCAGCCTCACCTGGAAACTCACCTACATTGCAGTAAAGCTCTTACTCAATGGTTGTTTCTCTAATTATCAAGTGCTAATTGATTCTAAATTAACTAAATAAGCTACCATTTTTTCTTAACATGTAGGGAGAGAGAAGTTATACCGCTTTGGCTGTACCTTGTTGTTTCATCACTAAACACACCTACTCCTTGACTCACTGACAATAACTTTAGGTACCACTTTGCACTCAGAGCCTCCCACAAGGGAAGTGCTGTACCATACCCCTGAAATCAGTACTGAGCTGTGCTGGTTTTGGCTGGGATAGAGTTAATTTTCGTCTAGCTACTACTAATACAGTAGCTAATATGTGGCTATATTTTGGATTTGTGCTGGAAACAGTGTTGATAACACAGGGATGTTTCAGTTGTTGCTGAGCGGGCCTTGCACAGAGTCAAGGTCTTGTCTGCTCCTCACCCCACCCCACCAGCGAGGAGGCTGGGGGTGCACAAGAAGTTGGGAGGGGACACAGCCGGGACAGCCGACCCCAACTGACCAAAGGGATATTCCATACCATGTGACGTCATGCTCAGCATATAAAGCTGGGGGAAGAAGGAGGAAGGGAGGACATTTAGAGTGATGGCGTTTGTCTCCCCAGTTAACCGTTATGCGTGATGGAGCCCTGCTTTCCTGGAGATGGCTGAACACCTGCCTGCCCATGGGAAGGAGTGAATGAATTCCTTGTTTTGCTTTGCTTGCGTGTGTGGCTTTTGCTTTACCTATTAAACTGACTTTATCTCAACCCACAAGTTTTCTCACTTTTACTCTTCTGATTCTCTCCCCCGTCCCACTGCGGGGGGAGAGTGAGCGAGGGTCTGTGTGGTGTTTAGTTGCCAGCTGGGGTTAAACCACAACATGGGCACTGTGCTGGACGGGTGGCTGGAGAACAACAGGGGCAGGTGAGCGTAGGAAACTTGTGGCTCAAATTGTTCTGGGTGTGAACAGCCTGGAGAGAAGGGTATGGGGGGGGGGGTGTGCTCCTGGGGAGATCATTGATACTCAGCTTGAACATGGGTGCCACAGCTAACCCTGAGCAAGGGTTGGGCTGTCATTCCTTAGGCAGGAGGAATCTTAAGACTTCAAATCAGTGACTTTTTCTTTCAGTAAGTTTCTCATTCAATTGTCAGGTGCAATTTCCAGTTAAAATAAACTTGGCTTTGGGGTCACAGTGAAAGATAATCAAAGCAGCTCACTATCCCACATCAAAATCCTCCCTTCCTCTGCGTCAACATACTCTGGACAGCTTGGGCCTGATGCCACTCTAAGTGTTCCTGCTGCCAAATACTGTTTTCTTTCACTGTCTCACACTCCTCTTTCACAAATAATAAGGTTGTTTTACTTGATCTCTTTTAAGCGTAGTATTGTTCTGCTGTCACTTCCACACATACATATGCAAAAAGAAACTCTGCAATGGAAAGAGATGCTTTGGGGGGGAAAGCAGAGAGGAAAAGACAGCAGGAGAGTCCTCAGAACAAATTTGTGAGTTGGCCCAAACGCATGCACCCAGAGGAAGGGCAGACCCCCCCTCATGAGTCCCTCCCACCTAAAGAAGCTTGTGCAGCACTACTGTAAAAACAGTTAGAGGGGGCTCATGTAGGGGTTTGCACTGCAGAAGCTCTACGTGGCCTCAGGTCATAGTAGCAAGCTCTGGAGCACAGACAGGACCATTGCATTGCGCAGTCCAGAGTTGCTGAGATGTCCAGAGGCCATTGGTTTGCATGGGGGGCTGTCCTTGCAGGCACAAGTTTTAACATCTCTTTTTAACACATTTAGCAGAAGTCCTTTCACTTCAAAAGAAGTGATGCTGACCACACAAAAACATCAGTGATGTTGTATAATACAACATCATATATTGTTGTATTGACTGTATTGTATTGTATGGCTGGCTGTATAATAATAATAATAACAAAAATGCTAATTACACTCATTTGCAGGGTGAATAAGGGTCATATAACACTCATGAAAAGGTCACCTTGTGAGGTGGCCGAGAACGAGGAATTCTGACCTTTAAGACTGAACGTAGCCCTCTGAACGCATTTGCTTTCGCTAGCTCTGAACACAACATAAACTCCCAATAAATGGGCACTGGCTAAGGAAACAAAGAGATCCCAGGAATGAGACTGCTGCCTTTCCCCCAAAGATCCCCCTGTTATCAAGAGAAGTGAGTGGTCTGGAAGGAAAATTGTTGATGTCTCTCTTCCCTGAAGGTACTTCAAACAGTAAACGAACACACAAGATCCCATGTTTATTTTCTTTTAAGTATATTTTTGAAAATATTGTGTGATCCAAAATATGTGTTTTTCAATTTTGCATGCCATAGCCCAGCCATGAGTGATGTATTTTATCCATATTCATAACAGTGTACAAACTTTCTATTCATAGCTCTCTCCACAGCACAAATTTTGGTGGGCATGCTGGAATTTCCTTCTGCGGCATATGGTAATCCTTTACCTGAGAGCTTGCTCCAAATAAATGTTTACATTCCTCTGACAGCTCACTTGCAATGTAAAGGAACAAGGTATGTGAGTCTTCCATTAAATAACTGACTGCATTTACATGTTCGGGGGAGGAAGGCACATAGCGTTCCTACACTGGACTGGCTGCAGGAATGTCCAACCTTGTTTCCTCTCATAAATATTTCATAATAGAAAAGACCTTAAAAACATGCCAATTCAAACTGCGGATTGACCCTTCCAACTCCAGGCACCGTAGCTAGGAGGGACTGAAATAAACACCACAAGTAAGCAGTGCCTGCAGTGGGCAGTCATCTATGGAAACCACAGCCTCCTCTTTGCTCCTGGGGACCATTTGTTTCATTCGGAGGCTATTCCAGGGAGGGCCGGCTGGAAGAGAGGGTGGTGGGTGGCAAGGGTCACACATCAAAGGTGCCAAGGAAGGTGGAAAGAATCTGGAGAAAAACTTCCTAGTCTGGGATGGGGTTTTATTTTATTTCACCCAGCTCAAGCAAATAACGTTTTTACTTATGTTGATGAAAGCATGTCTCAGCAGCTAGGGATAAGCATGCTGAAGCAGTAAATAGGAAAAATGCCTATACTCAGTGTATATATCCAATGACTGAAGTAAACGTGCTGCTGTTTGCTTATTAGAGTACCAGGTCTGCTCAAGCTCCTGTGATTCCAGCTAGTCACATGCGGTTTCTTTAACCTTTTAATAATTATTCATATCACCAGGGCTATTCGCTTGGCCACCCTCCTTTAAGCTGCTACCAGGCTGGGGCTGGCAGGTTACCAAAACATCCCCAAGAGAAAGAGCGGCACAGGAAGTCGGCAGTTTGTTATTCTGCAGGAATGAGCAGCTTTCTCTGCTCCCTCCTGCCCGCCTTCCTTGGCAATTGAGCTCTAATAAGATATCCTTCAGCTGCCTTTGATATCCTTTACTGAGGGGACATGTTGTTTAGCCCCAGGAGGAAGGTAAAACACAGAGGCTCTTTCTCCTCCATTACTCGCGTTCCCGCACAGTGAAATATCTCATGTTTCCCAGTTACGAGTCTTGTGCTTCCCGTAAGTGTTCATCGAGAGGACCATAATTCTTGCTTTCCTCTCGATTGCTATCAAGACTACTCACAGGCCTCTCTAAATGGACACGAGGAGATTGTGCAAACTGAGCAGAAATAAAACTAGTACTGGAGACTCACAATACCGCTCAAAAGCTGAGAAGTGCCTGCGTGACAGCTTGTCCAGGACATTTAGCAGCTGATGTGTACCCAACAGCCTTGCTTTAAAGGAAGGAAAGCTTCATGGATGTTACATGATTTACACTTTACATTTGCTTAGGGGAAGCAAATAGACCCTATTAGCTACAGTAAATGATAATTGCCACAATAATAGTTTCTAATAAAAACCAGCCTCTTCTCTGAAGAACAAAATTGCCTCTGCAACCTTTAATTAAGTTGGGATCTGAACTCTTTGTGGGCTAATTTCCTGCACAGTCCCCAATTTACAGTGTGGAAACCAGGGCACGTATATGTATAGTAACTTGTCCGAGTGTTGCAGAGGAAGTCAAAGATAAAGTCAGGAGCAGAAACAAACCAGACCATAATATAAATGTGCACTATTCCCACTCTTGTGGGAATATATGAAAGCATATTTATTCAAGCCTAAATTTTACTCTTACTTAATAGTCCTGTGCCTTAAAAACAAAACCATCGTTTGTCTACCAGTAAGTTCTAAATTTACCTATTACTGGGAAGATGGATGTATTCATTAGGCAGTTGATACAGCTGTATCAAGCAGTGTCTCAGCACACTTTGCTGAATTATGTTTACATATATCTTCTACCAACGTGTTTCATAGAAGTGTAGTAAGGAAAAAAGATTCTGAGGAGGAGAGAGAGCTTCATTCAGATAATTCTTATTTAAAGTCACAGCTATTACCAAGCAGTTATCATTGCTAACACAGTTAAAATGCAGATGAAAAATAATACCACATACCTCTTAAAAAAATCCATCGGTAACCCTAGTTTAGCTCATACCTGTGGTTAAACATTCCTGTCATGCATTATCAGACAATATGACTTTTTTAGTCTCTTGGGACCATCTACAATCAATACACAGAACTATATACATTAAAAGTAGTAGAAGTCAATGCCAAAATGGTTTGCATTTCTTACTACAAAAGTCACCCCGCTGTGTGACACCCAACATGCCCAATAAAAGTTCCTGGAGATATGAAGCCTTTTCAGCATACTTTTCAAGTCAACAGACTTGGGGTTCATTTAAATGATGAAACAGATGACCAAACTGAAATGTCCCTGCTGGGACAGGAACCTAACCCCCTCCTTCCAGAACTTAACACCGAACACTGTTAACAAAAGCAGTTCAGAAAAGAAGGTGGCACATAAAGAGAATGATGAGTTCTGATGTTTTTTGGGACCCAAACCATACAGGGTTTTATAAACTGACTTGACGTTAGGGTATACATCTTCCAGCTTAGGTAACAACCTACTGAGAAGCCAGACGGGATT
Organism: Pygoscelis adeliae; assembly: GCF_000699105.1. Classification (NCBI taxonomy): domain Eukaryota; kingdom Metazoa; phylum Chordata; class Aves; order Sphenisciformes; family Spheniscidae; genus Pygoscelis; species Pygoscelis adeliae. The sequence continues at coordinate 1,633,043 of NW_008824338.1, forward strand.
TCAAAGATGCTAGTATATTGTTCATATAGATATAGACAAGCACTGCAGAGGTTAATATCTGTGGTTGTCAATATAGTCAGAATGCACTGCAGAATTGTAAACTTGTATATTATCTTTATCAAAAAAGTAGCTAGCTCACTTACTATCTTTCTCAGCTATTGATGAAGACAGGATCAACCTGTACTGGCACTCTCCCATAGCAGCTCGTGCATCCCAGTCCAACCTTTACATCAAAGCCCCCCAGAACACCCTTGCAGCATGTCCCCAGTGTTGGCAGGCTGAGATTAACTTTGTTATTTTCTAATGATGGAGATGATACAAATATTGACATCTTAACATTTTAATCGAGTTTTTCAATGGGATTTCCTAGCATTTGTAGAAGTTCCACTGTGTTTAGCTGGTGAACTGTAAAATCCATCCACAGTCCTCCACTAAACAGCTTCAGAAAATCATTGCAAAGGGGAAAAACCACACTTAAAATTGGGCTGTGGTATATCACTGCATCACTGTTTCATATCCTCAGTGGTGATGTTGAGAGACATCTCCTAAATTACCAGGACATTTCCAGGCATATTCCTGTAGGCTTCAGCATACTTCTCACCACACCATCAGTCTCATGCAGTTGGCTTCACGGAAGTGGAATTTAGAGCCCTGTCATTCTAAAATACTCCTCTAGCACATGGATAAGCTTGTATATCTAGAGTCTGCCTGCATTATCATTAAGTCCCATTGGAACTGCACTTCAGTGCAACTTCCGTGCGGCAGAAGCCAAGTGAAGGGGCTGCCATTTCCTGCACTCAGGAAAAAATCCACACCGGGGCCTCTCTGCAGTTAGGGGGAAAATTGTCACAGCACAATAACACAAACAGCTGGTCTCACAATCTCCATCCTTAACAGAGGGCCGGGTCATCCCTCCCGACACACAAGGGAAGCCAGGTAACATTGTACAGCAAAGAGTGACAAAACTGAATCACAGATTACAAATTGCAAAGCTGCAAATGAGATAGTCTCAGTGAGATTAAAGGTGGGCAAAATAAGAAGTTTAAATGATCTATGCAAACTTTTAACATTATTTCTCTATTGTCACATTCTGAAAGCAACAAAATCTTTTTGAAAAGTGCTGTGTTCCTCCAAAGCAGCAGTGGCAGCTGTTTGCACCCAAGTATTTTATATGAGCTGGAGAGCTGTATAAAGTCTATGAAAAAAGGAATTTTCTTTTTATTCTTCTTTACCAGAGTGGAAAGTTACTTCACAAGTTTTGAAATATTTGTAAATTTATCTAGGTTTGAAAAAAAACCCAAAACAGTATGTGAGATGTATAAAACCTCAAATTCCTTGAGGTTTATTTATTTCCAAGTTAAGAAACCAAAGCATTTGATGGTTACCAGAAATAGGGCAATATGCTTTTGTGCTGGTTACATCAAATGCAGTTTTCCGTTGTCTGAAGAACAATTTTCTGTCAAGAAATAATTTTGACTGAACTTTGGATAGTAACAGATTTTTACCATTAAATGCAGTCCTGTTTATCACCATCAACCCAGCAGCAGACTGTGAACAACTTCCATTTGGTAATCCACTGGGATTTATAGCTTTCTGTGAAGCCAGCAAACTCTCTTGCTTTTATAGGTATCTCACAAAAAAACCCAATCACCTTTGCCATTCAAAAAGCAATTACTGGAGTAAGTAGCCTAGAAACATCCTTGGTTTGGTATATTTCAGCTTTCATTATATACATATCAGACCAAATTTTGCTTGCATTCATGTACTTTTGAAATTAATGGTAGGAGCGTATGTCTAATTCAGTGGTGTATAGTTCCCTGTGAACCACTGTGTCCGTACTGGGAAATGACAAAGTAGTCCACAGAGGACTTAGTGCCTGGATGTCAGATTATTAGTTGTGCATTGGCTGACACCTGAGCAGTATCAGCATTTTTGTATTAATGTTGTTCATCATTCTCAATATCACTCCATTATCACTTGTGCTTTGTTCCTAGGCTCCCCAGTCAGATGCTCTTGCAAATATAGAACAAAAAGAGTGAGCAAGTTGTACTTTTTATGCACTTTGATGTTTTAAAAGCTATACAAGAGACAGGAGTTTAGTTGATAAGCATCGTTTAAAAAACCATCCAGCTGTCGACAAAACAAATTGTTCATTATGAATGAGATTTTGAGTGGTATTTTGGACCCTGAACTAAAGACAGCTGGCCACATCCACAGAAATAAAGCTGTACATTCAGATAATTAAAACTTGTGAGATTTCAGCCAATGGGACCTTAAAACACTCAGTGCCTCAGAGGTGTGGACGATACGTGTTACGTTCCTTTAAACAAAAATCACATTAATATCAGAAGTCAATGCGTTGCAGAATCAACAAAAGAACAATTTCAACTCTATGAAAAGCTTGTAAGAATATCCAGCTAACTGTTGCTGCTGTAGGTTTTATTTTATAGAAAGCGTGTAAGGAAAAGAAAGTTTCAAACAACCTACATGTTTTGATGATAAGTGAAATCTTGCAAGTGAATCTGTTGATGTACTTGGTTCCTGGCTAGATTACAGCTAGCCTTCACCAGTCTATTGAGTGTTGGTGAATGCAGAAGGAAGGCTGAGTTCAGAAAACACCATTTTGTTGCCTGCTTTTTTCTGTGTGTCCTTCTGGAGCATTGTGCCAAAACACCATGCACTGTATCTATGCTGCTGGCATCAGCTGGTATCAGCTCCCAGAGCATCACTGTAATTCTTCTGGGATGTCACAGCCCGTGTGTTAACTGAACAGCAAATGAGAAGCATATTAATGAAAACAACAACAGAAACAAATCCATATTGCAGTCTGCTTCAAATGATTTCTCATCATGCCTAGTCCTGCAATGTTTGCAGGTGCTCTGCAGGCAAAAAAACAACAGGCCCTCACTCTGCCAGGCAGCTTCCTCGCAGACATGCTCAACAGCAAAAGTCTTGCCAGTTATTCCTAAATACACTCATCCTTCTTTGAGCCGGAGGACTGAGGTCAGGGATAATTAAAATATCAAGTCTCCCATTATGCACTCTACTAAGCTTGCTGGCTGTGACACTCTGCTCTCTGGCATCAGCAAGTGAAAGAATAATTCGTCCTTTATCTCCTGTATTATTTTTTACCTTGCAAGGATGCAGCAGCTCTTTGTAGGAGACCGTGGGTCATCTGAAGAATCATGCCCACAAACTCCAGTAGAGCACGTCCAAGAAGGAGCCATCCCCTTGGGATTCAATCTAAATTGCCTTTTTCAGACAATCCTGGGGACAAGAGTTAAATAACAGCCTTGAATGCTGCTTTTCAACAACAGCCACATCATTACTCATTTTAAAGTAAACAACTCCTGCACTGCACAGTAGAATGAGCTAGGTGTTTCTTGTGCTATCTATAAATTGGCGGTTTTGTCTGTGTTCTCTGGTTTCTTTATTTCCTATGGATAAACGTCAGTAAAATATGAACAAACCTGATTTATCGGTGTATACCTTTATGGCAAAACCAGTTTCCAACACTTAAATCACATAATGGTCTTATCACTCCCTTTTATTTCAGCAATATTTGGACGTGGTCATGCCTCTGTTGAAGATGATGAAGACATGACGAGATATAATCTGACCACAATTGTGTTCCACTGGCCTTATGTTTGCAGATCTACCATTTTCTTCCTCTTCCCTCAGATTTCTATTTTATTTTCCCCTTTTTTCTTTCTTCTTGCTCTATTACAAGTTCTCGCCTTGCCTCCCTCTTCAATGATTTTTTGCAAAATTCTGCTTTCATGCACTTTTCCTCAATCAAGATAGCTCAGCAGAGTCATCTTTTCTTTTAACAGGAAGAAGCCAAGGAATGACAGTGAAGGCATATCTCTAACAGTGAATTTAAACAGTGAGGAGTTTAAATGGATCGTAGATCCTTTCCATAGTTCATCCAGGCCGGTCCTATGAGCTGGCAAAAAGAGGAGCTTCTGCAGACATCGTTACTGGTTGTATTAATGATCTCATCTCCTCTGACGTAGGAAACACAACAGCCAGTGGTCAAGGTGGCTGGGAGTAAGGAATGTACTTTAGTACAGTAGTTTTTAAACGGAAGAAGACCAAATGACCACATAGCCACTGCTGCTAGTTTAGAAGGAAAAAAAGAAAAATGCACTTTTGCTTGCATTTGTGCACTATCTTAGGAAAAGTACTATTACTATATATGTTATTTTTAAGACAGCCAAAATATCCCTGTGCTTTGTGACACTTTCAGTATGAATTCAAAGTGAGTGCTAGGAGCTGTGTGGCAATGGTTCATGGCCTGAAATCTCTTGTTTTATTCCAAGACAGACAGCTCTGTTCGAGATGCTCCTATTCTGTAAAGTGTTAGAAGGGCCACCAGAGCACATACCCTGCTGCCTTCTTCAGATAGGACCACACTTCTACCAGGACAAACCAACGGTGTGTTTGATTCATGTCATGCAAAAGAGGAAAAGTGAGAGCAGATTTAAACATAGTATTATACTGAGTTACCATAATAATCTCTCTGTTCTCTGAGTTTTAAGAAGCAATGCATGCCAGGTCTGGATCATGGAAAAAATACAGTGCTGATATAAGATGCAGGAAAAACAATTCTGCAGGCCCTGTGTTTTTCATGCGGAGATTGACTGCACGATGGCAAAGGAGCATTTCAGTCCATCAATCGACTGATTGTTGTAGTATTTGTCGTTGTGGTGCTTATTTGTTTTGCTAAAGGAAATGCTTCAGCAGGGAGCGCACACACAGCCTGGCACAAACCAGACTGTGCCCACATTCCTGACAATGATGGTTTACTTAGCTGTGCGGGGGAGGCTGTTTTCAGCTGGCTGTTTAGAGTGCCCATTTTTTCCTGAAAAAGGCGAAACATAATAATACCATGGAGAATCATTGACTTGAGCTGCCTGATTTCACCACCAGATCTAAATTCTTCCAAAACAAAATACCTCAAAACATCCAGTGGGCAACAAGGTGTGCATTTATGCACTGCTGTGGCAGGCTGTGGATTGGTTTTTCATGGTGACCTTCAGCCGGCTCAGTGTTACAAACACAGGCACAGTAGCCTTAGGTACCCATTAGAGTCCGGGCTGTTACTGTGGCATAAACTTTTTCTCCAAAATCTCTGCTTTACACTGCATAAGAGTTTTGCATTTCATGCATTAAACCTCTAAGGGATCAGCTGAGGATATTTGCAGGTCGTTTTAGGGGATGAGGCGGCTATGAGGTGCAGAAGGCTGGGACGGCTCAGATGGGAGCAGAGGGAGGGTATGGCTAAGGTTTGTACAACGAGGAAGGCAGCGGAGAAGGTGAGGGAGAAGGTGTTCACCCAAATTCTCCACTAGTAGAACAGGGCTCAGTTTAAAACAGGTAAAAGTCACTTTACAGAGCAGGGAGTGCACTTCTGAAACATGCTGCCACAGGAGCCGCAGTAAGGAGTCAGAGCAAACCTCCAGGTTCAAAACAGGATTAGACAAAGAAAAAGCAAAATAGGTCCAGAAAAGACACCATGGGGAATGGGGAGGGGTGTTCCTTGTGGCATCCCCAATCTGACAGATATTTTTACACAATTGTTAGTGTTAATCTGGAAATGCTAATCTCCCTAGAATGTCTTCTTCTACAGAGCAAGTCGGGGATGATCCTGTCTCTCCCCAGTGGCTCTCTAGCAAGCTCAAGGAGGCTGGCTCATTTAGGCTGAAGTTAGCTTCAGTTTAAACTTCTGCCCAAATAAAGAAAATTTAACTTAATGAGCCCATGACAAAAGTAAAAGTCATATAGTAGAAACAAAGAAACCAACCCTTTGAGCTAATTTTAGAGGAAAATAAATGTGCAAAACCCAAAAGAATCAGTGTCAAATTTTTCTCCCACCATGTCAACCATCTGCTGACATAAAGACAGAGTTCAGCCACAGTGGCTCATCTCCATCTTTGTCCCTCTGTGGCAATGGGATTTGAGAAAATTGCACGACTTCAGCAAAAATGGCCAGTATCTTTAGCCAGATTCTGTGTATTTTTGACTGCTGGGAAACAGCACTGCTAGTCTTGCTTCAGCTGGTGAATGAGAACTAAGTGGATCATACTTTTTACATCAGTTTCAGGAATAAGATTATAGCCTTTGACTCAGAAATTACTTCCAATATTCATTTTGATCCATTTCTTTGAATTTGTCAGGGCTAACTTCTTCAGCAGTCAGTCATTGTTTTCCCCACTAAACCCACACCGCAAATTACTCTGGTATATTGCCTTTCAGTTTATCTTTGTTCACAATAACCCCAAATTCCCTGATGAATGGCAATCCATGTGTAAACTGTCTGAGAGAGAACCTCTTACTGGAAAGCGTACCATACATAAGTATGACTCAGTCTGAAAACAACAAAAGCTGCCTCAATGTTTTAATTTGTCAGCTCCGCTGTGTAATGTTAACCAGTCTTGATAATCCAGGGCAATAACACAGACTGCTCCATTTCAAGTTTTCTTTGCACCATTCTTTGCACCAGATCTGCCAAATGCATTGGCATTCCTTGGCTTCTGTACTGCCTTTTGGGTCTCTATGCCTTAGCTGACCTCTAATTAGCATAATTTATCACCTGGAGAGGAATCCTGTTTCTAGCCTCAGACTATCCCTGGCTACAAAGTATCAAAGGGTACATATATAAAAATACGTACCCATAATATAATATACTCAAATATAATAATATGTACTCATAATATAATAATGTATAACAGTGATCTATGGCAGTAACCTCCCTTTTCCACCCCTTATCCACCCCGCACGGCTCTCCCCTTTTGATGGTTACTATTAGGTAGAAAAGAATTATAGGAAACAGCTTTACTGATGGGACACTCTCTTGTCTGCTGGTCCCATGAAAGACCAAATCTTCACCCTCTCCCTCTGCAGAACCAGGTGTTTGGGGCCTCTCTTCCTTCCTAGGAAAGATTTTTCATGTGGAAGGACGCTTTCTGTATTTACTTCAATCTTATTCTCAACGAGCTGCGGTGTGCAAAGTAGCCTATTGACTTTCTACTTCATGCCTTGCTGTGAATCCAAGATTAGCACGGGTTTCTTGCTAGTGATGGGATTTATTGATGCAATGAATTTCACTAAGTTTACAATTCCAAGAAGTCTGTCTCACAGGCTAAGGAAAGAAGGAAGAAACAGTACGTGAAATGAAAAACATTCTCTTGACTACTGTAGAATAAACTGAATTTTCATTGAAACTAGTCACAGAAAGTCATCCAGAAAGGAAGCAGAAGTAAAATTAGTCATCAGCCTGGTAAAGCTGTCTGTACTAAGACCTCTTTGTATGTTCCAACAATGTACACAGCTAGTTTAAAACAATAGTCACCAGAAACCAAGACAAATATGACTGATGCTGACTTTGTATAAGTGTAAATGAAACAATACAAAAATTAAGAAATACCTCAAAGATAAACACATCTGTTTGTCCAGTAGCCATCTCTCACTCTACAGCAATCCTTTCTTTTTTCTGGTCCTGTTCTGTTCTGCTTCACCATCCCAAATGGCATCCTGGCTTTCTTTCATTTAATTTTATTTAATATAAACCATTTATTTAATGGCTTTTTTTTACTTAATTTTTAGAAATCTAAATGGACCAGTATTAGCATATTCATCAGTCTGATCATTCATTTTGCCTGCAGGAATTCCTTGGACCATATAAACAGTTTTGTTTCAGACAGCTTGTTCCCAGAATATAGGGCTTCTTGACAACAGGGAATTCAATTAACAATTGCACGTAGGCTGTGGACACGCACCTTCTTGGGCTGTAGCTGCACCAGCTGAAGAGGTTACTGAAGCAGCACCTCGTCCCCATGCGCTCGTCACCTTCTCTTTGTGGCCCCTAACCAACATCCATCAAAAAAAAGATGAGTCAATTTTAAGAATTTAAAGAAGGGGCTACTGTTACAGCAGCTTATTTTGACTGAAACAAGTTATGGGAAGTCACATGAGGAGCCTGGCCAGCAGATCAGAGGGGATGATAGCTTCCAGCAGCAGAGCAAGGAGAAGGCTGGGGCACTCACCTTTTTGTTGGCACAGCTGCAGCTGGAAAAGAGCATGCATCCATAGACTTGCACAAACGCCAGCTGCAAGAGAGGAGATGAGAAACCCAGAAGAAATGCCGTATAGGTATGCCAATGTGCATGCATTGTGAAGCAAATGTGAAGCAAAACATCTTGGGCTTGCAGTGAACTTATTCCACTCAAGACAGTGGGACCTTTGCCATTTACAGAAATAATTCTGAGTTCTCAGGACGACTTGAACTGCATTAAATGGAAGGACGGTTTATCACACATCATAAGATGAGTGTCAACTTGCTAAACCACATAATTAGATCATGTGTTGAGCCCTAAATTCTTACTTATGCACCTAAAGAAATAGATTGAATTTCATAAGCACTGGGAATCCAGGCATCTCCTGTTGACTTAGTCATTCCAAAGGCAGCTATAAAGTACCCGAATTTTGGGAAAATAAAACCATTTATATCCTTGCATGAGGGCCAAGGAACCTACTTTTAAGTACATTTGTGTTAATCTTTCAGTCTGTGCAACTGAATGCAAGGAAATAAAGCCCATTTGGAAAGGCAAACTTTAAACATTGCTTCATTTATTTTAAAATACTACAAAGACTGTAAGAATACTCAAACAGACTAGATTTTACAGCAGCACAATTATAGTGTTTTGGATGACTGTGGCAAGTTCTTAGCCTAGTGTAGTCATGCTTAAATTTCTTCTAGGTACATTATTTTTCTCTTCATAACAGAAACCTGTTATTCCCATCAAATGCAAATCAGTCTCTAATTTCTAAATCTAAAAGGTAAGTCAATCACTTCAGCAGCTGTTATCTTTCAGATACATGTAAGAAGATCTTTCAGCCTTTATGTTTAGTCATAAAAGAAACTACTTAAATAGCCAACAGCAATCTCTGAATAACACAATGACATTTTGCCTCTTCATTGATTTTGCCTTATCTTTCACAGTGTGTTTAGAGCTGGAACTGCCCCACTGTCAGGGGTGGAAAGCTTTATGATGGTTTTGTGCTTTCTACTCAGAATTTTCATGAGAGTGACGCAGAGCAGTTACTCTCACAACTTGGTGGTTTCTAGATCTGAATGTGCTTGGTAACGGAGACCCAACTGTGTTTATCCATATCAGTCACCTTGTCCAAGTTCAGTGTGCGATTGGTGTGGCAGCTGTAAAATGCTGTGGAGCACAGTGCAGTGAGTATGATGCAACCAGTGCATCCTTCAGTGTAGTGGGGGCTCTTGACCTTGCAAGGAACAGAGAGGAAAAGAGACAGGGAATGAGGAAGGTGAAGTTCTGAATAATAGAAGATATACAAAAAAATAAGTAAACTCTCTGCATGTACCTGCATGTACTTAGTCTTTTCCATTACATCAAAACTATGTACAATATACCATAGAATACTCATTTTTATAGGCAAAGTTGTAGATATTACAGTATCTCACTTTCTAGCACTCCTTTCCTAATCTCTTTCCCATATGTTAGGGAGGTCAGTGGTGAAGGAACAGATCCACTGCGCACAAAGTTCATACATCAAACACCCGAGTATAATAGGAGGGAAAGGCAGCTGTGAACCGCTTTTATCGCTTCCCCAGACCCAGATCAGCCAATGTCTCAAAGCGTCTGGAGAGAAGAGGGAGCAGTAACCTGTCTTTCCTCATTTATGCTGCCTGCAGAGGCCCCATGGGGAAAGCTATGCTGGCTGAAATCTGGAAGGAACTAAGATGTTTTGTGCCTTGCCCAGACAAATAGTGCCCTGACATTGGCCGGGTCCTCCCGGCCCCTATGCCCAAACCTGTTGTTCTCTCTCCACTTGCCTTATGATGTCATCAGGCAGTCAAACCCCATCTGAAAGTCTGTTCAACCCAATTACTTTTATTCAATCCAGAATTTAAGTTAACCATTTGTTTAAAATTTGCATTTCATTGGTTCCCCCTCCACCAATTTTTTTGTATGTCTACATATGTATAGGCACTTGCACTGTGTGTATATGTGTATGTACATATACACATCTGCAGGCACACTTATATAAATGTAACAATCAGTTACTGGCATTATAGATCAACCAAAGTGCTGTCTTTATCAGTGACCTGTCATTTCAGGGACTGCTTGCATCTGGAAAAATATGAGAGCAGTGTGATGTTCTTGCCAGCCTTCCCCCTCATCTCTCCCTCATACTTTGACTCACCATTGTTATCCCCTGTTTCAGCGTACCAACGCTGTGCTGGGATACTGCACAGGTCCATGCAGACCATGTTTAAAGTGGATACTTTTGGAGCAGCATTAAGTGAGCTCTTCCTAACTGAGGAACATGACCATGTATTTGGTAGTGTTCTCCCTTGCTAGAAAAGCAGGTGTTGTTACATGAATAGGAGGACAGTGGCCTCACTTTCCACCTGCCAGTGTCTGTGTTTGAAAAGCAAATACGCAGGCTGTGCCGGATCCATGAAGTTCAGATGGAGAGAGAGGAGCTGGAGTGGAAAGCCTTCCCACTTTTAAGTGTTTTCTTTTTCAGTACAAAGTGGCTCAAATCAATTCAGCATCAGTGAATCAGACAATTAAGGCCCTGAATGGAAAGTCAGTTATGGATAAATTTGAATGAAAATATATTATGGCTTAACTCCATGCTGCAAATATTTATGTACAGGTTTGAATTGGAAGTTGCCTGATTCAAGCAACCAGTGGGGTTAGCATGAATTAAGTTAAACACATATATTAGTACTTGCTAGACTGAAGTCTAGGACCTTGATTCAGTAAGCTATCTCCTCCTCAACCAAGACACAGTCATGGGTCATTAGTGTCCGGACTTAATGTGCTACAAAGATGCTATCTGGAGTGTGAGACAAAACATCTAATTTTTCTTCATATTTGCAATGCAGTAGGCATTGCAGGTCACCTGGCTAGTGACCATATCTCAGCTGACCCCTGGCATCTTCTTAAAAAATTATCATTCAGTTTCTGACTATGTGAGCATTTAGGCTGGGCTCACAGGTGGATTTAAGCACCTAACTTCAGCGTAATTGCTTTGAAAGTGCCTGATTTCCAAATGTGGTCCCTCTTGTCCCTCAACTGCTTTCATGCTGTGTAAGCACTTCAATTTTCTGTCCATCATATTTCTCAACATTAACACAACATGTCTCAATCTAGTACTGGTCTGCTTTTTCCATCTGATCTGGTAGGTGTGTTTGTAGCACTACTAATGAAGTATGGCCACAGTAGAAGAGCTTTCACCTTTTTGCCTCGGACCATATTCACCTCCATGCTCCTCTTCCCACTGAACTGCAAGAAAAGCTCTGATCGGCAATATGAGAGGATCAGGCTCAATTCCATCCTCTTCTGAAAGGCCTTTACATGTCTAATGCATTTAGAGGTGAACCATAAATCCCAGGAAATAGAGTACTCTGAGATCCTCTTTGATGATTTGAATAACAAACTGCAGTGAATAACCACATGTTCATTAGGTCAGAGAGAGAAAATGAATGATTTTACAGACTCTTGGGTTGACTGTTCCCATGACCAGGGAAACATCTCACCTGCTGTAGTCCTTGACTGCATGACTATGTCGCATGGAGGATTCACCTCTGGGAGAGGAACCCCTCTTCTTTGGCTCACAGCTCTTCCAGGCTCTGCCCTGTAAAATACTGCTTTCGCCATAGGCTGTCTCAGAACGTCGAATACTCATGTAGTTTAATGGTTATCCAGGAGGTAAGAAATACCGCTTCCAGTTCTTAAAGGCAAAGGAAAGGAATTAAATCTCACATTCTTCTCTTTTCTGGTCCTGTTTCTGCTACCCCCCATATTGCTGCAGAAAGGTCGCCATGGCTGTAATCTGTGTGAATTTGGCACAGCACAGGCAGCTGGAGATGGAAGAGAGCTGAGGGTAGTGAATTCTGATAAAAAAATCACCAATTGCCTGCAGTTTGGAGACTGGGAAGAAGTGGAATTTCAGATAATATTTCCTCTGGTTTATTTATAACGACATTGGCTTTTGTGGATCCAGTTGATAAGAATTTAGACCTCTCTGCATATTGTGAAAGGAGGGTAGGATTCTTACCTTTCAGGCAGTGGAGTTCATTAAGACATCGAAAAGGGTAAAGCTGCAGTACAACAGAGAAGATCCCATCCTGAGCGCCAGTCTTCTAGGAGTCTAATTCCCACCGATTCAGATGAGTCTAGGTGCTTTTTAAAAGTTTAACCCTGCAGTCTTAGGTCACAGTCTCTCGAGGGCAGGGACCAGATATTTCATCTGGCTGCAGAGCAATACGTATTCCTAGAGTTTACAGTAATAGTGAATGCAACGGCATTCAGCAACTTACTATCAATTTACATATGAAGTTTACCACCTGGCCTAGAAGCATTTATTCCTTCTGTGTTTCCTCTCTGCATGGACTGTCACAGTTTGTCTGAGAGCAAAAGCTTCATCGCTATCTCCCTCCAATGGTAAACTTTGGTAATTTCTTTTGCAGAAAGAAAAAGATATTAAAAGATATAGCACTCACTGTTTATGGAGTTTTTTCCAGTCTGATGAGTAGAGGGAGAAATTGACAATTTTAAAAGTCAAATCCTCATTAGAACATGCAGTCACTTCTGAAGAATTATTCCCATTTATCATGTAAGTATGTATTTACATATAATAGAACCACAGGATTGAGCCAGACTGTTATTCAGGCTGAGCAGGAGCTCAGGAGGTCTCTAGTCCAACCTCCTGCTCACAGCAGGGCCAGCTGTGTGGTCAGACCAGGTTGCTCAGGGCTGTGTCCACTTGGGTGTGGAAAACCCCCGAGGAACCCACTCAATTGCCCGACTGTCTTCAGCACGAAAAAGCTTTTCCTTACACCCAGCCCGAATCTCTCATTTCAACTCACGCCCGTTGTCTCTCAGCCTCCCACCGTGCAGCACGGTGAAGAGCCTGGCTGCGTCGTCTCGACCACCTCCCCACGGGTGCTGGGGGGCTGCTGTTAGCCCCCCATCGCGATCTCTTCCCCAGGCTGAACCAGCTCCGCCCCTCATCCACCCCAGAAGGGAGGGGTGCTCCAGCCCGGCCACCGCGGGGACCCCCGCTGAGCTCCCTCCAGCGTGTCCATCTCTTTCCCATGCAGGGAGCCCAGCTGGAGGCAGCATCAACGTGGGGTCTGAGGAGTGCTCGGCTGAGAGATCACATAATCTAGTGCCTGTGCTCCTATTAATATCACTTAATATCACACCTTAGAAGACCTCATTGTGTTTCTTCCATGCTAACATGAGTGGCTGGCGTATCTCTCCTCCTGACATCTGAATGAAGACAGCTGGCAGCAGTGCCCCGCTGATGGACAGAGGGCAGGAGAGAGTGGTGTCTCCCCAGCTGTCCCCCCTGGAGAGAAGTACTTGCATGGCAGCCCTGGTCCCTTACGGGACCTTTCCTTTCAGGGTGTGAAGAGGGGCTGGGCCAGGGCAGAAACACTCACTCAGAGCATGTATCTTTCACTGAAAACGTGGAAAATATGAATATAGCTCAGCTGAGAACACAGATCGCACAAGTCAAGGTCAGGTCTTGCTGTGGTTTCACCGTTTCCCGGTAGCAGTTACAAGAATTTCCATGCTTTTCTGATCTGAATTTCATTTGGAAAGTATGTAAATGGCTATTTTCATTGCTTGTACCGGCTTAGTCAGAAACTCATGCTGAGGAAGATGGGCATTTTCCAGAATTTTCACAAAGAGTAAAGCCATCATAGTTCACTCAAGAGGTGCTAAAAGAGAAAAAAGGTTTGAGGTTTGAGGTAGCAAAAGCCATGCTGTTGGACTTCAAAGCATCCTTCTTACTAGCCATAAATTTTGCTCTCACTACTGATACCCTATTCTCCTCATGTCTTGCTGCAGTTTAGTCAGTAATGTGGTAATCTAGTAAGTAATAAACCACTAATAATAACACATTTCAAATTGTGAAATACTTCCCCGCCACCTCAAAAAAAAGGAATATTAAGTGTTCAAGTGTATGAAGTTTTTGCAAATAGATTCAAAGACTATACTCACATAGAGTTTGCAACTTATTTCAGGGATTAAAATGGTGTGTTTGGCATATGTGTATGTATGCATAATGTAAGACATGGAATAAAATTTGAGGGATAATTGATTCACAAAATCTAATTTGACAGAAGAAATTTTCAGAAGCACCTCTGAGAATTACAAGTCTTGGTCATAGTCACTGTCAGTGAGACTGAAGCATCACTCCAGCTGTCTCTAGCAAAGAGCCATCATCTATGAGATACTTCAACATCATCAAATCTCAAAATTTAAATGTGCAGAAGCAGAGAGAGGAAATAAGAAACACTGCAAGCAGAGCCAAAGGGAGGCATTTTGGTGCCCGTGGTGGAATATAAATGAGATTTTCCTCCTCCCCCAACCCTCAGCAGGCAGCAAGCAGCACACTCAAGGCAGCATCAATACAACTGAAGAATCAGGTCATTTTGCAGAGGGCATCTGACTATCTGAAATACATGGGGAAGCAAACTTATCAGCTTTCTCTTTGTCAGAAGATGGCTAAAAACCTCATTCCCTGTTCCTTAGCACCTGTAGCTTGTGGAGGTTAGGATCCTGGCGAGGGCTGTCAGCGAGCCAGACGTGCCTGGTGAGAGGCACTTGAGCTGGGCCAGTGTTTAGGCTTTCCCCCATACCCAACACAAGGGCTACCCTACTGTAATATGCAAGCCTGGGAGATGATTCCTCTTCCTTTGCCCCCCTAAAACGTTTATTTCCTCATTGCAAAGGAGCAGATCTATCTTCTGATTGCACCGTTCTGTGATCCTCTATCAGCTGATCCAAGATGATGCCTCTGGGGACACAGCACTACAGTGTACCCAAATCCGATCAATAAATAACAAGTAAGATGGAGTCCTATATCTACTTCTTGCAGGTACATTGCTCTGGGTTGAACACTAAGCATGTAGTGAACTAGATGCTGCTTTTCTCACTATCACTTTTTACATCTTTGGTCTGTTGATGTTATTGACTGTCCCATGGGATCGAGTGCACCCTCAGCAAGTTTGCAGATGACACCAAGCTAAGTGGTGCAGTCAACACACCAGAGGGATGGGATGCCATCCAGAGGGACCTGGACAAGCTTAAGAAGTGGGCCCGTGTGAACCTCATAAGGTTTAACAAGGCCAAGGGCAAGGTCCTGCACCTGGGTCGGGGCAACCCCCGGTATCAATACAGGCTGGGGGATGAAGGGATTGAGAGCAGCCCTGCCGAGAAGGACTTGGGGGTACTGGTAGATGAAAAGCTGGCCATGAGCCAGCAATGTGCGCTTGCAGCCCAGAAGGCCAATCGTATCCTGGGCTGCATCAAAAGAAGTGTGGCCAGCAGGTCAAGGGAGGTGATTCTGCCCCTCTACTCTGCTCTGGTGAGACCCCACCTGGAGTACTGC
>NW_008824338.1:1648581-1706717 GCF_000699105.1 Pygoscelis adeliae
GGCTTTGGGGACACCTTATTGCAGCCTATCAGTACTTCAAGGGGGCTTATAAAAAAGATGGCGGCAAACTTTAGCAGGGCCTGTTGCGACAGGACAAGGGGGAATGGCTTTAAACTGAAGTGGGACAGATTTAGACTAGCTGTTAGGAAGAAATTTTTTTACGCTGAGGGTGGTGAAGCACTGGCACAGGTTGCCCAGAGAGGTGGTGGATGCCCCATCCCTGGAAACATTCAAGGTCAGGTTGGAGGGGGCTGTGAGCAACCTGATCTAGTTGAAGATGTCCCTGCCCACAGCAGGGGGGTTGGACTAGATGACCTTTAGAGGTCCATTCCAACCCAAACTATTCTATGATTCTATGATTTCAGCCTGCCTCTTTCTGTGTTAAGTGAAAGTCCTAGAAAGAGAAATAAGCCAAATCTAAAGGATGCCTTATTTAAAATTCTTGTGGTATGAAGATCTATCTCCTAGCTTTTCATTGTAGAGTAATATTGTTCAAAAACCTCAACATAACAAAATTACATTATTTTACAGATACAGATACATAGACTGAATTCAGAAACAAGCCAGTATATTAAAATTAAAAAAAAAGAAATATTGAAAGGATGAAATATTAATTGAGCAGCAAACCCTTATTTAATGTTCACCCTTAATAAAAGATTATTTTTACCATTATTACTTACCATTACAAATGGTAAATGGTAAATTTTAAAAAAATAATAAGAAGAAACTCCAGTTTCATGTCAGCAATCTGAGGAATTGTGTGAGAAATTGTTTACCCTAGGTAGAAACCTTTTGGTAGGATGGGTGATGTCATACATTGCAGAAAGAAAAGGTATAGCTGTCTGAAGGCCAAACAGGAGGATAACATTTTCAACTAAGGAGGTACACAAAAAACTCAAGTTGGGACCAATATTTCCTAATGTTATGGTCTTCCTCCCTGTACATTTCCCATGGTCTGAATTGCTTCTTAATAACTTTCCCTAGTAAATATTCACACTCAGCAGCCTAAATTTCATAAAAGTAAAAAATATGGTGATGCTTAAACAAGAACACAGTAGATTTTTGGCAAGAACACTCAAGTCTCTAACTTTTAAAATGCTATTAGTGAACATACGCTGATCATTTGATATGAGGTAATCTGGGGACATGTACTTTTTTGATATCTTTTAATGACAAATAGTAGGGATTACATATCTAACCAAACAACACTAATGATATATTTTCTTGACAATGTAAAACTTTCTAAATGGGTGTGTGGTCAGTCGAAGTGATACATTCCTGTCTGTACTCCAATCTCTTTTCTCTCCATCACTTCAGTTCCTAAATATTGCTTGAATTTTATTGGCTCTGGGCTGAGATGCTGTCAGATGTGTCTGAGTACGTTTCAGCACAATAGGATTCCAACCTTTAAAAGAAATACACTATACCTTATTCAAGATACAATTTATAGTTTGTATAATACATGATGCATTAACAGAAACACATTATAAAGTATTTTTCCAAAGGAGCAGAGAAAATGGGAAAAGAGTCTAAAGAAAATGCCATGCTAAACGAGCAGTGAAAGGTCTGTCCAAGTCCTGCCATGGGCGTCTCTGAAACACATTATAGCACATAGTGTTCTCTATGGCAGGATCCCACAGACATACAAGAGAGCAAATATTTATTTCACGAATTTGGACCCTGCGGTGGAACATAAACATTTTGTATGTTGCCTGTAGCTCATTATCACAGATCCAATGTTGCATTTCTCAGAAATCAATCACCTAGGGGGCACTTTGTACTGAGATCCAGGGTAGGCAAGGAATAATAAGGCTTTGTATTTCGACGATAATCCAGATGTAAGTATAGGTGTATCCCCCCGCAGCCTGCTAGAGAGCTCTGAGTACCTTGACCGTGGGCCAATCCCATCAGCATTGTACTGTTTACGGTCCGTTCCTCACATTCACGGCCAGCCCTGGAGTCGGCTCCATCTGGACGGTCCAAGAGAGCTGGGTGTTCTTGGCCAAGGAGCGGGTGTTTTTCCACAGCTGGGACAGGAAGGACTCAAGTGGGTACTCGTGAATGGGAGGAGAACTGGACAGGTTTCTGCTGCTGGGAGGAGGTAACTCCTGGTCAGTGGTAAGCTGTCAGCGGAGGAAGAGCTGTACGCACATGTCTTTCAGGGAAGAAAAGACAGAAATCTTGGCAGGGACCACACTCATTTCTCCACTGAAAAGTCTGATATTTGAGATGCCACCTGGAGGTCTCAACTGACAGGCATGAGGGATTTGTAGTCTTGCACGTCTCCAGAGATACTACCACGCTGGGGGAGAACACCAAGTGTGATCTCTAAAAAAATTTGAGATGTGCAGGAGTGCACCGCATCTAATGCCATACTAACCCTAACTAATTTACTCTTTTTTCTGGTAATTAGAGGCAATGCTTCTCCACCCACAGCACAACACTTTGAACCATCCCTCTGCAGTATCAGGTAACTGGAAAACATTCACCCTGTGACCACAAGAAGCATCTATATTATAAGCTGAAACAAAATACCCTTTGGTCTTAGAAAAATGTTATTCAACCTACTTTAAACCTAAGTGTGCATTGGACTCTTTAAAAATGTATGGCATGAATTGCATAAACTGACTACAAAAAAAAATCAGCAATGTTTGTTCCTAAATTATTGTACAGGAATAGCTACAAATCACTCTTTGTGATACGATACAACATAACAGAGGACCAGTTTATGATTTTGTTTTCCACAGATCACATTCCCCTCATCTCTTCTGAACCAGCCGTGTACAAATTTTGCAGTTTTTCATCATCTGCCATAGCTCACCAGATCACTATCTCTGGCTCAATCCTATTTGTGAGCCTTTTTCATTCCTGGCTGCACTGGTGGTACCCCACAGCACAAATTAGGGCAAATTTATAAACTGCTCTAACTTGCAGTCTCCCATCCATGATACTAAACTTTTCTGTTTCCTAGAATTAGCCAGGAACAAACCACCCTTTCTCATCTGCATGTCATGAATCTCAGGAAAGGTAGAGTAAGGTGCTAAAAGACAAATTGTGTTCACTTTATAATGCATGAGGGAAGCCCCCAGAGGGAATATTAGGGGAAAATTGAAGACTGTTGGTGTTTATGCAGGCATGAGAGGCCTTGACCGAGGACCAGACCCTGGTGTCTCTCTATCCCCCTAATGGTGCTGAAAGCCCAAAAAATGAATTCATCAAATTCCTACCCATTGCTTACACCCCTAAGACCCTGTGGATTGACAGAATAAAAAGAATCAAGTGTCATTCCTTAATGAGAGGAATGGCATGATGAGATGAGATATTTTATGAGACATCAATATTAAAACTTGGATTAATCCTCACTAATATAAGGATGAGTCAGGAGCTGGCTTCCTTAGGCTACCAGTGATAAAGGGAGGTAGTAAGCTCAGAAGACCATTCAGCACATCTGGGATGTGAGATAAATTTTGGATACCCTCTTCCTATTGACTACAGAGGAAATCTAATAAACTTCTGCAGCTCCTCACGGCCCACTCTTAAATAACTTGGTATTATCAGCAAATTTTGGCACTTTACTTCGCAGCCCCCTTCCAGAGCATTCCTGGATATGCTGAAAAGCACAGGGTTGAGCACAGATGCTTGCAGAACTCTATTAACGACATCTTAAGTTGTGAAAAGTTAGCACAGCTCTCTGGGTATTATAGTCTTTTTTTTCCTGTAGAGATGCTGAAGCTAAGTACACAGGCCGTGGCTCGTA
This sequence comes from Pygoscelis adeliae, assembly GCF_000699105.1. Classification (NCBI taxonomy): domain Eukaryota; kingdom Metazoa; phylum Chordata; class Aves; order Sphenisciformes; family Spheniscidae; genus Pygoscelis; species Pygoscelis adeliae. Next base: position 1,652,339 of record NW_008824338.1, read on the forward strand.
GGAGCGGCTATTCCACTCTGCCATGAAATAATCAGCAATAATATCTAAAAATGTGTGTCCTGCTTCATGTCTCAGTGCAACATTTGTCCGACCTGTATGGTAACTGAAGTATCCACTACAGTTGTGTGCTGTGCCCTCACCGTGTCTCTGAACTCCAACTACCTCCCAGGTCAGGAGGGCAGTAGTATAGGCCTTGGACTATATCCTTCCTATTGGGCCTGAATTTCAATCCACACAGATCAAATGAGTTATTTGGTATTCACTGATGGGGTTAGTTTGTTTATTTGAGTTGATTCTAGTTTGTCTGTGAAAAACAGTGCTACTTTACTACTAGCATGTTTTGTTCTATATTTTCTGTGTATTCTGTGTTTGTATTACAGTGCCAATCAATTGTCTTCCTACCACAGAGTTCCCACTAAAGCAGTGTCTTCACTGAGGGCTAAAATAACAAATACTCCATACCATTTCTTAGTCTTCTTACACTTGTGTAGAAGTATGAGTATCATTGCTCTGGTTCTCATTTTGGCACTCTATTTCAACAGCACTGTGCTTTCCACTTCATGTTCGATGGTTTCATCCTCTTACAGATCCTTCATTTGAGGACAGAGCATTGATATGTCTACGGCAGGGGAAACACCATCCTGAACCATGTGTCCTCTCATACCTATTGGCTTTCCCATGCTCATCAGCTTAAAAGCTCATCTACAACCTTGCTTTTGGGGACCTGCAGCTTGGTTCGGATAAAGTTCTTTCTATATAGGTTCCCCTTACACTTAGGCTGTATCAAACACCTGATGAATTGGAAACCATTGTCCTTCTAGTAATCTCCTGCCTCCTGTTTTGCACCTCTTTTTTTTCTCTAAGAGGTCGTTCAAAGGATGCAAGAAGCTCTTGCTTTCAAAAGCCTAAACCTTTAGGTCCATAACTTCTCTCCTGCCCTTTGCCGTAGGAATGGTACACAAAAGGACCACGGCTATATAGTCCTTGCCAGCACTTCCTACAGGCCTGCCCAGGCACTTTGCAAGGTCTATCAGCTGGGCAATGGGATAGAAGACAAGGCCATTTTGTGTCCTTAAAATACAAACTTGTTGTTTATTAAAAATCTAACTACTGAAAGGGTACAGTTCATCTAACATTCTAGATAAACATATACAAAGTCATTTTCTGGTGCTTGCTCCAAATATTTCCACTCTGTAGCCTGTGCTCTGCTTTAAGTTTCAGAGATATTACTACTCCCTTCACTACAAGGTCAGGGCCAGGTGATATTAGTTAAAGGGAATTCAACTGTGGACTTGCTGAATTATTGCCTATAGTATATGATATATCATTTAAAAAAAACTCACAACCAGAAGGATGGAAAGAAGGTTTTAAAATAAGTTTCTCTGAATCTTTAAAATCAGAAATTTTAAAAGATTCCATGAGCAAGCCAAGGAAGTACAGGCCAAGATGTCTGGTTGCCATGAACTGGAAGGACCTATGGTAGAGAATGGACTGAGCAAACTTGTGTGTGAATGTGATATAGTGGCAGGAGAGGACATGCTTCAAAATACATGAGACTTTTCTGAAGAACTGAGCATCATCAAGCTGTTATAGGTGATTGGAGATATGCAGGGGCTTCTAAATGAGAAGTGAGTGAGTAGACAGGCTAGATAGGCGGAGTGAGGGAATGATAGAGATTTATAAAGTCATGAATGGTGCAATAAATGTGAGTAAGAAATTATATTTAGAACCTGTAGGCAGTTTTTTAAAGGTTATATGTGTCAGTAGTCCTCATGAGACTGAATCAGAATTGTTGTTTCTGAATATATATAAAGGTATGAGAAATTTTTCAAAAATCATTACTGTTTCTCCTTGCCAGTGCTTTTGAGCACCCAGTTTGGGACAAGTAACGCATACCTGTCAGAAGTTCAGAGCATCAAAATTCCCCTCAAGGAAATGGAATGAATAAATGGCCAGTTACTCATTTCATTAGGCAATCAGTAGATCACCTGAAATTGTCATGTGAAAATTCAGGAAGCCAAAATCTTGAGATGTTTTTGTTGCTGTTTTTAATTGTCGTTTTTGTTGTTGTTGTTAATTGTTGATGCCTCAGATTATTCTTCTTGAATAGGATCACAATTTACCTTTTAAATACACTCCTGAGACATAGTATAAGATACTATAAATGCTTCTTGTATTAAGATTGTTCTTTGCGAAACTTCTATGTCTTACTACAGATGTGGTCATAACTTAATTTCAGTGAGGTTAAATGGAGTGCATTTTCACATGCTTTAAAATAAATTGTTCTGCAACAATTGTGATTAAAAGAGAAGCTCATATAGACAAAGAGAAGAAGGTGGCTAAAGCTCTAATTTAAAATCGGTTTAAACCAATTTGCCGATCACAGACTGTCTGGGTAAGCTCAGACGCAGACAGAACATCTTGACTCAGTCTGCATCCAAGTGCAAACGAAAAGTCCAAGAAACTTCAAGGAAGCAATGAGTGATTCAGGCTGACTGCTAGTCAGAGGCTGTCAGATATCCAGGTCTCTCTTTTCTCCATCTCTCAGCAAAACTCTAGCTTCCAGCCCAGGGCCTGAGCTGGCAACACTACCTGTGTGCTGCTGTCCCGCTTACAGTAAGCCAGTCATTCAGTACTGTATTGTGATATGTGGTGAGAGAAACAGCACCCTGCAGATAATGAAGATTATCGGTTCTTCAATGTGTGTGTGCGTGTGTATGCATGGAGAAAAATGGAGTGTGGGTGTTAAAAAGAGAGGGGAAAAGAGAAAGAAAGACAGAGAGTAAAGATAGCATTTGCTATTGATTAAAATTCAGTATCGGGACAGCCCCTGTACAGTGAAAATATTTTCCCCATCAGACTGTTTTTGCAGGTTTTTTCCAAACTGCAGCTTGAAGAAAACAGGAAGAAAAAAGTCCTTCTATTTTCCAGATATCATACCAGGACGCCAGCCTTTTCCTAGGCCATCATATCAACCTTGCTGATTGTTCAGCCCACTGTGATCTGCGTAAGTTGTTTTAGCAGTTGTGTACCAACAGCAAACATTTGCCTTTTGCCTTCCTGTGTCACTGAGCTTCTCTCTTTGCCCAGGAGCTCCTGGCCAGCTGCCACAGACAGCAGACTCACCATCTTGACTCGGTCATATTTATTAACTCTGTCTAGTTAAACACAGCTGATCAGCAGCAGCCAGTGTACCTTATTCAGCTATTTTTCCTGACAAACTCTATAGTCATGGGGCGCAACTGTGTTATTGACTTGGAGGGTGACTATCTCCACAGAGCTCTGGAGAAGGAAGCAGTGTCAGTAAGTGAGAAGTGAGCAAACACAAGGCTCCAAAACAAGCCTTGTGAGCCTCTGCAACTCCTAGGAAACAACCTTTTCCAGACTGACTGAAGAAAGCATGAATTAACAGACAGGAGCTTAATTAATTCACATTTTCCAATGGAAAATGACGTTTCTTGGCCCGCTCAAAGAAAGGAAAGTGAGTTTAAAGCAGGGAAAATATTACAGCCAAAAGGGCATAATTATCTTCAGGGAGGGTGGTTAATTGCCTGAGAAGTACATGATCTGAAAGCTGGTGTATAAATGTTTAGTAAGCACCTAAGACTAGTTCATAACAAATTCCCTTGAACGTAACTTTTGCCACACTTGTCAGTTCTGCTTTCAGCTTAAGGATGCAAGGATTTCTTGCACTGAGGCTGCAGTTACAGAACGGATGAGTGCTAGCGACTGATACAGGTTATTTGGGAGAGCTGCTGTAGGGAAGAAAGCATCCTGGCAGCCCCTTACCATTGTAGCGATGCTTCTCATCTGCAGCAGCTCTGGGGTGGGCAGAGGTACATTAAGCTCACATTTACCAAGAGAAAATATTGAGAATCAGAGTCAGAACAGTGAGCAAAATGATTACGTGCTGTCGCCCTGTCTGTCTGCTGTTTTAACTGTCTGTCGCTGCACTGAAGTACTCTGTCTTGCACTTTCTAGTTTACATTTTTCTTTTAAACAATACAACTGGCTAGATGCTTTCCCAGATTCTCTGTGCTGGAGTATTAAAGCTCCGCTAAACAAGCTCTGGAAGAGGAGAATGAGTTTGATGGGTGCTGGTCTGTGAACTCCAGTTACTACCAGAGACTGTTATGGGAGGAAGAAGAATGGAGTCTTTTCACTACTGACAGCTATAGCATAAATCTTTATTAGTTTCATTGTATTTGATTAAAATAGTTCTCAGCTGGGCTCTGTGTGGAAGTCAAGGCTACACATTGACCCTGTTTTTCACCCTGAATAGGGATTTTGTTCCTATGATCATACCTCTGATGTCATGAGCTCGATTTTACCCTTGATGCAGTGCCCACTTGTACTTCTTCCCTAGCCGCCTGTAACAGGCACAGGGAGATGAGGGAGCCTGTGTGTCCAGTCATCTATCCACCGGGGCATGGGGCTGAGAACAGAAAAGGAAGATGAATAGAAAGCAGTCCAAATCCCAGTCCAAATGAGCTAAATAAAATTATAGAACTGGGTAAAATAGTCCCTCTTACCTTCGGATCTGCTGTCTCAGCTCTGGAAGCAATAACAAGGTGGCTTTGTTTTTGTGATCCAGCTTCTGGTTTGTGGAACCAGGCTGGCAGCCAGCTTCCCTTGCCCCGTGCTTGCAGGGGAGCTGGGGGACGCTCTCTCCAGGACAGGCAGTGGGGAGGTGGATTTAGGCACACCTCAAAAAGTCTTCGTTTTCCACAACTTTGATGTTATTTGGGCAAACGTGAACCTTTCCAAGGAAGGGATGATACAGTAGGAACAATATGCAATATTTTCCAAGTAAATTTTCCCTCACCTACTATCTTAAAAAAGAAGTTGATAAACTATTATTGGCATTTACCCTGTTCTGCAGTAAAATTATGTGAGAATAGAGCAGAAAAGAAAGGGATGCAAACTATAACTGCTAGTGATACGTCATTTTCCAGGTGATTTATATTTCAGAGTCTGCTTTTTCATAATACAAAACCAGCACAGGACTTGTTGACCATAAAACTCACAACTGAATTAAGTATTAACATGTGTGGCAAAGTCTGGCTAAGTCTGTAAGATACCCAAGAAAAATATTGAAATTCAAGTTCTTAGTAATTCTCACTTTTAATAACCACGATTCAGAACAATCTTGCTAATTCTTCCACATATGATAAAAATGCTGAAGAAAAGGATGATCATAGTGAGTGGCAATATTTTATATTAGCTTATGAAGGGAGATGTAAAAGTGCACTAATCTGTCTCAGGTACTGCTATATATCTCCAAAGGAAATGAGTTAGAAGGGAGGGAAAAATCAGCATTGAAGAAAAAAGGTGAAAAAGCATAAAAAAGATCTTTGTTGAATTATTCAGCTTCCCAGCAGGATTATTGTAAAACTGCTTAACAGCATCAGTTACTACTAAGATTTCCTCATCATTTCCCTTTTGCAGGTCCTATTCTCAGCTGTGTATAATTTTTCTGAACTCCATTTGGACAAAATTTTCCATGTCTAGTGCCTGCTTTAGGCTGCTTTACTTGTGGAAAAATTCAGCCAAAATGATTCACTGGTTTCCAAGTAAGAAGCTAGTTAAAAATACATTGTTTTTCACACAGTAAAAATGTTCTGGTCACTTTTCCCTGGAGGCACTGAAGCACCCCTCTCATTTGTAACATGGAGTAGAAATTGGGCTGGGCATGAAGGTTGGGAGGAGAGGGGTGCTCAGGCAGTACGAGTGGGCTTAAAGCACGCTCTGATGTATATGTAGTAAACCAGCAAGTCTGACTGATAGTCTCTCCTCACTGGGCTGCTGCCAGCAGATGTCCGTCAAACCTGTTGTTGGGCGATGCATCTTTTTCCCCTTTTCCCTCTGCCGCTCCTGTGCAAATCCCTGCCGGAGCTGCCAGCCTCCAGCCGCAATGAGTTACTCAGTTTTTCTCAAGTTCTTGTTTTGGAAATGCAATCTCAGAGCATGTGAGCACAGCACAAATCCGCACTTGCACCCGCTGCGGGGTGCCATATGTCATGTCCTACCTGCTGCTCCAGCCCCCGGCTGCAGCGGTCTGCAGGAACCAGGGAGATTCGGGCTGTCTGCCCAGACCGCTCCTTGGCTGGTGCAAACCGTCGTGGCCAAAAATTGCAGACTTCTCTCTCCTTGTCCAGGAGGAACTGAATTGTAGGCATTTGGCTGTTGAGTTGTCGACATCTGGGAAGAGCAGTTGGCATTTCCATAGGTAGCACCTAGTGGCATCTCTCTGATGTTCTTTTCTTGCTATTTTTAAAGATGAAATTGCAGAACAAAACTGTTTTTGAAGAACATCTCCCAGGTTGCAAAGTCAGGCAGTGACAGATTGGCTCTCCCCCATGTGTGCCTTTTCATCGTATGCTGTGGTTTCTACAAGATCTCTGCCTCATCAGTTGTAGAGAATAACCAGTGGGAAATAGTGAATAGCGTTAAGAACTGGCTGGCAGGTTTTAAGTAATACAGCAGCTGCTTATTCAGCCTAGGAAAAGGAACATTGTTAGGCGGCTCATCTCCATACACAGGGGGAGCACAAAGGCACGGTGCCAGCGGGGGAACCCCAATCATCCATCAGAGAAAAGGGGCACTGCCTGGATCCTCCCAGCACATCGCAAGGGGAGCGATCAGCCCCATGGGGAGTGACTGGGGGTCACTGACAGCCACCACAAGAGTTAAGGGGAGAGGCTCTCCGGAGCACCCCAGAGACAGACTGGGGCTGTGCCTAGGGGTATGGGACTCATTATGGGATGCAGGAGAACAGCATTTGGGGATTTATTATAGGATGTTTAGGGGAAGAACCAAAGACAAGGAGGCGGCGTGATCAAGGTGGTTGGGCAAAAGCAAGGGTGGGAAAACACAGGGCTAAGGGGATAAAAGGGGCTGGTTGCACACAGGCAGGCTGTTGGTCAGCATGTTTGTGCTGTCCATGTGTGTGTAAGGGTCACTGTTGTTGTTGCTTTGTGGGGTTGGTCACCTGTATATGTATATTTGCAGGTATGCGTACATCATGTTTGTGTTTGTGTGCCTGTAGGGGATACATGCTCAGCCTTGCTACTGGCTGGACCTGGGGACATGCAGCAGCAGCCGCCTCGCCTCTGTTACGATGCCGGATTCAGCAAACCCAAAGAGATATGATATTTCTAAATGTAGAGTATGCCCCCTGTGTGGTAATGGAAAGGTGAAGATGAAATGGACAAATAAAATAGGCAGGTAAAACTGATAAAAGTCTTTTAATAGTTCCCATTAGGTGAGTACTGAGATGCTACAGTATTTAAACCCCTGCTTCTTCCATGGCCTGTCGTTTGTTTAAACAGCGGTTGTTGTTGGTACGTTCAAACACAGCAGTCAGGGCTGACGGGGATCCTGCCGCAGTGGGAGCAGCGCCCCAGGAAAGTGTCCCTCTCTGCCGGGCTGTTCCAGCCAGGCGAGGTGATGCGGGCACCCGGCGCCCCAGCGAAGCTCTGCTCAAGAGCCGGAGCTGAAAAGCCACCCTGCACTGCTGGGTGTTGGGGCCGCCTGCGACTGCTACAGCGCTGGAGTTATTCTCCTTTGGTACCACAAGATGGCAGGGCCTTAATTTTGAATCTCTGTTTCATAACTCTATTTTATTTATTCTGCTTTTTTTCATTTTCCTTTCGTTTTGGGGCTGTTCGACACTCTCAGCTACTCTTATTGATGTTATTAAGCTTAAGTTTAAATGATGCTTTTTTAGTGATGAGGTTTTATCTTCATAAGAGTTTTGCTTTAGCTCTGGGGTGGGTTAAACACTTCAAAAAATAACACTGATTTACCAGTATAACTCGGTGTAAGTGCACCTTTTTGGCCCCATTTATTTCCTCTTCCTTCTGGGACCAGTCCAGCCAGTGCAAATATTTTGATACTGGTATAAATCACAGAAGATGTAATAGTTTACACATAAAATGCCTCAGCTTTTGTCCTTGGACAAGACCTTCATAAAAAGATTTTTATTTGAAGAAGGCAGATGTTTGGGTTGGGGTTTTTTTGCTGTTGTAAAGATATTTTCCCAAGTGCGCTGACAGAGCCCATCGCTGGCGTTGCCTGCTGTCAGCTCCTCCCCTCCTACACCTGCACAGGATGCTACATGTGTAGGAGATTATCCAGATGGGGACTAAGGATGGGTTTTAATGCACACATGCACGCTGAGCCCCTGCACCTTGCTTTCCTTCATTACCACTGAGCTCTCCCCCTTGCCTGGGAGGGCAAACGGCAGGGTTTAGGACTGGCATCAAAGACTGTTTAATACCATTCCCTCTAGCTCCTTGTCCATTTCTATCCATTTCCCTCTAGCTCCATTTCTCCCATCCTATGAAGTGTCCGTTTTAGCCTTGAAAAGCTTAGAGCAGATACCACATGCAAATCTGTCAGGAGGCAGCAGAGAGTGCTGTTCAATAAGCAGTTATTTTTCCAGTCTGGTTCTCCTTTTTTTTCAAGTTTTAATGCAAAATCGAAGTGGAAAACATGAAAGGAGGAAAAAACAAGTACTTGACTGCTCATCGGAAGGAGTCCTCCATCCTCTGCAAATTAAGTGTGTGCTTGGCAAGTCCATTTTTCCTGCCTGGGTATCTCAGATGCACACTGCTTAAAGGCTAGCGGGTGGGCATAGCAGGGCAGATCCATAGCATAGCGTGGGGAAGGTGGCAGTTACCTGCTACGAAGTCCAGAATTCAGCCCTTTAAAATCCTTCCGCTGCTGTTACCCCGCTCTGCAGGCGGGAGCAGCACCTTCGTTCTGGTAGTCATCAGGGCTGAATGAGCAAAATAACTATTTCTTTATGCCAGCCAGAGTAAAGCAAGTGGCTTTTCTTCTTAGGAGACAAAAGAGAAATGAAAACCTTGGTGGTAAAAGCAAGATCAACAAGGATCTTGTGTTACACATGGTGAGCTGGCGGAGGAATAGGAAAATTCTAGCTAGGGCTGTGGAATAGGAATAAAGGGAGGGAAGCCAGAGAAAGGAAATTATAGTAGTAAACCAGCTGGGAACTAAACCCAAATAAATGAAGATAACCCCTAGACCAGCAAGTACTTATTGAAAGGGGACAGCCCTACTTTTCCTGTTAGTGCAGAATCTGAAAACTGAGAGTTTTCAGTGAAAATTAAACTTTGAAGAGGACACTGTATGGATGGATATATTTTACTGTCCGTGCTGGGGTTGAGGCTGACTAGCAAATTTAATACGTATATTTTTCCGATATGAAATCTTTTCCTCAACTTGCAATTTCCAATATTTCTAACCTGTTCCAATGTCATACAAACACTTTTTAAAAGCAAATATATAGAGACACACTCCATGAAGCCAGTTTTAAAACAACAACAACAAAAAAAAAAAAAAAAAAAAAGAACCATTTCTGAGTATCAATTTCGGCAAGCAGATATTAGTCCTTTAACACAGTTTGGCTTCTGAACATGAGGCATGCAAAAATATACCTGCAGAAAAAGAGGTGCTTGGAAAAAGTGAGTTTTATCTTTCTATTTACAAGGGAAAGTTCTTATCTGGTTACCAGACTATCTTTTGCCAATACAGGAATGTTCGGTAAAGTAGGCAGTTTTTTGTCAAATCTAAGATTACGTCTCCCAGACAATAAAGGTCCAGGACTTCAAACAGGAGATGAACAAGCAATTGGACAGATTTCATAATCAGGAAGTCTTGGCTAATTCTTTTCCAACCTTCCAAAATTTTAGTTTGCCCCATTGTCCCAAAAATCCCTTTAATAATTCCTTCTCCTCTTCTGCACCAATACACTCCCTGTACGTTTCTGGCAGTCCTCTATCTCAGCTCCCACATGCACATTTTCACAGATTCGTCCACCACTGCCCTGTTTGGAGTGGTTTGGAGCGTGTATTAGTTTAACTGCAGACATACTTCTGGTGATGGCATGGGTGGGCTACTGAACTCGGGACTCCTAAACTTGGTTTAGTGCATTAAGTATGAAGCCAGTTGTTCTTTCCATCATGCCTTTCAAAAATACCCACAGATTTCATATATGGGGATGTCTTCTCTCTACAGCGTAGTTCTTCCCCACCCTAGCTAAAAAGCACTAACCTCTGGAGGTATGTTCAGCGGGACATATTTATCTTTACTTTTTTTCCTGCTGTCTGGTTTCTGTGGTGCCTTTCTCAACTTTCTGATCTGCTTTTCTACATCTTGCCAGCCTTGAAGGGCCAACTCCTCTGCTGTTGAAGGATGAGGTAGACTCACATAGCTCTATAATGGATTTGTGTCACCTTCCATCAGCAGTGAATCCAATCTGCTAAGTCTAAAAATATGTCCAGGTTCAGTATTTCAATTACAGTCTCCCCAGAGAGGCACAATCTGAGAATAGCTTCTTCCAGATTTATTACATGATGCCACAAATAATGGCCAACACTTGAGCAGCTTTTATGGCTTTCACAGCATATTGCAGACTTGTAACTTGATGTCTAAAAGACATAGGTATTTATAGAAGTTTGCTGTATTCCCCAGAAATGCCTTGCAAGGTTTTGCACAGGTTATGAAGAAGTTTTCAAACCCTATCCCCTTAAATATCTTAAGACATCCTCTGATGACAAGCCAGTGATACAATCTTAAGACAACCAGTGAAAAAGAAAAATATACCACACAACATGCTCTTTTAGACCCAAGAACAGAAATTCTCAGTAAAACCAACAGGAGACCAACAGAAATGTTATTTGTCTTGATGAAGTAGGTATTTTTAATGTATTTTCTCTTGTACTGATAATCCATGCTTAAATAAACCTGAAAGGCATTTGAGATTGTCACATTATTTTTGCTTCTTCATAAAGCAAGAATCTTCACAGTATTGTGGCAAGCTGTAAGAACCTTTTATTCCTGGTCCCTAGGTTAGAGCAGGGGGAGGAGTCAGCAGCTTGGATTTTGCCAGGTTTCCTTTCAAGAGATTTGAAATTTCCAGTGAAAAAATACCATTCTTAAAATGGTATTTTCAAAAATACCAGTCTTAAAAATCACTGCAAACAGGGAAGTTAAATCATGACTAAATAATGACAGTGTGCTGAGGAAATGGTTGCTCAGGCCTATAAAACTAAAAGAGTAATTTTTTTTGTTTTGCCGCTCTTTTGTAAGGGAGTTGTAAACCACCTGTAATGAGGCTGCCTGGTGGTTAATCAGTAAGAGAACCACATTCAGCTCCCAGCTGGTTTCTTGCTCACTAGGATGGAAGAAGCTGGAAGCATTTACAAGGTGATGTGTATGTAACCCATGGGAGGCATACATAGGGAAGGAGAGAACAGCCTCACAAAAGGCAATTTACTTTGCCAGTAACTCTCTGAGTCTCCAGGAGTATTTATACAATCTGTTTGTATTTTACAATAAGAGTTTTCTGTCTCTCAGAGCTCACCTCAACAACACAGTGTTAGTTGTCATTGGTAGTGAAATTGCGGTATGTTGTCCTAGGTCAGATGTGATGCCCCTGATGCGCTGTTAGGTGAGTCTGTGGCATACAGAGTAGCAAGTGTAAAAAGACATTCGCTTAAAATAAATACTTTGTTAGTATGATCTTGTGCAAAGTGTTCCTTCACACGAAATACTGTCAGGGGAGGGTTGTCCCTCCAGGAGGACCCATGTTCTGCACCGTCCTCCTCTGCTACAAAGAGCAACTAGAGGCCTCAGCTGGCTTGAAGCTAGGTAGAGGGAATAACACTTGGTGTCATTTAAGGAGCTCTGGCATATCCCAGGTAAAATCAACAGTATGTAGAGATGCGTGGCAGCTAGGGAAAAAGGGCTGCCGTTTGTACAGTAAGTACAAAAAAACCCCAACCTACATATGCTTTTAGCATCTGAGGCTTAAAATACAAGGAAAAGGTATAAGTTGAATGAAAAATATGTCCCACTGCATATTCTGTATCTTTTCAATGATTAAAAGGTTCTGATATTTCAAGATAGACGGTCAACCCTCTCCCCAAAAGCATGCTCTGCAAGCTAAGAACTGCTGCAATATATATCTATTTAGTTAGTTATCCGGATGCTGCCTATGACATAATAAAAGTTGATTCCTGCAGTATGATCTGGACATGATCTTAATAATTAAAAACATAATAGAAAGAGTTTAACTCAAATAAAATTAAACAGAAATAGTATAATCCTAATAAGGCTGGGAGATGAAAGCTTTTGCCTGTCCTAGCTAACACAAGCCATGCTCTGTCGTCCTAGACTCTTCCAGTCAAGGGAGCAAGCACAATGATTTTATTCTGAGCAAGTGGTGAAAAGGCAGTTGCTACCATCTGAGCCTGTAACATTATCACTTACACATTCCCAGCATACCACCCTTCCTCTTTCTGAAGTAATTTTTTTACACTTTTAGGGTTTGTTTGCATTTAACTAATAAGGTAGATATTTAATTCAAAACACCTTCTTAGAACTCTTAATATTGCAGTTTAAACTTCAGTAATTTTAAAAGGACACTCCAACAAGTATTTAATCAGCCACCTTTACACCGTTCATCAACCTTCCTAACCGTGCACGATGGTTATATGTTATAATGAAGATTTGCTTCTAACGCAGGTATTCAAAGGGTACTGAACATTTTCCCTGTATATCAGAGCAACTATCCTCCTTTGCACTGTTAAAAAGTCCCACTTTCTTTATATCTTTACATTCAGCAGCCATGCATATTTAAAATCCATGTAGTATATGTACAATCCAACTATGCGGTTTCTTCAGAGTTCCCGTCACATATTAATATACTGTTTTACCCAGTTTTGTGAGTGTGTTTTAAAAACAAGGAAACATATTTCACCTACTCCTTATCGGTTTCATTGAGACCCAAGGCAATTTGCAGGGCAGCCATGAAAAAGCTGGTGGCCACAGTCAGTTCCAGCCCTCCTCACCACAGCCAAGGGGCAAAGAGCAGCAGAGCCTCTGAACTTCCCCATGCACAGCCAGCGCAGAAGTCACTCCTGAAGTTATAAATGACAGGTCACCATCAGTGCTACAAAGACTGGAAAGGCAGGCCATGGAGCAAACAAATGTTGCTGGAGTCAATGATTCACTCACCACAGTTGTCTGGGAAAAGCTTCCTGTCCTTTGCATATTTTTACAGCTGTGGTACATGCAGTCTTGAAAGTTTTTACAGGTTGTCTTGAAGGTAGCCAGATTTAGCGTAGGTACTGGAAGCAGGAGTTACTATTCTTCTCTGCCTTCTGCAGTTACATAAACCAGGGCAAAGTAGATTTTAGAACAATTATGTTAATGACAGCATTTAAAAATCATTTTGCACCATTTAATGTTGGCACTTACGCACTATGCAGAAGAAAACGGTCCTCCATGAGCATTACCTCATATAGGTAATACTCATATTACCTTACCTTGAAGAAGAGCAGGATGAGTAGGAGAAACAATCACAAATTTAGCAGAGAAACACATTTGTATCTGTAAAAAATTTGCAGTATAACTGTACCTGTTGAAAATGCTTTTCGACAGTGAAGTCTGTGGATACAATGCAAACCAAGGGGGTAATAGGAAGAACCACATCTGATTATGTGGGATTGTTCAAGCGATGATAGGTGTGATTCTTGTTCAGTGGTTTGGAAGAGCTTGTACTGAATTTTAGCATGTCTCCTTTTGAGCAGGATGCAATAACCCGTCCTAAAATGGCCAGCTCTCAGAAGCAGACTATAAGTCATATTTTTAAACATCTTAAATCATCTTATGTTCGCCTGATATCTTACAGTATTCCTGCAAACTAGAGTTACCACAAAACTAAAAATTCAGTCCAGGAAAATATTCTACTTTGCTAGTTTTGATGTACAAACATAAATTATGTTCATACCTTTATCCTAGGTGAGTGCACTAAGCACCAGGCTTTACGTTTTGGTAGCCAGGGGTGGGCACCTGCACTGCAAGCACGTTGCAGGGGCTGAAGAAGGGAAACTTCATGGCTGCCCCCACCCCTTTGTTCAGCCTGTGCCAGGCTCAGTGCGCCTGCAGGACACTGGTGTCTGGGGGACTGATGCTCCCGGGGGTACCCGTGGCCCACGGAAACCTCCATGGAGATGGAGGAAGCAGCCCAGAAGAGCTCTCTGTGTCACAGCTGTCATTTTCTTCTCCCAGTTTTTCTCTCTGCTAAAAGGCTTGGGAGAAGTTTTCTCTCTCTCTCTCTCTCATGCAAGACAGGGATGTCCCAAAAATCAGAAATAAGAGGCAGAGAGTGGAAGGAGTGGAAATTCTTAAACATTCCAGAAGTAATAATTGGTCTAAAAATAGCCACTTTCTGCATGAAGGGAGGAAAGAAGAGAATGAGGCCAGTGTTTCTGCTAGGTTTTATTTATTAAATTTGTGCCTCTTCAGCATCTGGGATAATATGGCCATACAGTCCCTCTTTTTAACCAGCCGGTCTGGTTACCAAGCCAGACCCCCCCAGTGAAAGGGCTTAAGCCCAGCACAGTTGCACTCCCACTGGCTGCAGCTCTGCTTCTCGCCCTTGCGACGGTCCACACTTGCACCCAGCCTAGATGTCACTGCGATACAGGCACAGATGGGCTGACACGGGGTCGTACGATGGGCCTCGTGGATGGGATATGCAAACAGAGAATGACACCCTCCCCTGTAGGGGCAAATTGAAGAGCTACGTAAACTCCAGTGCTCCCTTCTCAGTCTTCCAGCATCCTGGTTTTACAACAAAGAGGCAAAATCCCAAATGGTTGTTGATTCAGATAACGTGAATATTTGAAGAGAGCCATATGTTCATTAAATGGAAGCTTCATAATGAATAAATAACAAAACGAAAAAGGATTAAATAGTATTAATAGTATATCTATAGCTAGTCTACAGGTGACAGGCAGCCGGACCATTTTGTGGGGAATCTGATTTAAGGAGAATGGGATTTTCAACTGCTATTCCAGAATGCAACTCCTTATCCCACTAAAATAGTTACATATTTAGCTTCTCACTAGAACCTCTTAACACATTTCTTCACACAGAAAAGCTCTGAATAGCAAAATTGTTAAAAGAAGGTATTACATTTAGTAATTTTGTGCTCATCTTCTCTAACTCATTGATATTCCAGTGTATACTCAATATCCTCTCCTCTACCATGGTTTGCTTGAAAACAGTATTTACTGTATATACTTTAAAATGTAACTATTATGAAAGCTTTGGGTAACTATACAATGCAAGAGTATATGCGTTAGCATAGGACAATATTAAAAGAAAACCACAGAAATCTGTGCCTGAGAGCTTTTTCATGTGCAGTGTGACTGGGTATCACCTGTTTTTTCTTTAGCGGCATGCAGTTAGCTTGTGGCATTTCTCACCTTTGCCCTTGCTTTGGATTTTTGACAATTTCAGACTTTCACCTTTTATTTATTTTCTTATTTTAAGTTTCTTTTATAATGCAACGTGCTCATTGTTTCGGATCCTTTTAGTTGGAAGTATCGCAGAACTGTATCACCAGTCTCTCTTTTTATTTACCTGTGAAGCAAAATTTTCCTCTCCATTCCTCCAGAAGTCATAAAACAGCTGCAGGTTAAACAAAAATGAACTTTTAGTGTATACAGCAGGTCTTCCTGATATACTGACAGTTATCTCTCACAGACATCCTTTCTGAGCCGGCTTTGCTTTACATCATCCCGTGGCCTACTGGATGGCAACAACAAACACCCATCTGTTCACATGTTCTTAGGACGGGTGCCCATGGAAAGGAAATCCCTGTAGATAAGAAACTGCATCAAATCAGAGAACAGCCAAGTGAATGGAAAATAACCCTAGATCTGCTTTATCTTTGTTGCAAACCAAGTCAACATAGGACTGATGCCAGTAGCCCACGTCTATTAGCGAATGAGAGACCACACTGCATGTGAAAAGGCTCCCCTGTCCAACACAAATGCTCTTTTCTCATTTCATTCCCTATTATTTTTCCTCTTGCTCCCTGACAAAAAGCTGTTCAAACACGCCTGCTTTAGGGATGGGTTTAAGTGTAAGAAAGGCCAAGGCTCCCGCTGACCGCTTTTACAATAAGGTGCACCCTGGACTCTCTGATACCTTAGCTGGAGGATGCCCTAGGTTTTCACGTTCAGAACAGATCTGTACAAATAATCACTCGGAAGATTTTTCTGCCTATAATTCACCACGACGGTTATTTGTTTTTCATTTTTCAACCAGTTCTATTCAGGAACATGAAACAGAAAAGCATAGTTCTTCTGCTGGCAGGAAGGAGACACCTAAATAGTTACATTTCTTTATTGAAACTTCAGGGTTTTGACCCAAAAAATCCATATGCTATTTGGCATAAACCTTTTCCTTACCTTACCCTGCACCAGCGGGAAGGATGGCAGAACATACCACTGTCCAGGTATATTTAAAGCAAGCAACTGCCCAACAACGGCAAAGAAATTTCCCAGGATTTGGTGGGAGTTGCTCTTACTCCAAATGCAGACTGCAGCATCAGGAAGATTTAGCAGGCCCTGTCAACCTCTATCTTCACGGCTCATTTTAAAGTCCCTCTATGCATAAATTTTGTAATGAGATTGTTATAGCTCCTAGAACATTAATCTATACTTGATTAATTCTCTCACCCCTACTTGCGGCACTAGCTGCTTCAGCGCCTCTCTTCTGTGTCAATTATCACACACGTTGTCATTTTGGCTACCCACAAAGGAGCCTTACCAGCTTTGTGGTGCTTTTCTTCTCACTTCTCAAATACAGAGAAGACAGTTCCCAAATCCCCTCCTTATTTTCCTTCTTATGTGATATTTCTTTGCATCAGAACAGCCTGCCCTTGTTAAGAGGTGCAACTGCACAGACAGGTATCAGTTGTTAACAGTCAATGAACAAAAATGTTCAGAAAGCCAGTTTATCTCAGCTCAGTCAGGTTCTTGATCTGCTCTGGACTCACCACACTGCACAAGAGTGCTCAATGACATAAAATGTACATAACAAAGTCTGTATGTAACTAAGTCTACAGAGGTTAGTTGTAGTGCAGGTGTTACAGTGGTCAGGGAAGCACTCCCAACATCCAAACCCACTTATTTTTATAGCCACACTCCAATAAAGTTTATGCAGCACTGTGGAAAAATTATAGTTTACTGTAACTGCAGTGTGACTACGAAAATAAGGGTTTTTTGGATGTTCGAAGTCCTTTTCTACTGTGTTGCATAATTTCATTGGGGAGCAATAAATAAATAAATAAATAAATTAAGTATCTTTTGGGAATCTTCCCTGCCTGACACCATCTGAGTAAAAAAATTGCAGATTTCCAAATAAATAAACAAACAAATAAAAAATTTTACATGAGACACAAAAATAACCTCTTAATCAACAGTTTGGCCTATCGTTACGCTCGGCATGTGCTAACAATAGCTCCTGGCAGGCTCGTACTCTGGTTCCCTGTGCGTGCCAGAGCCTGGCTGTGAGATAGAGCTTTATTGCTGCTGCTATCCAGATCAAATCCAGCAAAGGCGTGCCTACCCCTCGCCAAAGCTTTACTGGCTGTACAAATCCCTTAAGACAAAAGAAACACACTGAATTGCCAGAGACTGGGGAAGAGATAAAGAACAGAAAAGGGGGAGAGAAATCCCTGCCAAGTTGAAGGGACTGACTCGTACAGCAATTGCTATGGGGAGATTTGGGGTTCATCCCTTTCACACCCATAGCTCTCCCTTCTCTTAAGGTGGGGAGATGGTTTGCAATGCGTGGCTCCCAGAAATATCCTCCCTGAATGAATCCTTCCTGTAGCTTTACGGCAGGTGTCAGTCAGACATGCCCAAATACATGTTTGCAAGACCTGTCCACACAGAAATAATTTCATAACCTGCAGATGTCCAGAACCAAGACAAAATAATACAGCACACACCAGGTTGAATGTGGTTAACTAAGTTGCTTTTAGTTTATTAATTTTACCCATATACACAGTTGGTTTTGAAAATACCACGTGAAAGAGCCAGGACAAAGTGTAACAAAATGGTACGGGAAAAGGTTTCAATATGCAACGTGCCAGTGCACCTACTGTGTTTTATACATACTTTACACTGAATACCAAAAACCCCACAGTTTTCAGAGGAAGTACACATTTTATTTTGAACTGGCAAATTTAGTTTATTAATATGTAAAAAAATAAATCTACAATAGCAACAGTGCAAACACATCAGAACTTGCATGGCATACAGAACACAAATGAATAAAAATTATTATACAAAGGGCCCAATGTTTCCTATGGTACTGGCTGTGACATGTACAACAAACAGCAGGGTGAGGAATAAACTGCAACGTAAACAGGAAGATGAGCTGCATATCACTGGTTCTGTCTTGTACGGTCTCTCTATTTCAGGGGGTAAAGCTGTCATGCCTTGGATCTGCAATTAAAATAAAAACTGATCAGAGCTTCGTCACATAAGATTAGAAATCTGTATTTTGCTCTCTAACTACTTGGCAGCTTGCATGAGAATCTATTGTTAGTTTTGTACTGGGGTTGTGACTCTTACTGTGGAGACATCAAGCTCAGTAAAAATATTAATATATTGCACGCCAAATGATCAGCCAGTGTGCACATCCGTTGTTCTCAGCTCGGGAACAGCTGTACACACTGGCATCCTCTCCAGTAAAGCAAGGTTAGGCTTTTGTTGGTTGATTTGTATGACCTTATTTTGCTTTGTGGGATCGTTCGGCTGGTTTGGTTTTTGTTTTCATCTTTCTGGCAGATAAAAATAGAAGTTTACAGTGTTACAGTGCTATAGGGATATTGGATGATATTTGAAAGCGTTCATTTGGACATACAAGGCTTACACTTGCGTGTACAAGGCAGTTAATTGTGCACACATTTACTTCACAGAATCACAGAGTGGTTGAGGTTGGAAGGGACCTCTGGAGGTCATCTGATCCAATGTCCCTGCTCAAGCAGGGCCGCCTACAGCAGTGTCATATTTCTGTATCTTGAATATTTTTTACTCTTCCCTTAGAAATCAGTGCAAATTTTATGGAATTAGACATAACTACCTGCCTGTCCTGGCTTTGACATGAATTTGGAGAGATTTGGGTAAGCTGCTTGGCTATGCTTTTCCTAAATGTACTCCCTACATGTTAAAGAAAAGAAGCTATGCAAAAAGCGAGCCCCTACGCAAACATTTTTGAAAGATTGAATGCCCACCTGCACAGCACGTGCTTGCTTTGGGGTTTTTCCATGTTGCAATTATCCTGCACTGCAGAAAAAAAAATCTAAATATTGACTTAATCTTAGCAAACACAACACAAAGCTAAACCTGATCAAGGGACCACCCCTATAGAAGGATGAAGGTATTTTCAACTCACTTCCTCTGCTTCAAGTTTTTTCCTTCTTGTAACAATTCACGGATTTTTTGGCCATTCAGGTTAAATCTGTTCTTGATTTTGATGAGGATGGCCAATTTAACGTAAAATCACTATTAAGGGAAGGGAAAGGAAAGAGTCTTAATCTTAGCTTTGATGAATACGCCCTAGTCATTTGAAATAGGAAACTATGATTAAAAGGAAGAACTAAGCACTCACAGTTCCAGTGAGCTCACTCTTTGACTATGTTCTTTAAGTCATAAGTATTGTTCCTTCATCCTGTAAGATAAAGGGGAGCAGCATTTTCCAGAAAGCATACCATTTTAAAAAAAAAGAAGCCTATCCCCTCCTGATAAAATTTCTGTGTGCTTTTCATCATCTTAACTTGTTCTCTGACAAATAATCAGTGAAAGAGTGGCTACGCAGCTGCTATCAGCCAGCAGTTGCAAAAGTCAAGAAGTTTAACCAAAACTGGTGAATAGTCACGTGTACTGTCAATAACTACTTTTCACAGATGGTCTGCAGTGGGACAAATATTAGATAAAACCAGAACCTCTTTGACTACTTATAGCACACAGTATTTCATTGACATCCCATGGGCAGAACAGTCTGATCGATGTTGGAAAGAACCGAGAACGCCACTGCAGGAAGGGCAATTTCTCCACCCCCTGAAAGCACTGTGTGACCCACTACGAGGCAGCGTGGGCTGTTTTGCAGGGTGAGGAGAATGAGGCAAACGTCCTTTCATAAGAAGTATTTCATCGGTAGTATCTAGTATCAGCTCTGTTAGGCTGGCCTAAAATCATGGTAGGAGATAAGCCAGTACAATGAGACAATGTCCCCTTCTGAGCAGAAAAGCTCAAAAAAGTAAAATGGAGTCTTGAATTTGGACTCTGTAAAGGAGTTCAAGAAGCAATATATATTTTTCAGCATCTCCTTCATGGATGATACTACATGCACTAATAGTTCTTTATAAACACTAAAGATGACAGCTTTTTCCCAGCAGTCCTGTTGAAATACCAGTAGATATTTAGAATAAATAATAACTTACTATGGAATTATTTTTTATCTTACAGTTTTTCTCATCAAGAGAATTGGGAAAGGAAAACTATAGAAGATAAAAATCTTCCAAAGGTGCACAAAGGAAACAGACAATCCAAATGTATTTTTTTGGGCCCAATACTATAGACATCTCTAAGACACAAGACCAACAAAAAAGCAAGAGATATTGGAAGAGTCCTCATATAACTTTAGGTAGTCTAGATGCCTGAGTTAAGAAGTTAGATTCTTGAGGCTTCTTTAAGCAGTCAATAAGCTTCCCCCTACAGAGTGACTCAGAGAAGAAACCTGATTTAGGGATTTTGAATCATCCATCTCAAGACCCTAACATAAGTCCCTAACAATGGATGCAGCCAAGGGAAAACAGCTTTCTAACTTGGTCACCTCATCTGGACACATACGATTACTCTCTGATCAGTCCCAGACACTGAAAGACGCCATACTCCTATTACTGATCCCAGGCGCTGATCAAAGCTCCAACTTTTCCATTCTTTTTAAATACATCTAGAACTCGGGTTAGGTGAAAGCATTGATAAAACATTCTCATCATTTGTTATTGTATGTAAATGCAATATAGCCATGTAAACAGTCTGAAGACATATAGCCAGGTACTTATTCATACGCGATGAAGCACAGTAAATCACATTTTTTTCATGGCATTGTTGCCTCCTTTTCCACACTTAGACTTACCGACCATTCTGCATTATCTGTTTTTGAACATCTCACGTTCACTGGTAGTTTAAGCACAAGTTCATTATAGGAGAGACCCTCCGATCTGGACCATTTGAATTTGTTCATCGCATCCATAAAAGATAGGTTTTTATATTGCTTAGGACTCTTGATAATGAAAGGCCAAGTCCTAAAGAAAAATAAATAAATAGATTTTAAAAAATAGATAAATACCATCAAGTTGGAACTGATGAGGAAAAGCTTTAGGAGAATCTACTCAGAAAAACAAATGTACTATTGACATGTATATTATACCTAACTCACAATCTCAGCTAAGTTCTCTGCTACTGAAAACTGATGCAGTTGCATTGATTTTAACAGACTTATGAAAGTTTGTCAGCAGTTTAGGACTTGCTGACAGATGCTTTTAGAAACGAAGGACTTTAAGTTAAGAAAAAGAATTACATTGCTCAAACTGAATACACAGTTTGAATACAAAATAAATCTTCTGTTGTAACTTCTCAAAAAACCAAAACAAAACAAAAGCCACACCCTCTACTAGGCTTAGCAGACAGCGTTGTAAAGAAATCTTTGCCATTAGAAAGCTGCTTCCAGATGGTTCTGCCAAGCTCTGGTCATAACTCAGATAATAGGTCAAAACTCAGCCTGGCACAGGAGTTGCTCTAACATGCATTGGTTGGCAGCAGTGCCAAAAGATCAAATGAGAATAACTGGTGTTGTGGACGTTGTCTTTTGGCATGTCCCTACATGCCGGCTGCAAGGGGACTTTTGGCCAGGGGTAGGATAGAGACCTGCTGCGCTGCTGTGAGAGATTGACTATTTGCCCACGTGTGGGAATCCTCCCCATGAACAAGTGGGGCCAATCCCATTCCCCAACAGCCAAAGATGTGGAAAGGGAAGGAATGAGATTTCTTGTCTTTCATTTGGTAAAGAAAACTCAAAAATAATAACGAAGGAAAATTAAAAACAAAACAGCTAAAGAAAACCTTTTCCATTGTTCTTGCTTTCTCCTTGTATGACTCTACTGGGATGAAAGGAAACAATGTGGTGGACGGGTCAAGTTCTTAAAAACAGAAAGTCCAATACAACTAGTGGAAGGATGAAAGTAGCTAAAACTTTATCTGAGTAACCTAATTAACACTTTGGTTGGAGCATGAGTTATCTTTTCAAAGCACTTTAGACAGATCTGTGTAATCTTGCAGTAGGCTGTCTCCCACTTGCTTTGAGTAAAGTGCTGCCGATGCCAAAGTTCTGCTCTACTCAACACCTAGGCACGGAGGACATAATTTTAATCAAGCACCTATTTTACACTATTGTGGCCCAATTGCTTTCATCTCAGCTCCTCACGATTTATACTGCTGTCTTTGCCACCAGACTGAGGAAAAAAAGAGTTTTAAAGTGAGCCACAGTGCCTTGATCCTGCTTCCAGTTTGCCTTCATGTGCAAGTCAAGAGAGACTTTAGAGGAGTCAGTGAAGTAATTCCAGTGTAAGACTGACACAAGAGAGATGAGTATCAGGTCACATATCCTTAGGCTGACAGAGCTTAATGAAACAAGAATTGTGGATTAGGTCATAAATACTAGAGGCATTAATAATCTCTTCTTCTAATTACTATTCCATTTGCGGCAGACAGTCTGCATACTTACTCTATTCAAAACATCTTTATTTCCCCAGGCCAAATGTGCATTTTTTCTTTAAGTACAGTTATCATGAATGAACACTCAAGAGAGCATACATTTGTTAGAATATTTTCTTTCTAAGCTCAGAAAGACTCTTTTAGCTAGGACTAATTTAGAAACTGTGTTCTCCCTGTGTTAAAAGAGATTTTAAATAGAAATAGTGTGGAAAATGAAGTAGACATTGATTGCATTGTGACTTTCTTCAAACTCTTCTTCCTGGATATAAATTTCACAACTAAGACCAGTAAGCCTGTGCATCAAATTATTTTGCAGTAATAGTTTTATATGGTTTTGTTAAGATAAACTGTATAAGGAAAGACAACTTTTAAAATTTAAATGTGATGACACATTATTAGTCTATCCATTTTATTTTAAAATCCTACCATTACCTTAGTTTAGTGCAACTAGCAATACAAATGTAATTCACCTTTCACCACTAATAGTGCATTCTACTTTCTACTGTCTGATTATTTTTCTGCATTTCATTCATTTGGGAACTTTCCTCTTTAGACTATTCCCACTCTGTTTACAATCACTTCCACTGCTGATCTGCTGTTGACATGCTTTAATTTTAAGCACTGTAAGGAACACTTAAAAACTTAAATATGCTATTTATTGATTTTTATATATTCACACACATTTATCCTGTCTATAGTGGGCTTCCTCCCATCTCCTACCAAAATTTAAATTTTATGTTAGATTCTGGAAATCACTCTTGCTTAGTGAGCAATATCATTGTGCAGGTCATCCCACTGACATTAAAGGACAGAAAAGCCAGATCCAACAACACACTGGGAAGCATTTTGTTCTTGCTGAGGACTCTCACGATGAAGGACAGCAACACTTCTGCTGACTTACTGGAGAAACTGTAACACCTTGTTTAAAATTCACCAGCCTGTGGTTTACCCCAGCAGTCAGATGCCAGCTAAATTGCATGGACCTTCATGGTGGTTGTTATAGGTCCTGAGTTCTCTAAATGGTAACAGCCCCCACCCCTCACCATTCACAGAGAGGATATTTAATATTTGTGGAGCAGTGAAGTAGACAGATATTACAACAAAACGATATCACCCCTTTTGAGCTGAGCAGCAGGCCAATATTCAGATTCTTGTGGCTTATTTTTATTAGGAAGAAAAACTGATTAATGAACTTGGGGTTTTTCATTCTGACATGGATTTACATCTCAAAACTGTACAGTGTTCTGCTTCCCTGAACAGCAGGAGTCCAAGACTCCGGAGACAGCATCTTTGCACGGAATTGCAAGCCCCTGCAGCCAACAGTTCACCTAAAAAGCTCTTTTCTTCCTCTTGGTTAGATTCCTACCACCGGTTCCATGTTTTTCTCTCTACTTACCCTGCATATCATCCTCTGACTTGTTATTCTTCCAAAGCCTCCAATTCTCTCATTTCTCTCCCTCACGGTGCTTATCTACCATTTATCTTTTACTATGAACAATTTAATATTCTCTCAATCCCTCCATTTCCTTTCTAACTTACAGCTTCTTCCCCTTTTGTGCATTTTTGTCAGTGTCACTGAGGCAGTGTTAAGCTCTATATGTGAGCAACAGTTCTAGGATCTGGTTGCGCCGATTGACCTCAGCAGAATTACTGACAACAAATCTACCCAGGGTAATTTGATACCCATGCTCCCAAACTCCTTTTTCAAAATATCTCTATATATGTGAAACATTGATATGTTTTAATAAATTGATAGATTTGAAACATTGATATGACATTGATACAGTCTTTTTACAGATGGTTGTGATGGAAAAAAACTGTTGTGAGAAATATTATTTCTTTAACAGAAGAAACTGCTTTTTTATTAAAAAAAGAAGATGCAAAATAATTTGGCAGGAGAAATAAGTAGCAGCACAGTGTATTGACCAAAAAGAAGTGGTATGAGTGACCCTGCAACATGTTGCACTACCAGAAAGAAATAAAGATGGTATAAAAATGACCCTGTAATCCCACAGACAGAAATAGAGGTGCTACACTTATTCATAAACATTTTACTTACCTAACTGGTCTATAGATTTCCTTAACACCAATGAACTGGAGCTGTTCCATTATATCTGGAATACTTGCACATCGGGTGAGATTGATTCTTGGGTAATAGAGCAGATACGACAGGCACATTTCATTCCTGGTGCTCAGACCACCCTGAAAATGAGATTTTGTCTTTTAGTCAAGATAGCATTGGAATCCCACAGATAAAAACACTGATTAGCATTTATATGCTAATGAAACGGGTATCAGGAGGCCCAATTCAACAGGTTTATCTTGCACACTAGGTTATCAACTAGCAAGAAGTTACTACATAATTAATTTCAAAATACACTGCAAGCTCAAGCAATAGCTCCCAAGCTTAAAAGATGTCAGAAAGAACAATTATCAATAAACTAAGACTCCTATTATGTTGAAGAGTACTATCTGAGAAGTTCAGGTTTATTTTCAGCTGTCTCCAATGTACTTATATCTACTATGTTTCAGAAAAAGGCCTTCAAAGTGGAGCAGATGTAGAAAAAATCTGGTAGGATAATTAGTCTGTTTAATAAGAAATTAAATGAGCTTTGCCTAGTAAAATGGAGGCCGGGATGGAATATGTATCTATATGGACTCTCCTTGTCTCCTTGGACATATGCAGATGAAGAGTAAGAAAGGAGTTATTTAAGTTAACAGAAAATGTTGACTGAATAACAAATGAGCACTAACTATAAAATAATTAATTAGAGTAAGATTTTTAACTAGCAGAAGAAACAGACTCTCTCCATTGAGAGCCATGGGGCAAACAACTGATTTAAAATCAATCTTGGTAAATATGGACAAGATTATGAGCTGCACATTCCTAAATCCCGTGTGGGAACAGTTCCACAAATCTCACAGAACCACAGGAATAGGAATGGAGAAGACAAAACACACGAACCAAGGGCCAAGAGCTAGTGTGGTCACCACACAGGAAAATAGGACAAAAACTCAAAAGCCTTCATTCTCACTCTTTTGCTTTTCTTTATATACCTAGTGCATGTGCCCCACATGCAAGCCATGATTCAGGGAGAGGTATCCCTGTGCTCTCTGGATGCCAGGAACAGGTCTTCCTTGCCGAACAGAAACCCCTCAGGTCTCACCTCCCGGAGATCTAGATCCAGCCCCTCCCGAGGAAGCGGGATCAGCCCCTGGTGAAGGCTAGGAGCCGGCAGCTATGTCCCTCCCATAAACATAGTGGGTCTGTCATCACTCTCTGGTTTCATAGCCAGATGGCACAGTCCAGCTCATGTCCCAACAACCTTATCTGCTTCACCTCCAAAACCAAGTGGCTACATCGCAATGGCCGGTGCCTGGCCTCTGCTAACCTAAAAATCCGTGTTTGGGAGGCCGTGCGCTGCCATGTGCCAAACCTGAGCCGGACCTCCTTGACCCCAAAGGGGATGCTCACCCCCTGGCCGTGGCCCTGGCTTGTCCGCTGCTGTGGACATGCACCCAGGGCTGCGGCACAGCCGCTTCTTGTGCCTTGGCTGCAAGGGCGCGAGGGTACGGCGCGGGCTCCTCCTGTGCCACCCCGGGGGCAGCAGCTGTCTGCGAGGGTCCCTGCCAGGGACCTGAGGGAAAACCCGCCGCATGAGAAAGGTAACGCACAGAGGCTCACTGCGCCCAGCCTCCTCCTCCCAGCACGAAGGACCTGCATTCTGCCAGGATTCTACGTTAGGCACAAAAGCAAGTGGCCCCATCTTGGTCACGGCATAAGTACAAACCAATACGTAAGGACTGGCAATTACAACTTCGGGGAAAAATGCGTAGCAAGTTCATAAAAATAATTCATTAAAATATGCAGAATTTGCATGTTAATACATGTTATGAAGAAAGCACTCCTTATGCTAGCGAAGTCTGATTTTTAAAGATCTTTTATGAGCTGGCTTGCTTATTTTTATAAACTAGTCATATGAATGCCTTATGCAAGAGATCAGACTATGATCATAATAGTCCTGATGACTTTAAAACCTAAGAATCTATGAAAGATAATACATAATTACGTGCACACAGGCATTAGCAAGTAAGTTCACACTTTTTAATTGCATTTTATGAAAAAGATTTTAGTCTCCAATATTATCTGTGTACTTATTTTTGATCCATCAAAACTTTTCTTACCCATGTCATGCGAATTCGGTCCACAGTACTGTAGTGACATTCTGTGATTAAATTATCCCCCTGAAACACAAGATTTAGGAAGTTCACAGTTCTGAAATTTATCAACACCAGCTTCAGGTAACCACAGATGACAGCAAACACTTAAGAAATAAAGATCAGAGCAGTGGATAAGAGTTTCTGAAAGAGCAAAGGATTAGCTAATTGGCGTATGCTAAGGCCTTGGCACATAATATTCACATTATCCCAGATCCTCAGGGATCCCCCATGGATTTAAATGGAGTCTTATTAAGAGTCTGGTCTGGTTTTTTTAATACAGCAATGGAGGTGCCCAGTTATAACCTATTTTCAGGAAAATTATATATGTGGACGTTGCATACGCATGATTCTTGCTCCAAAACTCATCCAGTGCTACTTTGGATAGCTTTCCCCAGGCTAATTGATCCTGCCAACTTCAATAGAAATACTTGCCAAATGAGGAAAAGAAGGTTTTCCACATCACAATAACAACTATTTATCTGCCAAGCCTGGGAGTAGAGGAGTGGCAAGCAAAGACTTAACTACATTGACAGATATGTATGGGAAAGGCTGAATACTTACCTTCTCAAGTACATACAATTAACTTTTGGCTGTCTTGACAAACTGATCTACAGTTTGGTAGTACCTTTATTCCCTGTACTTAATCAAATACA
The DNA here is from genome assembly GCF_000699105.1 of Pygoscelis adeliae. Classification (NCBI taxonomy): domain Eukaryota; kingdom Metazoa; phylum Chordata; class Aves; order Sphenisciformes; family Spheniscidae; genus Pygoscelis; species Pygoscelis adeliae. The sequence continues at coordinate 1,679,886 of NW_008824338.1, forward strand.
AATCTCAAAATCACCATGATAATCAAGTGGTAATTAAAATATTGAGGAACATAGATGTCAAAAACCTGATATTTTTGGGCAACCTCATATCATAAGGATGCCAGAGGTTTATTTGCTTTGGTTCATTTTTTTTTGTATCAGCATCTTCCCTTATCACCCACTGTATTAATCTTCCCTGAAAAAATCAGATCACCCTTCAAAGGTTGAAAATTTCTCCTTTCCTGCGGGCTGTCTCGTTGCCAGATCAATGCTAGCACTAACTGTACTCCAGGCTGCTGGAAGAAGGTGCGTCAGCCTCGTGTCGGCCAAATGGAGATGGAGCTTTCTGAAGCAGCGTGAACTGGCACAGCTTCGCTGCTCCCAGCGGGAATATGCTGGTTCCCACCAGTGAGGTCTCTGGCTCTCGTGGCTTACAGACTGGATAACAGTCACTAAAAGTGTTCCTTCTGTGAGATTAGATCTTTTGCTTCCAAATTCAGAAGAGAGCGCTAGTACGTGAAGAAAACAAATAACTTGGACTCCACAAGCTGAAAGAAGGGTACATCCTTGGAAGAGCTGGCAGAAGGAGAGCATAACAAGAACTTATACGAAAATTTTTAATATTAATGATTGATTGATTAGACTGTGGACTGAATTACACCAGAATGATGTTTGTAAAGCTGTACTGGTATTTTTGCATAAGATGAAAACAATAAAAGGCATGAAAAAGGCTCACTTCAGAGAAAGAATTCCTGCTTCTACTCGAGCTGTCTTTTTTAAGTTGCTGATACTATCAAATACCTCTTTTAGTCTTTCTGCTGTCTACTCCCTTTTGTTCTTGAATTTTAAGAGGCCTTTCTCTATAATCTGTGTGGATTTCCCTAAAAATATTATAGGTCTCTCTGCAAACCTGTCATCTTCTGCCAACCCTCTTCCTAAACCCTTCAACACTTCTTTCCTGGAGGAGGTAACACCGGTTTGTCTTTGAAGTCCCTGTGCAGTACAAGCAGTTGGACTTCAAAGAGTAAATGCTGCACCTGAACATCCATGTTTTGCTGTATAAATTAAATCAGAAAGCTAGCATTTTAGCTTATTGCCTTTAAAGGACAAATATCAAAGTATCCCAGTGTGGGAGAAGAGACATAAGAGAGAAAGGGACTTGAAGAGAAGCCTGGAAGTTTAAGCCATGGGGGTCCTGACCATACTTGAAGTTCAGTCATTCCAAAGGTCTTTTCAGCTCCCTTCCCTTACTGGCTTCAATCATTAAAAAAATCCAGTTGTTTGTTATTTTGCATCTGACCAATTCCATCAAGTAACGGCCTTGTTCACATGCACCCGGACGGGCACATCTCCGGCTGCTCTGCTGGTCAGATCTGGAGCACCCAACCTTTGCAGCACTAAACTTTCTGTCCTCAGGCCAAGTTTCAAGAGTAGATGCCAGCTAGAATTAATGAAGGTTGAGTGAATAATTTTTAAATGAGTGACTCAACGAAAAAAATATAGACTCTCTTCAAGCAATACCGATGGATAGCTACTCCTTTATAATATAATTGCAGTTGGGATTTTTCTAAAAGATACATTACATTATTCTCACAAGAACAGCAGATAGAATTGCATGATTTCTTCTTCCGAAGGGTTTTGTTTACTCAGTGAAATCTCATGTGGAACACGAGCACAGAGTTTTACTCCCAACAACAAATAAAAATGTGAAACAAACAGAAGAAGACTTGGCTGATTTGTAGACACCAGTTTGCAAGGCTGGATACTTGCTGTGTGCAAATACTCAGGATGTGCTATTGGCTCCAGCGGCTCTGTAAAGCCACATGGTGGTATTTCCATCCTTCAGCTGGCTGGATGCACAAAGATGGCACAACCAGGCACACATGTGATTTTATAATCTGCTTTACTCAAACATTTGTAACAGTAAAGTTCAAATCAAGTAGTTGTGGACACCAAACACACCCAAAGAATATCTTGAATTGATGGGCCAAGCCAGTTCTGTGGTGTCTCCTGAGACACTGCAACTTTAATGCGTTAGTCACTCTGCAATAAGTGGAAAAATGAACAAAGAAATGAACAAAACATTCAAGAATTCCGTAGCAAAATTAATCCTAAATGTGAGTAAATGTTAGGCACACAATCTCTTAAACACTTTCAGGGAAAGAATTAAGAGTGTCGTACTGGCAAGATGGTTCTTTCTTCTTTCAGATACTGAAACTCCTGGAAGTTGAAGTCAAACTCATCGTCATAAGCAAGCAGCTTCTGCTCCTCGCCGTTGTGGAAGTGGCGCATCCGGATAGCTCTGCCAGCAAGATGAGCATGAAGAAGTACTGCAAACACATGAATCCCAGCAGGTCTCTCAGCACCTAGAGCCTGGCCAGGGGAAACCAACACCATCAGTGTGCCCAGATGCAACGTAATGTAATGCAATGCAATGTACAAACTAAGTGAAAATATATTAATAAATGCATTTTACATTCCCTCAGTTTACAGCAAAATGCAGTCTGGAGCAAAAACAAATCTATATGTGAAATTAAGGTTTTATATACAAAAAAAGCTTGGGTTTTTTCTGCATTTTTTTTAATAAAAACATGTTTTGACTCCTAATGCACAGTTTTTGTGAAAATCAACTGGACTGCCAATAATTCCCAATAGATTCAGACTTTCAAGGGTATTATACTAAAACCTGCACATTATTTTACTGCTATTGGCCGATACTGCTGAATGCGGATGTTTATTGTGAAAAAGAATTCAATCATCAATATCATCAATATCGTGCCAAGAGAAGCACTTTAAATTAGGAGGCTGTAATTATAATATGCTTTACTTCCCATCTTCAAGTCAACTGGTAGTGAAATACTATAGGTTTATATCTGAAACTTTTTTCCAGTTCAAAAACATTTTAAAATTAATTTTTCCAAATTGACACATATCTGACCACTCCCATTCTAGCTGAGATCTATGGATCTGAACTTTTGGTATGCTAAACTTTGATTCTTGTTCAGAGCCCAAGCTAGAAATAATCTGTTATCACAATACCTTACAGGTACAGCCTTAAGGTCAGAAACCTCACGATAATAGATTCCTCAAGTGTTTTTAGGCTGAGAAATGCTATGACAATATGCAACATTTAACACCACCACCAAATCTAAATTCCATATCTAATTTGCCCTTCACTCCAAACCACATCATAACAAGCATTGATTCAACCTTTATAAATGATGAAGTATATGAGAATCTCCCGTGATACATTAATCACAGATTTTAGACAACGCTTCCATTATCTGTAGAGATATTTAGATTATCCTAATGAAACCAAGTGTTTAATGAATGCATAATTTTGTACTTTGGGCCATACAACAAAACAGTTTCAGGTCTTTAGCTTCTGTGGTTGGTCTAAGAATACCTTTCAGGCTTTCACTTCACTATTAGGAGCCTTTTGCACATGCACAGATCTTAATTAGTCTCTCTCAACATTTTTCCTGGGCTAGCTATTCCAGGCTATTTATAGCTTTGCCATGGAAAGCAATGTATGCTTGCATATTGAACACACAATTAAATCATCGCAAGCACTGTGTCATCCAGTATTACTCATATCAGTAAACGAGCCTGAATACTGAGCACCCCAAATACTCAGATCAAAAAGACTCAACATTCTGGAGGGCAGCATGTAGCAGATGCCTCTGCTCACATGTCTTTAACCGGTAACTATCAATCTTCCCAAGAAGTTAAAGAGGCTGTCCAAAACTATTGCTAAGAATGAAAATCAATGGATTCAGGCAGGAGACATACCTCTTCAAGACATTCCAGTGTGCAGTGACCCTCTGACACAAATTCAGGCATGCCCGGTGGGATATTGTGGAAAAGGCTGACCCAAAGACCGGCTTCAATAACCCCAGCATCGTATTTCCTTATAACTGGAGTATAAATTAGCCTCAGACCAGAGTTATCTATCAAGCCTGCAACAAAAGAACACAGCCAGCCATGGCTGTAAATCAGTATTTAAAAAAAAATCCAATTGTTTCACATTTTTCAAGGCTCGTTCTAAGTTTTTTACATGAAAATCAAGGAATCAACATCAATAACCTGGAAATGAGTCAAACTATATGCAGGAAGTAATAAATAGAGGCAGCCCACAGGAGGGTTGTTAAACATGGTATGTTGATATCTGTGGTGCTCAGATGTGAAAGAAAAATATGTGCTGCCCGTAGCCCCTGTGTCCCTTCCACTAAGTTATCCAACATGGACCTCAGAGAAAAGAAGGCAGATCGCAGGCAGAGCAAACAATACAAGGAAATAATAAGACCTCAAAAGGTGCCATGTATGATTTTCAAATGAAATATTTGAAGCACAGCTTAAAGTTGTTGTGTTGTTCTTTTTTTTCTTTAAAATTTTCAAACCATGAGTTGTCTTCTACTTGTGAATTTATCTATTCCTTCACCTTGAGCCCTAGCATTAATTATATTTTTTCTTGGATTTTATTATATTATTTATATATAATATAATAAAATTATTATATTTATTATAATAATTTTCTTGGATTGCTTGTCACATTACAGCATACCTCAGATGACCAAATACATCCCTTTTGCAACATCCCCAATTAAGACAGCATCAAATAAACATATGAAAATTGGCTTCCTAAATCCCAAACTTGAAGACAATACCAGCACCTTGAATAAAGTAGACAAGAGAACTACATAGGCTTTTAATGCTGCACTCACTCAAGGACTTCTCTTGATTTCAAAAAGTAGTTTAAGGAACCAAAACCTGATGTAAAAAGGTTGTGGTTTTTAAGAGTCAAAATTATATGAATCTATTTCATTCATCTAAATGTTTAGCCACATGCGTTTGTTTGTATATCTACTCAGAATTTATGTTGCCTCTATCATCTAACTACTTATAGTTATTTCTCTTGCATTAGCCATTTTTATTAGGAAAGATACAAGCAAAAAACAAAGATTAATTTGTGTTGCACAAGCCCTACATTCTGTTAGCTCATCTCTTACCTTATTCTTTTTTGTCCCTTTTCAAATTTCAGTTTTGAAAATTAAAAATGCAAAAAACCTACCAAGTATCTCAGAGAAGGTAAGAGGCTTCCTAGTGACCTATATTGGTATAGCAGGCTATTTTAAGATAGGCAAATGACAGAGGGGCAGAGCAGGGATTAAGTAACCCAGCCACTAAAATACCTAAGGGAGAGTAGCATATAATAATTAAAGAACAAAGGATATGAACTATGCATAGGCAATTAAGAGCGGTAATCAACTATGAGACATTCTGCAATACATAAATCATGACATTTCAGGTGATATATACTGTCTCACAACATCCCAATTTTCATGTGTTTGGGAATCCGTACTCATTCCCTTTCTGAAGCTATTTGTACAATCTCATCAACTTGAATTTTTCCTTTGTGGCATTTCCCCTTCAAGCTTGTTGCTAACATCTAAATGCCAGAAATTTTTACAATATGTAAGAGTTTTTGATAAACAATCTCAAAAGAGGCTGCCTTTCCAATTAAAAGTGAATGTTAAGGATTTCATAAACAGAAACATTCAAAACTAGCCAAGTTAGGAGCAGTTCAAACATTTTTGAGTCTAACTGGGAGCCAACACTGACTACCAATCTGAGTCACTTACGAAAACATTACCCCAGATCACAACATGAGGCTAACAATGCAGCCTTTAACCGCGAGACCCAAGCTGGGAAAATGCAGGTCCCAAAACGGGAAAATGAAGGTGACCCAGTGGCAGCTCGGGTGCTGTGTCAGGAGGACGCGTGTGCTCCCACCCGAAGCAGGGGGAGCACCCAGCTCTACCCCCTCCCACTCCTGGCATGATCTTATACCATGCATTTTGTCAGAGAGGAGAGAAACATGACCTGGATTACAGACACCCCGCTCTGCCTATGCTGTCTAAATTTTCCCAGGTCTTTGGTGAGACCCCGTGTTCACCTGGGACTGTCCCAACAAGGCAAAATTGTCCCCGTTGCTTAAAAAGGAAATGAAACATTATTGATACCCAGTTTTTATATGTGCCATTTGAACTAAAACAACGGTATCATACTGCACAGTCGATTAAATTAAAATAGTGAATTTGGGGACACGACTAATTCAAAAACAGTTTTTCTGCATGCAACTTCTCAGGCTTTCAGGAAATATTTGATGGAAAAGCATGCAACATCAAGGATGCAAATGAAGTTTACTGTATCCCACGCAAATGTGCATGCTGAAGGGCAAGAGTCTGTCATTAAATAAAATATTTTTGAGATAGTTCATCTAGAACAACAAAGAGAGGGGGAATAACAGTAAGACAGAACACCATATCCACACAGAGGATTTTATTTAAACACATGGGGGTGTAAAGAAAGGCCACTACACTGTGCTACGCTGGATTTTACTCAGTTCATATATAGCAATCACCAGAATATTCTCAGGTACAGTGGCTCAATAAACTTTTGTTTAAGAACAGAAAAGTATCTTTCCAAAAGTTGGCTTCAAAGTTCCCTAGATTTTCTGGGCCTCCCTCGTTTCTTCCTTTTGCTTCTTCTAAATATAAATGAATTTTAGAAAGCAGATTAAAAAAACATCATTATAAATTAAAAGCTTATCTTTTGAGAGAAACTGCTTTTACCCAGTGAATGATCTAGCAACCTGAGTCTATACTTCACCTCCAGAAACTGGCCACAGTTCCGGTAGATGTCTTAAAAAATGCTAAAAAAATATTAATAGAAGGCTCATTCCCTGTGTTGCTGTCTCACAGTCTGGGTGCTGTGCTGCCCTCTCTCAGTCTGATTGGATTTCCCAGCAAAAGGAAAAGAGAAAGGGATAACATGAAGAAAATAGTGGTAAAAGGAGATGTATTCACCTGGTCCACAATTCTTTGTATACCTGAATCTACCACTGACTTCAGGTTAAGCTTTTGAGTGCAGTGAGAAAAACACAGGGAACCAGGAACAATTGAGCAGGGAAAAATAAGTCTCAGTGTTGTATTTGCTCTGTTTGCCGTGCAATGCAATGAGAAGCACTTGTGTCTAGTACATTTTCCAATCTTGCATGTTTTAAACAGTGTGAGGATACAAACCTTCTGTGTATGATGGATTGTCATAATGCACCTCCATAAGAACGAACTGAGGGTCAGCGGCTGTGCCAATGGATAAGCCAACGTGAGGAGGGTAGGTGAAACCCTGGAAATCAACACACGCATACAGACTTAAGGTATTTTTGACATGGTTAAGAGTTAATTCCTTTTTCTAAATATGTCTACTTTTTTTTGCAATTATACAATCATATTAATGATAAAATTTACAAAGGTAACTTCTTTTAAAACTTTCTGAACAAGGCATTGTGGCATAATATATTTATTATATACTCAACGCACTAAATAACCCTGTCAATATAAAATACTAGATCCTATGCTTGCTAGAGGATAAGGCCCTGAGCAAACTGGTCTGACCTCGCCGCTGACCCTGCTTTGAGTAGGAGGCTGGACTAGAGACTTCCTGAGGTCCCTTCCAACTTGCATTATCCTGTGATCTTATGATTATTTATCCTGTATTTATTGCTTGAGCAGAAAAGGAAAATTCCATTTTAAATGTATAAACATTGCATCATCAAGCAGTTAGTCTGACAATAAAACCCTTATGAAAAAGTGAATCTACATTTTAAATGTTCCCAGTTTCTAAAAGCAGTAATTTCCAGGGAATACTGAGGTTGTACATAATTAGATTGTTTTTCCTGCACAAATCACTGCATTCTAAGTAAAATTATTTGAACAATAAAGATGATCTTCATGGCTACATTTACATTAGCAAGCCATGTAGTGCAAAAGAAATAGCTCTGTACAGTGCAACAGCTTGTGCTGGACCCACTGTCCCCAAACGATGCTCCTTTGGACAAGCTCTGGGCAGACCTCATGCACTGAACCCCATTTATTGCTGGGAAGTGCTGGGTTCACCCCTGCACGTTCAGTTTAACTTCATCCCAAAGGGGGCTGTGCAAGTTCTCAAACCACTTGTGATGATAAACAGAGCTTGGTAAGTGGGGATAACTGGGAGATGTACTTCAAAAGCTCACTCCTGATTCAAACTAAAATACCAGTACCTTCTAAGTGAACTCATTTACCAAATTCACTTTTATAGGAATTAATCTGCATCATTGTATAGTATATAGCTAATATTTTAATATGAAATTTGATATTCTAACTTTCTGAAATGTACAATTTGAGATCCCAACTTTCTTATGCTTGATGGACATGAATGAATTAATCGTAGCATACAGTAATAAATATCATCACCTCCATTCTAGGTAAGGGTAAACTGAAGTGAGTACTCCAGTAAACCTGAATGTAACCCAGATCTGCCAGATTCCGCTCTACAGATCTTTAACAACAGGATCATCCTTGCAAAAGCCTCCACAGTGCTTGTCAAATGATAACTTACTTATATGAGTTTTTTATTTCACTTAGATTAAGACAGTTGAAAGTACAAATACTAGGTCAGAGCATAGCTGATGGCAAAACCCCACGAAACATGCATCAGGGATAATGCTCATAGTGGATTAAACTTCTTTTGATGGGTCCGTGTAGCAGCTCTGGCTTCCTCACACTGCAGCACTCGAAGACGGGTTTGGACTGCAGGCTGGCAAACAAAGGCTCCAGAAACTATCATCACCTCAGTCCCTCTCTGTGCCCACACCATCGTTTGTGTGGGCACACGGTGAATCAAGGGGGTAAAGAAGGGGTGGGATTCTTTTGGCAGTAATGCTGCCTTATGTCAGCTGAAAGCATTAACTGCAGCCTAAATTAACATATGAAAATAAGCTGAAAACACAGCCTGGGGTCAACATGGCATCAGGGCTGTGTTTTCTGTAGATATGCCCCATTGCCATGAGCAACATGGTCCTTGTGCTGGCTCTGCACTGACACAGGATCACTCCTACACTGAAATGATGTCTTTTTGGGCTGAGTAGGAAACTTCAGAATGATATGCCTGAATGGGGCAACACTGTATCCAGGTCCTGGTAAGGCACAAAATGAATTAAATTCATGTCTAACTTCATCTGGAAAATCTTGCCTCCATTTCTTTTATGCAATCACCTGCAGAGACTTGCTTTTCTTTCTGTCATTCTCCACAGGTAACAGATATTGGTCATTGCTGGAAGCAGTGTATTTCCGTATCAGATGGGCCAAGCTGATACAGCGACAGACCTCCATGCTCCCAAGTTATCTTTCTTCCCCTAAGGCATCAACTCTCTCTATACTATTTCCATTACTTTTAGCTTGTTACTCAGGATGTTCATTGCATTTCATACTTAAGAAGCCAATGAGAAGTTGAGGACTTACTGATGAGGCATTTAGGGATTGTGACTGTGTACCCTTAAAAACAGACGGACTAAGTAATCACTAATATACTAGGAAGAAGGTTCATTATGATACGCACCCTCCTAAAGCCCTATTGATGAACCATGCCAGACAGACATTCATCCTACCTCTCCTCCAATGGCCCAAGCAAAAATGACCGTCTCACATGTAAGAAAAGAGTCTGGCATGTTGGGGTGGTAGCACTCATGCCCGTAGTCCAGCACACTGTCATTCAAGTTGCTGCTGCACTGGTAGATCAGGATGTGGTGCACCAGATTCTCATGGCCTTTCTGGATCAATGGCTCAATCTGTCAATGTTAAAATGAAAAAGAAAAAGAAAGAAAACACATCTCAAATGTGACTATTTCAATCAAGGTATGCAGGCAGAACTAAAAATTATATGGTGCATTTATTTTAAAAGAGGAGACTTGATGTTAGATTGTAGTTAGGTTGAGAAGTTACTTCAGTGCTCTGCAACCCCAAGCATTAAAAACGTCATTGCCCAAGTGCATCAATGGGGAACAGGAAGAGAATTCTGTGTCTTGACGAAACCTCTATTGCTATCTGTCTTGTTCCCCCTTCTCCTACTTCATTCTTGCACTGTCACTTGTCTTTCTCCCTGCCCAATCTTGTTTAGCCACATTCCAGCATGAAGGGGATATAAACCAGCTGAAAGTCTGTTCAGCTAAACCAGCTTGGTATCTGAACTACTCAGAACTTTTCACCCCTGTTTCTGCCTCTTTTGTACTATTTCAAACTAGAGCTGCCCATAGATTCTGTATATCTAGGGTGAGCCTGGAGGTATACCCCACATTCCTCAGCAGCTCAAGATGGACTTTCAAATTTTTTTGACATCTACAAGAACTTAGAATTATTTTACAATCTGCACAGTTGTAAAGACTTTATTAACATGAAGTCATTCCTGAGAGGTTGGGTGCTGCAGCCTGTTTATGGCAGTAATGAGCTGGAGGGCTCTTAGGGGTGTGCGGGTGCCCCCAGTATAATTTGATCACCGAACTTCAGGGTAGGCTGAAATGATTTCATTCCTATATAACAATGTTCACTCTCTATTTGGATGGATGATGTTAAATCATCTCTGTCAGAGATGACATCCCTGGGGCAAACATGAATATTTCTGAAAAAAAAAAAAAGATTTTGCTTTTCAGAAAGATCATATTCCACAAAATATCAGCATATAGAAAACAGTATTAAAATGAAATGAAGTTTTTCCCTTGCTTTTGCTTTCAAAGATGGCATCCTGTTCTATCATATCTACCTTCAAGTTCAATAAGATAAACATTAATGTTTTCACAAGAAAAGTAAAGCTTTGGCAATGCAATTCTTAAAATGTAGGGTGCCAGGCAGTATCGCTTTTTAATATTAGGAAAGAGAAGGTATTTTAAACAGGCAAAAAATGTATATGCATCCTAACTTTGCATCCATTTGTTTTGCAAGCACATGAATCCCAGCTACCAGAGGACCAGAACAGGGTAAGCAAGAACAGTTTATTACATTATTAAAAAATTGTCAGCACAATATTGTTACCAGAAATTTATCTCTCTGCACTTTGTTCAAACCACTAAACCAGTCATAAAAGAAGGAAAAAAGCAACCAGAGCCTGTGCATATCAAGACCACCCTCATTGATATGAATCTGCAAAATACCATTGAAGTTGGGCTCTCGGGGAGTTCAGCTGCTGCTGAATACCTGCATGTCTGTCCAAGAAGTGCACAACCCAAAACCACCCACTTCACTGCACTTAGAAGTCAATGGAAGGATGCCAATTTACACGGATGCACCAAAGTTTTATTCTGATGGCAAGACTGAAATACTTCAGAAAAGATCTTCTGTACTGTTCTCAGTAATCCCTATTTCAGTTAGCGTTACCATCATCATGAATTACTGAACTATGGAAGTAAAAGGTATTTTTCAAGGAGATAAGAGTCAGTTTTCCCATCAGGTAAGAATTTATTTTCAAATATATCAGACTGACTGACAAAGATTCAGAAATCCATTTCAGCTTGATGTTGCTTCTTCCCTCTGCTCTGCCATATACCCGCATATTTATCCAAATACTGCAGAATCAAACCACGCTCATATGATTCTATGATTCTATATCATGGCAGCTTATACATTAAATGGCAGTATAGATCTCAAGAACTCAGAAGCTCCACATAATGTATAGGTTAGTCAGGGAAATGGTTATGGGAATATTATCCCTGTATCTACCAAGAAAAAAGAGTATTTTTTTCCCAACATGTGATAGTTCTGCCTGCTGCTACAAGACCCTAGCACCTGCTGTGCTTACAATCACTACTTCAAAACCAGCTTCCCCTCAAAACAATGGGACATCACCAAAATTAGAAACTCACATCCTGTCATTGCTTTCTTAGTGTCGGTTACCTAAACAATAACAGCACTTTAAAAAGTAGGTTTGTTCAGCTTTCTTTGCTGAAGAAAAGAAAAAAACTAGAACAAACCCTTAAGCACCTTTCTGATGCATCTTGTAGAACAATTTATATTCTTCAGATGCACAAATAAATAATGAAAAGCAGCAGTGAAGTTACACTTTTTACACATTTTTATTACAACTTGGTTAAAGAGGTGCCACCTTTCTCTCTCCCCTTTTAAACAAATAGAGAAAAAAGAAACTATTAGGAGTGGTCAAAAATCTATTAGCAAAAATCTTAGGAAAATCTAATTAATCACAAATTGTTCATTTCCAGAAATGTATGGAAATGTTTTAATGGCCAGCTCCCTAAGGATCACAGCATCATTTCTGACTGAAACAAGAGAAGGAAGAGGAGCAGACCCCCTAGACATGTTGGGTTCCCTTTCTCTGATCCAGTGAATAGCTGACTGTATTTACTTACTAGAATAACTTCAGCAGAAAAAAAAATCAAGAAATATGATTTATTCTGTATCAGAGCGATTAACTGAGGCAGGGATTTAAACATGCCATTCTACATCCCAGGTGAGTGCTGCCCTAGCTGCTCAGCCATTCGTTATTTTAGCTTATAGAGTGTCGGTTGTTTAGGCTGCCTCCCTCTTCCTCCCTCACTTTCCACAAAGAGTATCTGTACAGCTTAGTTTGCTCCAAGCTGAACAGAAATTCCAAAACCTCATTTTTTTTCCAAATAAACAAAATTCTTGTTTTCTGGCCAGCCTTACAAACAATGATGAACAATGACCGAGTTCTTCAAATATGGGGCCAAATTCAGCAAATTACTAATGCATTTAAATGTGCACATAAGTAGTCCCAGGTGTAAAATTAGTTGCTAGAGCAGGTATCTACAATTAAATATCTAGATCAGGGTGGCCTGGTTTCCAGAGTATTTGCAGCCCCAATGAATGATAACACAATTTGAAAGGGCTCATCTCGTACAAGGTTATTCCTATTTTAACAGCCCTTTATCAGCCTTGATCCCTAACTATAGGCATTCATTTTTAAAACATGGACTGCTTAATGCACACATTCAAAGTTTCCAGTTTTTTGAATTTTTTAAACATAAAGTTTTTGGTTCTTTGATAGTCTTTAATCGCCAAATCACACAACTGAAAGCTAAGCTAAGGTCTACTTTTGCAGGTCTCCGGTCACAATAATAGTGGACCAACCCTGAAAAGTCACCATGACTGCCTTGTTAATTTGTCTCAGGAAATAGTGCAACTTCTAGAATACTTATGAAAAGACAATAATTTACCGTGGTAAATTAGGAGTGGAATACAGAAAAAGTGTGATAAAAGTAGGCATAGTACATAATAGTCAATAAACTCTGCAGATTTAAGTGAACAATTCATTTTTATTTGGATTCTTATTTATACATAGCCTTATTTACTCTGTTCTCGTACTGTAAGGGGACTCTCAAATGACACTTTCAGCCACTGGTAACTTGAGTAATTTAGATGAGTTGTGGTGAAAATGGGAATCCACCTTTCACTTTCAATAATTATGAGGAAACCTGTGACTTTGAAATGTAGTTCCTTCCTTTTTCCTTACCAATTCCTACCCACCTTTTGTTAGCCAAGGGAGTCAAGAAAGAGGCTGAAAGGAGACTGAAAGGGAATATGCATGTAACTATTTTCCACATTTTGCCTCATTCTTTGAGGCTCATCCGTGGCGCTTTCTCTGTTGCTGACATGCAAGGAAGACCCAGCTGTCAGGGTTCATCTCTTTGCCATGTCGTGAATAAGCCTGCAGAGATACTGCACCACCCGGGAACCTCAATGACTTCTTCCCCTGCAGGCAAAGTGCATTTTCTGCTTGACATTTCCTAACTGCCAGAGGCTCAGATAACAAAAGCCCTATATCCACCCTACATCAAAACGCCGAAAGCGTTTGGGACTGCAAAAAATAAGTGCATGCAACAAGACACGATCTCCCCTGCTTTTCATGAAACCCACAGAAAGAAGCTCCTGTTTTATTATTAATGATGACTTACTTTCTGCATCCTCTCTACCTTTCTTGAAAGCTTGGGCGAAAGATCTTTCTAACCGAGCACACTGACATATATGAACCTATCTGACTCCCACTAACAGAGATAAAAAATAATACATGTACTATAATCCACCACCACATCAAATCAGGGTTTCCAAAGAAGGAGGTATTTAAAATACACCGCATTCAAATGCAAAATGAAGACACTGCCTTTTGCAACCAAAAGTATGGGTTACAGTTAAGGTGTTGGATTAGCATGACCTGTACTCATTGGGAAGGCTGAGAGGTTTTACGGAGCTCCTTTCATCATACTGTATCTCTTAGCACTTCTCAAAATACTGACTGTCAAAGAATATAACAAACAATTTTCAATTTATTATCAAGTTAGTTAATACAAATAAGACGTGTGCTTTCTACCTGTTAATTTAGCAGAAGCTCTATTCTAGTCAACAGGCTGACATCACATGAACAAAGAAAATGCTTATTCTGCCAGTGCTGGGTTACTCGGCTTCAATTTTTCATCCTCTCTTCTGTATTTCCTGTTATCCCTTTCCTACTGCAGAAACTGAATGTACCACATGTCTTTGTTTCTTAAAAAAGCAAGCCAAGATTGTAACATAATAGAGCCTTGCATTTCAAGCTGCTGATAAGCAGGGTCAAGATACTAATGTATGATGTATTAAACAGGATGAAAATGCAAACAGCTCCAATGGCCCAAGAAGTTAGATTCCCTACAAGGGAAAATATCTCCAGAAACCTGGAAGTCTTTCTTGCTTATTCCTGTTTTTCTCCCTTTTTATTTGCTTTGCTTTATTTGATGTTAACAGCTATGATTTGTTCTTCATCCTTGCTTGTATGAATGATGAAAGTTAGTAAACCATATCCATAGTCTCCCCATAGCGTCTCTGTTAGAAAATATAGCCCACTGAACTTCAGAAAACAAAATGCTGAATTTATTTTTATATACAAAAATGGCAACAGGTTTTTTATCTTGTTGCAGTGATGCTTCTACACTGAAACATCAGTGAAAAATATTATTTTATTTTTTCCGGTTTGAAAGGTAGCTTCAACTTAAACTTACATTTTAAAGATGCTATGGGATGGTATATTGCCATATAAATCACTGAATAAGGCCACAGCCTTACACAACACCTTGTGTATGTAGCTGGTGGTGACACAGGGAAAAAACATTATTATATAATCTGAAAATTGAGAGCAAAAATTTGACACAAGATTTTGTCCTGGCACTGCTGCACCTAAGAGAGTTTCTAGCCTGTGGTTGGTTATTTTATTTACATGAGTTTGCCATGTCTCTGATTAACTTAGTCCAAAAAGTCATGGTTGTGAAACTGAGTACTGGCTGAGTTTACCTGAGAGAATTTTTGTAGCAGAAGACCGAGTTATAGGGTCTCTGTTTTCTATACTCATCCTCAGGAAGAACTATTTACTTCTTACTAATCACTCTGGTCTTTCTATTTCTTTTATAAATGTGTATCATGTACATACACTGAAATATTTGTCTAACTTAGAAAAGTTCTTCAAAGGTAGACACGATATCTTCTTATTAGGAATCATCAAGATTTTTTTCTGTTTTTTTTTTTTTTTTTTGCTTTTCAAAAGCGTAGTTGGGGAATGAACAAATATTTATCTAAAACATCTCTTTTAAGGTTTTAGATTTTTCTTCAGAAAAGCAAATGCTTAGAATACTTGGCTTAATAAAGTTGGCTCTTTTTCAGCAAAAAACTCCACGTATTCCAGAAAAAACTCAATAATAATATGGTTTTATTTTCATATAAATGTTCTGAAAGAAAAACACTAGTTGCTTTCTGCCTGACATTGCTTTTTGCGTACAAGCCAGAGGTGTGCTGAGCAAAAACCCAAGAGCTTGAAATACGCCTCTGAGCTGGGGTAGATGTTTAAGACCATGACTCCAGGGCAGAGCAAGATTTTAACCCTAACAGCTATCTCACGTCAGGAGAAAAGCCTGCCTAGGCCAGCGTCATGTCTGGGACGCTAATCTGCTGCAGACTTTCAGCCCGGAGTTCAGACATCCTGGGGTCAGGCAGGGACCACCCTCCCAGTGCCCCCACCCCACCCCGTCTGCCAGAAAGCATTAAATTAATGCCACAGAATAGTTAGGGCTGAAAGAGATACCTCCAATGCTCAACCGGCTGCAGTCTAGCATGGGCTAGCTGCCACAGTCTTTCCCGACATCAGCCATATCGGTTGCACGTACGCAGCTAAGTGCCCATTTCTGGTTTTCTCACTGTACAATCCAGATCCGAAATTCAGTCTTCGTTACTAACAAAGCCCTTTAAATTGCTCTCTGTCCCAAGTGCTTCTGAATTTATACTGTGCTGCTTACTTAGAAAGGCGTATATTTTGGTGAGTGAATTGCAGGAGGCAGAGCTAAGCCACTGTTTCTGGTTCACCGATAGTCGTCTGTGTACAACAGGGAGCATTACTGCTTAACTTGAATTGTCCTTCAAACACAAAAATGTTCATCAAAATTATTTTCATACACATTTTTCACATCTTCCAGCTGGAGGAACATATAACCTGTGCAGTTAGTGGCATATCTTGCTTCTCGTATTTTAATACAAAAGAGATGGAGATGAGAAAAAGGTCCAGGCAACAGCAACCATCCCCACCCGCAACCTCATAATGTGATTAGGTAAGGTTTCCTTGGAGGATGGAAATTTTCCAGACAAAAATAGAGGTTCCATACAACTTAAGGCATTTAAATTTGCATGATTCATCCTTAATATGTGTGGAGGGGTTTTTTTCCAAAGCGAGATTCAAATACAGGACATAATCCCAAATTGAAATAACAGTGCTGACTTGTTTATTTATTTATTTAAGCTATATTGTTGGCATTTGGGTTTAACTGGTTTTGGGCATACTTTAAAATGCAGAACAAAAATTCTAAGATCACAGTGGAGAAAAAGTCCTTACCTCATGAATGGAAAACCTTATTCAAAGCACAGATATTTCCTGTTCTTGGTGTAAAGAAGAAAGGATTTGTTTACTCAGTGACTGTGTTGTTCAATGAAGGCTCTTATTAAGAAGTTTTATTAGTATACCACATTAAGAAGTAACTACCACACCTCCGTTTTAAGCTGCAGAATTTTTATTGGAAAAGAATACGTACTTTCAGGTAAAAGTTACTGTTGCTGTGCTGTTAGCTTGGAGAGGAGGTTGTATCTCTAAACTCACACAAATCCTTCCATCCCCACATACTACTGCTAATGATTACACTGTACGTCCAGAATTTCTGTAGGTCAGTGTTCAGAACAACTTAAATATTTTAATTAGGAAAGAGGAATCAAACAACACAATAACCAATAAAAACAAACATTTAAAAATGAGAACCAGAGATGGGTTTAGGGCTTCTTGTTCTCTCTGCCATCAAGTCCATTCCTAAGTTCTTATTCCTAACTAATCGCCTGGAACTCCGCCACTCATAAAGAGCTTCAGACTTTAAAGGCATGCAGTAATTTATACTAAATCCAAAAGAAGTATACCTCAAAGAAATATTCATAAAACATTGTTTCTGCCTGAGGTATGTCTGAAGATTTAAGATAAGGCATTTAGTAACAGTTAAAAAATATAACCCCGAGGAACAATCTGATAAAAAGCTCAGGTCAAGAAAAAACATGTTTCATTCGGTTACACTTCCTGGCAATACACTCATTGCACTCCGAAGCAGCAGAAACACTGGCAGAGTGGTTGTGGTATTCAGTACAGCCATAGACTCTCAGCACAGTTGACACACACCAAGCAGAATTAATTGGCAATTAATCAGCAACATCATTACTTTCTTGTGAAAACAATATAATAATAAAGTAATATGTAACCAAATGCGTTTCAGATCTAAAGCCAAAATGGGTAGTCTATAATGAGTTTATATTTATTCAAGAGGAACATATAATTTGAATAGTATAAATAATAAAGTCAGCAAAGGTACTCCCTTTTGTTCATGAAATCACCATTCATGCACAGCGATGTCTACCTATCTCTTTGAGATGGCAATGGAAGAGGTTTTAATTTTATTGTACAACTGTAAGATGTTCCCTTCAATCGTGTAGCGTAACAACGTTATACTTTTTCTCCTCCTGCTTGGGAGAGAACGCGCAGCTTTGCCTGAAGACAGAGCGCCTGAGAATTTACAGCGTGTCCGTTTCTCGTTTTACACATACTGGGGTATACTGTTAGGAAACGTGTTTTCTGACAAGGAAGTGCCGACTTCTGTGAAGGACTACCAAAAGGGAACACACACGAGAAAGACCTTAGGCATTCGGATACTGAGCTTCTACAAGAGTCACCAACCTGGACGTGCTGGCACCTAAAGTTTGCTGAAGGGAAAGCATGGGATAAAATAAGCACAAGGCTCATGATTTTGACATGACACAGCCTCCTGAGTCAGCAGAACAAATCTTGGGAACTATTGCTCATAACCCTCTAAAAGTTTATATTTATAGGGTTAACATACAAACATGAGATGGCTTACAAAACAAGCGTGGTTAGGTAATGCCTACATTAATACTATGATTTCCACATTTTCTCACCCTGAGCCAGATCCTGGTACCCTTGTCTAGGGCTCCAACACCCCTCAATGGCACCCGTGAAGTCACACAACAAGGGCCATTTTCAGATGACATGGTTCTTTTGAAGTCACTTGAGACTAATGTATTAAAATTATACTGTATTAATTCTCTAGAAACCAAAACTCTAATTGGCACTTCACAAAACAGAAAGACACAGTTCCAGTCTAAGCAACTTAAGAGATAGTAATGGAAAGGTCACTGAAATGAGGGGATGGAGAAAGGAGACTGAAGAGCCTTAGTTTGCAGTTTATAATAATTTGCTTGGATACTTATGTTTTCTCAGGCTAGGGTGCTTTGGGTTTGGGTTTTTTTTTTTTGTGTATTTCAGTTAGATCCAAGATGTAAATTATTTTCATACCAGGTAAAACTTCACTTCAGTCTTGGTGCGAAGAGAAACTATTCACCATCTACCTCTGGTTCAGTTGCCATCTGTGTGGATTTTGATGTCGTGTATGCTATGTGTGGATGTGGTGGAGTGGTATTGTCTGGCTATTTTCTGTCTATTTTTCCACTGTTATTGATGTTCTTTCTATTTTACCCCTGGGAGTCAATGAATCTACGCTCTGGAAATAGCTGTGACTACTGTGCATTGCAAGTGGAAGCAGAGATGGAGAGGGTATCATAATGTTATTCTCTGAAAACTAACCCCAGTAGCTAATGCTGGGGTTGCAGAGTGAGAGGTTGGTACTGAAGAGAAACACTTTAAACAGTTAGATCGGAAATGAAATTTCTTCTCTGTTTAAATGACACTGGAGCAACTAAATGTGGCCCTATAGAAAATATGCTTAAGATGCTGCTACTATGTGACTTGTCCGAATTAGAAAGTTGATCTTAAGAAGCAATGCCAAGATGCTAGTAGGACCAAGGCAGATCTGTTCTGTGGTCCATCCAGACACTCACCTCTCACTGTGCAAGCCCCATCAAGTTAGATTTTACTACCTATGAACCTGCTGCTCTGGTATTTGCACAGAAGATGCTTTATAATTGCTCATCTAAGGCCCAGTTCTGCTCTGAAATATTTTATTGCCTGCTGCGATAAGAAGTGTTGATCGGCTGGCTACAGACAATTCCTAGACACAATTTTCTTGTCTTTTCAGTGCACTACCTAATCACGGGCTTACTCTAAAACCACAAACAAAGCTAAGGGTGAGGAAGAAGAAACAAAGACATGGTACAAGACAAAATGGGGTTAATCAATAGCAATCCCCTCCTGAAGATCACCCCACAAATCATCTCAGAATTGGGAGGTGAAACCCAGAGAGCTTCACAAAAATTGTACCCTCTCCTTCTCATGCTTACCATGAGTCATATTTTAAGTTAAGGCTCCTGTCATCCAACACTTGTCTGTAACTAGAAATTACATAACTGCTGACTTTCATTTAACCAGAAAATCACATAAAATATATATCTTCCAGCCACGTGCTGGCATAGTCAATACATTGCCATAATGGACAGATGTTGTTTTAATCAAAAAAAGAAAAATCAAAGAAACTGGATTCAATTAACTGGATGTTCAAGTTTGCTGATGACAGAAATGAAGTAGATTATTTTTGCACACCAAGTATGGAATAAATAATGCAGCAATAGCTGCATAGTTTATGTATTCTTATTGTAAAGATATACAAATGAAATGAAAGAAGATTACCGCAAAATAAGAATACACTAAGAAATATAAAGTTTGGTGTTACAGTAAAATCTGTGGTCATATGTAGTTTCATCTTTGATCACAGAATGAAATAATATATGAAATAACTTTACATATGAAATAATTTAGCAGAATATGAGAGAAGACAGTATTTCTGTTATTTCCTGAGACAGTTGCTTGGGAAACTTTTAATTTCCAGCCAGTTCAGTTATATGATTCTTTAACACTGCAAAGCCTAATGGGCCAATTCAGGCTTGCACTGAAGAGGCAGCCCTCCAGATCAAAGGGCAGATAGCTTGCAAGCTCTGCAGCGTAAGATGATCGTTTGGTTGCCAATCTAATTTACCAAGGCTGAAATTGCTTTGCAGGGGAACATATAGCAAAATACAGAACATTTGTTTATGTCAGGCTGCATGATGCAATTTGCAAGAGTTATCACATTTAGCAAAACGTTCAAGCCAGAGCACAACAAGCAGTTACTGTCTGGTATCACTGAAGTTAAAAATCAGTGCCCTCATTTAGGTACTGAAGGCTACAAGCTGCCCTTCTGGCTTTCAATCAATCAGTCGCTTAAACTGGAGTCCCTTTGTATTTTCACACTGGGGTCTTTGGTATTACTAAAGCATTCCACTGTCAAAAAGCAGAGTTACCCTTGGCAACAAGTTTTTTTGGAGGTTTTACTTCCTTATCAGAGATTGCTCTGAAACTGAACATGAAGATTAACTAGCAGCTGCTGGTGTGCTCTAATACAGGCCTTTCTTTAATTGAAAAGAGGCTCCCTTTTCTAAGGAGATCAACAATGGAAAACTTTGGTGCTTATATAAAAATATACCCAATGTAACGCTTCTCAGTTAATGCTAAATAATTTTTTTCTGGTGATATGCTTGGCCTGTTTTCACTAGTCACATCCTAAGTTTGGTGACAAAAAATTACATAGGGTTACGGTTGAGAAAAATCCATTTTTCCTAAAGGCAAATTTAAAATTAAAAGTTTTATTTTGCAATTTTTGCTCCTGTCACAATCTCTTCTGTCCCCTGACCATTTTGGTGGGACACGTGTCCCCTCATTCATCCATCTGAGAGCCACATATCTAATACAGGCTGGTTATCTGGGTTCTCTCTTCAGTCAATGGAGAGAGAGACTGAACCATACAGGGGATGCTTGAGCTCGTGTATTTCAGACACCTCCTCTAGGACGATACAAATGGCTATTTTTGCCACTGTCAGGTCATTTAAGCAGCTAGCTTAGACCTGTAGGTATGTCAAGTTAGATGAGAGGAAGCCCATCTTCGTGGTCGGAAATTTACTGTCTTTAATACGTTGCCTGAGTTTAATTTAGTGTGCATGAGGTGTACTTAAGAGATACTGAATTTTGACCACATAGTCTAACCCCCAGCATGGGACTTATTCCCCATTTCAGCAGCGCTAAACCTGCTCACTCCATTCTCATAAGCAGGTTCAAATAATGCACATGAAAGGAGTGCTTTATACAGGCATCCAAACGTTTAAGAGCTTACAAAATGCAACCTACTATCCTCCTTTCCAACACCAAATGCCCTCTAAAACTGGGCATCCTATTAAAAAAGTTATCTTACAGAATCTGAAGCATTTGATGCTCTTGAGCATCACAGCCTTTCTGCCAGTATTTCTCTGACTGTACTAGTTTCAAAAAAACCCAGAAAGTTTGGAACTATAGCAAAATGTATAGTAATTACTATAGTAATTCTCAGAGAAAAGACATGCAGATACAGCTAAATGACCCTACTACCCAATTGTATTTGTTAGTTCACATAAACTGTTTTTCCTACTCTTAATAGTGAAATTCAATGTCCTTAATAGTGAAATTCAATGTCTGACATGTTTTTTTCTATGGGATTATTACTACTGAAGCCCAGGGAGCTACTTTCCCTGAGGAAAACACAGTATATTTCAAAGAAATTAAGAAAATAAAGAGGGAAAAATTACAGTGTTGAAAATAGCATGGACGTGCTATACACTGAAGCCGAAAAGCTTCACGCAAATCAATTATGGCACATCCGGCACATAGAATATACATACCATTCCTTCACCAGTAAAAATTGTAAATTTTCAGAAGTTTACACACAGCTTAAACAATTTGTCAGGTACAGTGGGAGACCACAGGTATAGAGAATTCACAGAAAATCTAGAGACAGGAGATGAAATACTCTATCTTAAGGGTTTTTAATTGCAGTGGAAAAAACAGTGAAGCACATGGAAGACCTACAGTTAATGCAAAGCCAAAGTAATGAATCTTTAGCAGATGCAGTTACATTGATAAGCAATACAATTAAATTAAACAAATGGAAGACATAGAGTATTGAAACTTAAGCTAAAGACAGTAATGAAAAATAGCTGTATCTGTAGAACCACAAATAGAAAGAGCAGTAAAACCAAGCTTTGAACATACAGCAAAAACTGGATTTATCAAAATACTGGGAAGTATTTCTCATGAATGTGAAACAAATTTTTACTTTCATGCTGCTGGTAAACATCTGCATGATGCCAGCTCATGGTATGAAAAAAAATAAATTCAGCCAATAGGCAGAAAAAAACAATCATAAACAAATAGTCTTACAAACTATCAAAGTAGAGAGGGACGTGTCAGCACACATATCCACGCACATCGAAAATCATGAAAATCAGACACCTCGACGGTACAAGAATTAAAGGATCTCAGAAGCTCCAGTGTGCTGCCACTGAATAACTTTTAAAAAAAAAACAACAACAAACAAAAGAGCAATAAGAAAGAGACTTTTTAAATGGGCTATTTATAGAGGGAGGGTGCTGCAAGACTCCCCTTTTCAGTGTGTGCTCCTCTGGGCAAGCACCTCTCGCTCTGCAAGCCCCGGCTGCCAGCCCTGGCGCGGCAGTGACTCTGCCTGCAAGGGCTCCCACACCCGAGGAGCTGCCCTCAGCGTGGCTTCAGCAGGGAGACAGAAACCTTTTCATGCCGAGGTCGGTGCATGGACATGCCTGTGTGTCTGCTCTACTGGTGGGTCCCTCCCTCCCTCTGAGAGGTCCTGCCGGAGTGGAGGTCCTTCCCCAGTGCAGTTGGTGAAACAAGAGAATTTTCTTTAGGGATGCGATTAAGAGGCACATTCAGGACCAGTCAGAATAACGATATTTACAGAGAACTGCAAAAATCCTAGCAAGAAATACGCTTAAACCCCCGTCCGGAAAGTCTGGGCTAATAAGTGGAATGCTTTTTTTCTAAGAAAGCTATTTCTGAGAAAGCTCCTGGCTAACTTCCGTATGTGAGAAAAGTAAAAATCCCTGTAGGGTAGTAAGCCTGAGGCACATACCACAGCCTGAAGCTCAAAGAAGCAAAACAGGCCAATGCACATGTAGCTGCAGGAGGATTTTGCAGCCAGGCGGCGACGTGCGCTCTCCCACGCGAAGAGCAGGCAGGGTCGACCGCTCCAGGACCGCTGCAGAGCCATCCTGCAAACAGCTGACTGGAAGAAAGATGGTTGCCTGCGATTGCCTCCAAGCAATCTCTTTCATCTGTTCCGCATGTTGTTATTTTCAAAATTGACCTACTACCCTGATAATTGGTTCTGCTAACAAAAAACACATGGGAGGGAAAACCTGTAGAAGTTTAACAAATTTTCAAGCAGCCACCACTCAGCCAGGTGGGCAGCTTGAAGCTGAGGAGTGATGTACTCCGCCAGAGTCACGACACCAGCTCGGTGCCTGGTGTTGGTTGTAATCTGGGTAACTCTTACCACTGTTATGCCCAGCTATTGAGAAATCATCTTATTTTGTTTTATTTCTTAGCAGGCATAATGTTATTATGAGTTATTTCTCTGGGAGTTCCCGGAGGCATCGGAGAAGATCTCGTAACAGAAGGCATTGTAGAGACATGTAGGAAGACACAATCTCTTCCCTAGGGAAGAAGTTGCAAGAGATATGAAACAAAGGAAGATGAAACAGAGAAGTCCTAACCCTGGCTGGGTGCCCCACTATCACAGTGAAGCTCTGTTCTCCATTGGTAAATGCAGCATAAGGAGAAATTATTTATCCATGTCCTTATTCTACCTATGAGATGAATGCAAGAATACAGTCTTATCTCTTGCACAATTTACATGTCATGTAGTGCAGCTTGATCAAGAAAGTCAATGAAAATACGCTGTTTCTGATTACATGATGTTCTTGGAAAGTAGCATGAATATTATGTAAAGAGAAAGAAAAGACATAAGATCTTACATAATTTACCTTTGACTGATTTTGAGATCCCTTATGCTAGTTATTTCTTTACCTTGTGCTAACAGAAGAACCCAGACCTTCTAATCATTACCCAAACGAGCCCTTTGATTCACTTCAAATCAACAGCTTGCTCATGCAGGCAATCAGGTGGAGGATCGTGCCTGAGCTGCCCAGAAGGCAAAGGCAGTATATTGAGACATCTGCAAAACAGCTTCTCATCGTCCAGGGAGTCATTCAGTTTGGGGGACATTTTTTCCATGAGAAAAAAAAGCACAAAAGAGGAAAAGGATGTGGTCCTGACATCCACACTATCCAGCATCAGAAATGTTTTATTTGTGCAAGCGCTGCTCTGGTCCCATGGACCGATGGCCCATTTCCACCTGGGGGACTTCTGTTGTGCTCCTGGCACACACCCTTCTGTTGAGTTTCACCCAAAGGCATTCAGTTCACGAGCTCCATGACTGCTCCATGGCAGTAACCACGCCGAAGTAAGCAAGAATAACTTGAATATTCGCTTCAAAAGTGTGCTTCTCATCGGAACTAAAACACTACTGTAGATGCACCCTAAGACCAAGTGTTATCACTTACCCAGCTGTTGCACCACTAGATTGTATTTATGAAATATATTTGTAAATGTTCTGCCTGACAGCATATAGGTACTCTTTTTTAAAATAATGCATGGTCAATGGAAGTTAAAAAATCCTTTTTAAATTCAGAATCTGCATTCAGAATCTGGTATTCATTAACCAGAGATGATTAAATATCTTGGCCTCTACCTTTAACGATAGGTCTAATTTTTCCTCAGATAGTTTCCTTCATTAAAACTTTGTGCTTTCCTGATGAAACTGATATTTTTAAAAATATATAGTTATAAAATGCTCAGAGCAATTTTCAAGAAGAAAAGAATAACAGAGAACAGCTGAACAGTATCAAAAAAATTCTTATTGTGGCTCTTGCACCTACTTGAGGCTCCAGATCACCAGCAGATTTACACGTACACACAGCTAAGCACACACTTCCACGATGCTGATGGCACACATTGTCCAACAAAAGCTGAACTGCACTTCAGTGCTCCACAAAATCATACAGGAGGACAGAAATGGCCAAAGTCAGCTCACATGTACGCTAATTAAGTAGACTGAATTATACCTGAGATGAATTTATACCATTTTCTAAACTTTTTTTTTCTGTCTGTAAAAATGAGATGTGTAGGTTTGTATGAAAATGGTGCTACAGAAGGAATCCTGAATCAATATCGACGTACGTATTTAATTAACACAGACAGTTTGATCAGGCCAAACAGTTCATCTGTCCTCCCTTTTGTGAAATTCAATCTTTGTTTGCATAGCTAATATCCCCCTATGTAGCCATAAGCCCCATCCTTTGTGTATCAGTAGTCTTTAGGAAATGTTTAATCAGTTTGCAAGAGTGCATAGATACAATTCCACACAACCCTCTGTGTGTCATCTACAAAAGTCACGTATATGAAAATATAAGTTGTGCTCCTGAAAAGAAATACCAAGGAAGTGTTCCTACATAATTCTTCTCTCTTTCTGTAATAATTTTTCTCTCTCTAAACATGTTTTAAGCGACAAGATGACATTTGTTTGCTTTTCTGAAGGTGGAAAATCACTGAGGATTCTACTCTGATTTTTAACTTTATAAAAAAAATAAATAAATCGCTGATTTCAAAATAAGATTTTTAAAATTATAATATTCTTTATACATCATTGTAAATATAAAGACTATAAAACTATTCCAAAAAATTAGTCAATGTATTTCTGAGCTACAATCATGTTTTAGCTTCAACCAACCACAATTTAAAAAAAAAAAAAGAGTAACCATATGTGGAGTGAGGCAAAACATTTAAAAAATAAATTCAGAAAATATAAATAATAGATAGTTCCAGAGAACTCTTTAGCAGAACAGCATGTATCTACAACTTCCAGCAAACTTAACACAGAAAGCATGATTCTGATACTACCATTTTGAAGCTCTCTCATTTGAAAGCAGAAAGCTAGGAATCCTGACATATATACTGTATTACAAGCAAATCCTGCTTTTCATACAGATCTGTGAAAGTAGCTGTCACAAATTTCAAATGTGATTAAAGATCAAGTACCTGAAGGCAGAAATTTGGACCTTGCAATTCTTCATTCTGATAAAGTGTGGAAACCCATAATATTTCAGAATATTGTATTTCTGAATAGGTATTTCTCAGACACACACTGGAGATCATGTTAAGCTCTCTGAGTTAATTTAAAATGTCAGTCTTACTGAATGCGTTGGAGAAATATGACTAACAATAATCCAAAAAATGGAATAGAATTGTACACTTAAAAGCATTGATGAGTTCAAAGAAAGATAAAAATGAGGGCCAGAGCTATCTCACTGTGCTATCTTAAGCAGTCTAGAACAATAATAAGTTGCTCTTTTAGGAGGTCTTCAGTATATTGCTTCTGGGAAGGAATGTGAGAACCATCTTTCCCCCAGCACTCTTAAGCTTTCAGTTCCAAACTGAAAGAAAAGTTAGAAAATGTGTTATAGGAAAACATGTTTATGCATGTGGATTTTGAAT
>NW_008824338.1:1706765-1709878 GCF_000699105.1 Pygoscelis adeliae
GCTTTCATTAATTTTATAAAAAACTACAACGTCCACCTCTTTTTTCATAATATTTGGCTTTTACACCGCTGAAGATAATGTCTGTGCTTACGTAATGTAACGTGGCATAACTCCACCATGGTCTTCGCAAGAGAGGTGACTGGAATCAAATAAGAACCTGGCCCTTTATTTGAACAAACTTCACCATTTAATTATTTTTTAATCTATAGTTACTCTCCATTAAAAGAAATTCATTACATTCTTACATAAAAGCAGAAACTTGATGGAACATGCTTTTAGACAATTTTAGTCTTTGCCAAAAATTTTTATGAACAGAAATAATTTTCAACCTCATTTTCTTAAGGGAGAGAGGACGTAGGAGGAGAGAAAGAAAGGGGCTCTGTCACTGTGTGTGCCAGTTGTCAGGCACACCAGAATCAGATCCTGGGCACACACACACGTACACTTGACCCATGTTTGTGAAGACAGACAAGAGGTCTTGTTTTCACTCCAGTAAGTACTGAAACAAATTTTGGAAGTGCAGTAATTGATTTGAAGAGTAATCGTATCTGAGCTCTTCTAAATTTGCTCAGTCAGAATCACTCACCTTTGTCACATGATGCTTTTCATGTTGTACAGGAATCTTAAACATTTGGCACCAATATGTTGTATCCTTGTCTGGTACAGGCACCTGTCTTAATAAAAAGGGCAAGAACACAATAGTATAAAAGTCACATTACCCTATTGCATAAGCCCAAAGCTTTGGCTGCCACCTTATCCCACCTCCACATAAACCCAAAACCCGGAGTAACTTACGTCTTTGTTTGTCAAGTCAAAGTACGGCAAAGAGGCAGATAAGACTTCTTCTTTCTCAGGATTCAGTAAACGTAGACTCTTTGTACCACGATTAGACCCATGGTAATTTTGACCTGCTTCTCCCATGTCTTTGTGGTGGTAGGCCCATATTACCCGCACTGTGCTCTCCTGAAAAAAAACCAAACCAAAACCAAAAACAACACAAAAAGTCCATAAGGAATAGGAACAATATCTTCCTTACACAGTTCACATAATTCCTACAATAGGTATGATGTAGGTGTTGCTGTATTTGAACAATGACAATGTACACCAGAGGAGCAGTCACCTACTGACACAATTTTGCCTTTAAAATTAATTATGTTTTATACTCATAGGGTTCATTGGAGATACGCAGAAGTTGAACCTCTCTCTGATAGATTCCTTCATTAATGTTGCGAATTTAAATCATATCAGCAAATAGCAGAACAGACTCATAAAGAGGTAACCAGCTAAACACATGAAAAATGTTTTTCTAGAGAGGTCACTTATTTGGCCAGCAATCAGAAGGTTTCCCCACAAAACGTTTCCAGGCTCAGCTCTGTAAAGATGCGAATACCTTCTGTGAACTGCTGTCCTTACATGCTAGGGAAGATAGACATTCAATTACAGAACAGATTTACATCTTAAAAATCAATCTACAGCCACAGCACAGATCAATTCTTTGTAAACCATTTTCAGATTGCAATAATCACCCTTGAGACAAAGTACTCTAATAAATCCTGAAGTGTCCCAGAATATTAAATTATACTGAGAATTTGGAGCAGGTGCAAAAACCATAGATCTATTGACCGCCTAGAAATCTGGCAGTTTATACAGCTGTGGTTTGCTTCCTGCATCTTTCAGCTCCTCATATTGATATTACTGTGTATATTGTGAAAACATAGATAATGAAAATAGTGTTGAACTACTATAGCAATGCTTCCAAAATTAGTAGTAAACAAGCCAAAGCATGGAAAATCTTGCAAATCTCTCTAACCTATCTGTCATTTCCAATACAGAAGTCATCAACTTCGTATAATTTAAAATTATGCTTAGGAAACAGTACAGAAGTCCCTAGGGCAACAGAGGAATTTGCCATGAGAAGTATTTTACCATGGAAAGAGTTTTACCATAAAACTCTTCAACTTCTTAATTTTGAATAAAGAAATAAAACAAATATATACTCTAAATATATCTGCTCCAAACTTTTTAAAAAGTCTACCTTTAAGATCAATTACAAGTTAGTGTAAGACCTAAAAAGTATTTCTCATGTTGGCATCTCTTGAATGATTGTAACTGTGGGATATGGGACTTGATGGCCCAGAGGTTCCTGTTTCAATCCTGTGTTCACTTGGTGTGTTAGAAATTAGAGAACACAATGCATTAAAGTAGAAGGACAAAGAAAGCTGAAATTAAAATACAGGAGCTTAATAAAGCTAGCACAAGTATTTTACGTGGTTAAGTTGACCAAACAGATGTTTTGGAAAGTGAATTTCTCTAATTCTGTCCTTTTACTAAGATGAGATTTTAATAACCAGCTTCATAACCATGTATACATTTGGCCTGTATTAATTACTTAATCTCTCTACATATAGGCAGAGCCGCTTACCGTTATGCTTTTGTCATTTGTATCACAAGTGTGCAGTTCTCTGCTAAAAGCCAATATTGTATGTGTGCTGTTTTCCATGGCATATTCCAGGTGGTAATCTTGTTGAGGGTCTTTTTTAAGTACTCTGTTTTCATCTGTGAAATAATCCTGTCAAAAAAAAAGGTGGACCATTATTAAAATCTAATATTAAATGAAAAATAGAACTTTATGTTCAATACTGAAGCCTCTTCAAACAAATCTTTATGTAAAATGTTGAAGTATCATAGTTTTGTATCAAATGATAAATTTGAGGTGGCACTGAACACTTTTTTGATTAAAAATCTTCAGGAAAACATGTCTCCTTGGTAAGCAGCTTAAAGAACTTCTTGAGCAACTTTAACAACATGCTGCCTGTATGTAACTGCAGAAATAAAGGCTGTAAAAGCAACCAAGAAGCCTAATTTATCATGACTGGGGTGTCGTGAACTTCGGGGGAAATTACAGAGAGAACGAATTTCACTTAATATTCACATCAGCACAACTTTTTCTTTCTTTTTCCTTCCCCACAAAAAGCAAACCTCTTCAATAAACGTCGACTAGAACCAGAAACCCTACAGCTTAACTAGCACGGAAAGTGCTCAGTTCATACAAAAGGTGCTGGGTTGGGGTTTTGGGGGCGGGGGGAGCTGTTTGTAAGAAAGACGCTCCCCAT
>NW_008824338.1:1709914-1720822 GCF_000699105.1 Pygoscelis adeliae
GGCTGCAGCGATGCCGGGTCATTAACCTCCTCACCCCAAATTCCTGCGGCCCCACGCAGCTGGGACCCAACCCTCCCTCCCCTCCCACCTGGAAAGGGCTCGCCACCACCTCAGATGCATATCCTCCAGGCGCCCTCCCTTGAGGATTAGGCTGTTTCTGCCTGGTTTGGGATGGGGAGGCGGGCTTTTAACTAATAGATACATTTCTCACGCCGAACAGGCTACAGGCATCCTTGCAGAATAATGCAGCGCCAGCTGTTCCTGGGAGGCATTTACTTCTGTAGCTATTTGGACCTCCATTCACTTTTAGAGAGATTTCTAGCTTTCCCCTTTGTTAAAGCAGAGGTAACCAAGCTGAAAAATTGTAAAATGTTACGTTCAAGTATTCTGATACCAGTAAAAGGAACCGATACCTTATTAATCCACTAAAGGATCATTTAGGAGCTGTAATCTTAAGCTTAACCCCACCCTAGAAATCTGTGTGTGTGCAAGAGACCACATTCACACCAGTCAGAGTTCACAAGCTGGTCTGCCTTTTATAGATGTACAAATAACTGCATGCCCAAACATTTCATTAAGGTATATTAATTTGGATGAAAATTTGTATAAAATTATTTCAGTCATGATGCAGTTTCAAGGAAGAAAGGGGTAAAAAGCTGACCATTTTTTATCAGTATTAATATATTCAGATTTACTTCTGTCTTGCCAAAACTACTGAAACAGTTTGGACTTTTTCAGTTCTGGAACAAATCCAAATTTCAAAAGTTTTGAAATGTACTGAAAAGAGTCCTTCTCCTCCTGTCAGCACTTCTCACAACTACAAATGAATGAGTACATATGTGAAAGAATACACACGTGGAAAAATAATCACCAAAAAGAGCAAAAGAGGGGTCTGGGACCTGAAGTTGTATGCTGAAAGAATATGTTATGAAGTTGTATGCTGAATGATGAGTTATGTTTGTTTAGAGAAAGAATTTTGGATTTGCTTTTCCAGAGGGAAATAATGGGCCTGTTCTGGGATGGTACTTGAAGATGGGTACTTTATGGGATAAAAATGCTCCACTTTAACCCCACATCAGAGCTTGGAAAGAGGTGGTGTACATCTATACGCGATACCATCCCTGCTCTGAAAACATTCCTCCATGGAATCTCCGCTTCCATCTTGAAAATAGTAAGGGCTTGTCTGGACGAGAAATGTAACCTTGTGAACATCAGCTCTTATTAAAGTGTGATATCTTTGCTGAAATGTTACATTGAATTGGAGGAAGGCACCCTTGTATTAGAATAAGCACCCACACATTGAATTATTGAGGAATACAAATTCAAGAATAGCTTTTCCTCATGTGAACAGGTTGAAAGTCTTTGCCTGAAACCACCGTGAAGAAAAGCTCAGAAATATGATGCAAAGTTAGGTGTGCACACTCAAATATTTTGCTGGTAAACTTCACCATTTCTTAACAAGCCTAGAGGACACAGCCGTAACCAAAAAAAGCTCTTGTAATATAGCCGTGACTTCCATGATCCTGTGGGGGGAATGCAAAAATAACTCAAAGAAGTTGTGTAACTAAGGTATTAGCTCAGGTGTGCCTTGATAACATGATTGTCAGTGTAATTATTTCACTCGCCTGGATGACAGTCAAAGGCAGGTCACAGCTCTGGCTCACTGCGAGGACCCATTTTGTGGCTGCCAGCGAATGCGTTGGGGAAGGTGGTCCCCAAGCCCAGGCCCCAGGAGAGGCCCATGCTGCTCCCTGCAGGAGGAGAGCTGTGTTGGGTGCTCGCAGCGCTGCCTGCCTGGGCGCTCGCTGCCTACCTCTGCTCTCGACGCTGAACAGCACCTCGCTCAGTGACTCACCTTAAATTATTTTGTGGGTAGATGCTAATCTGACCAACTAATGTTAATCTTTCCCATGTGAAAATTTCTGTGAAGTAATGAATTCCTTGTCTCTTCTTACTTTCTCTGCCTGATACACGCCACCTTGAAACAGCCCTCAAATATCAGGGTGCTGAGAATACCTGGGAAGCAAATTTATGTAGTGCCCAGGAAGAGAGAGATGTCCATTTATTCCCCAAATCCTACAACTCCACTGAGTGCAGTGCCCTAGAGGACTCAAGTGTGGGTAGGCTTGTGCCAAGAGCTATTTAGGAGTTAGCGAACTGTCTCTATTACTATTTTTATTTATTTCCTTTGTTGAAAATTATTCAGATGTTCATCACAAAAATAAAATCAAATAATGTAACAAAAAAATTTCTGAACAGCTCAGAATTTAATTGCTCAACCTCTCACATGAAAATGGTTTGTTTACCAGTTTTAAAACAAAATAAGGCCACATTGCCGAGGAAACATACTGATCTCTTTCTATTCACAGAGAAGATTTTAAGTCAAACTATGCAGGCTTTGCTCAATTTACTCATCAGAGCTTAAAAGCCTTTAAGACACGTGTTTGTGCACAAAACGTAATGAACAGAAGGAGCTTATCAAAAATGAAGACACACTGAAAAACTGTGATGCCACATCCTTTTCAGCAGCATCTTGGAAAAGTAAAAAAAAGTTAGTTGTTGATATATCTATATATATATATGTCTGTATCTTTATACATCTCCTATGCTTCCGTTCAGAGTAGAAAAATAAGAATAAATTAAAGCCCTGCTCCTGTGGTACAAATGCAATCACAACCACCACATTTGGACAGCCTACACTCCATTTAAGTCCTTGTGCCCAGCCAAAGGAGAAAGCTGGGTACCTCTGAAGGCCTTTGAAAAGTGACTTATAAGGCCAAAGGACAGCACAGAGGATGGATCCACCAGAGGCCAGAGAGGGGACGTTAGGCATCTGGGCTTCAGCTGAACTGAGGATATCTAAATACGGTTCGAAACTTTCTCAGGAAAGGGTAGGAAAAGGGTCTAATGTGGCAACCTCTTTTACAGACATTTGGTTTTGCCACCCCATAGTTAGATAGAAAACCTGTGTCTTTTGTAGGACAGATTATACTGAGAGAAGTAAAATTTCCCCCAAACTTCATGGAGTCCCAGCAGACATCTACAATAATTATCTAGTCCTTAAAACTGAATTTCTGAAACACTCAAAAGCACAAACCTGACAACATGGATTTATGTACTGATTTGGCACTTGCATCCAGGTTCTTCCATTTCTTACACACGCAAAAGTATATCATACATTAAATGAAGATAAAGTTTTCAAGTGTCACACCAACTTTGCAGTAGTGTAAGCATTACAGAAAGAGAAAATAAGGGTGAAATGACTATATTTTTCTAGTATGAATATCTCATTTTGGTTATTTAAATAGTAAGTGTTTAAAACAAAGTTTCAGAAGTGTTATTGGTCATGCTAGATAATAACAAAGATGTTATTTTCATTTCAGAATTTGCTTATGTAAACTGTTTACATGTAAAACATTTAAAGTTTCTGTACTCCCTTTGACAATATTGCATAAAATGGCATTTTAAACTCTGGACTAAGTTGTGCAATCAGTCAAATAATCAGGTGTGTACTCCTTCCTCACATTACCTACAAGTTGAAACAACATATGGAAAATGAAAAATCTTCCTGACAGTACAAGTTACTGTTATGTTCTTTTCCAGATGTGAAGACGATCATGTTATACTGTTTTTCAGATTCCATTAACCTCTCTCTGTCTTAAAAAAAAATGTTTTGCGGCATATATGGTTTCTGATTGCTGCTCGACAAACAGTCAGGGAGAAAAATGTCTTAAGCATGTGAGAAGAGACTGGTTTCTCCTTCGAGAATGTAAGCACAGCTGCAGAGGGAAGCCTGACCCCGAAAGCACCACCAGCTGTCATCGCAGACTTGAACAGGTGTTTATGGGACTCCCTCCCCAGATCTTTACAATGTACAAGATTGTTTTGGTTATGATATCCATTTCCCGTCCTAAATTATATACCGGACCTTTCAACCTCAAGAAGCATAAAATAACCCTCAAACTGTGGCCCCGTCCAGCGATCGCCTTGCAGGCTTGGCTTGCAAGCAGCTCTGCCGCCAGGATTTATACACGCTGCCCTTCTCCAACCAGGAGATCGCTTCCATTTCAGCAGCAATTTAACACTTACAAGCAAGTAAAGGGACAAGCCAGGAATGGGAAATGAGGGAAAAACAAGCTGCGTTTCAACTAGTCCTCACCTATGGTCTGTAGCCAATCCACGGAGTTTTGAACATCCCCAAACTACCACGCTGATGTCTAAGACCAGGGCTGAAGACAAGTTTGGCAAAAGGAATCGGGAAGCTGTAACCAAGATGAAAGTTGGCACAGGAGGGGCTCTATCTGAGTATAAATAGGATGGATAAATTGCTACAGTACGCAAAAGAACTGACCAAAACGTTTGTTTGAAATATGCACCAAGCTATGCCTTTCTGGGTTTCCAAAAAAATAACTGTGGTTAACATTTCTCTTTCTTATTGTTGCATTCAATTTAGATGGAATGCTGCTGCTCATGGTTCCAGCACACACTGGATGTTACCACCAAAAAGAAGCTGTTTTTACATTGTATTTGGCAAGAAGCAAACAGAGCATGAGTTTACAAATAAGCAAACCAAACTTTTTTGCAACCTCAAATAAATTTCAGCTTGAGTTTCAGGCAAAGATCTTACTGTGGTCTTATGTTAGGGGAAAACAGTTAGTTTTCACCCACAGAAAACTAACACGAAGCAGGAGTCTGAAAGCATCACTGCTCTGTATAAGAATACCTTGAGAGCATTTCAGCTGACTGATCCAATCTTGGGATTGGCCTCAAAGGAAAGGCCAATATCCACGGAAAGGGTACAGTGACAGCAATCAAGCAGTTGCAAGAAATTCCTAAAGTAACTGGGACCAGTAAGTTCAGCTGCTGCCCTATGAGCAGTCTGTTTGTAATTAATTTACTGGTTGATTTATTTATTTTTACCTACACAGCAGATTAGTATGAAGTGATTCACTCCTTGCTAGGAAGCCTGGCTCTCACTCATGCAGGCAGTTCCAAGAAGCTGTACAAAATTCCCGGTACAATTCCAGTTAAACTGAATTACACTGGAGTAAATGTGGCTTATTTACTTCACATGTACTACTAACTTTGACAAGGACAGAAAATTTTTATCTATAACAAATAACTGTGGGTGTGTCTGTATTTTAAATGCAGACATACACATATACACAAAGAAAGACACACATTTTCCACTTGTGTGTTTACAGAAACAGATAATGCATGTGAGTGTGTGTACACGTACATATATTTTCTTTGCAAAAAGAGGGTGTGTATTTTTTACACATGAAACACAATTATTTACTTAGAGACACATCTTTCCTCATTCAAACTGTAAGTCATTTGAATACACTTCAGTGTATTTCTTCTATCTAGCTAAATGCTCCCCGGGGCGTCTTCCCGGTAGCCTACAGCCGGCACTGACACCCCTTGGTTTTTGTTGCATTCCTGGGAGATACAAAAATAGTGCTTTCTCCACACGCAGATGAAAAACACTGAAATGTGGAGAGCTCTCTAACGTCCTACACAAAGGGGTAAGAAGCACGAGCGGTTAGAAGTTGAAATACGACATTGCATATCAGCGTGGATAATCTGACTTTGCAGCAGAGTCCCAAGGACCTACCCGAGTCTTTACATCAAGAATAAATGTTGATTTAAGAGGTTGTATTCCAGTTCTATCAGAATCTACAAAGCTAGATTAAAGGCTGCCCTAACACAAACAGACTAGATAAAACATGTAGCAATGTGTTTTAAGGGGAAGAAAACCTGTAAGTAGGAGATAATGTGTGATCCAATCTCACAACTATACTTTCTCACAAGAAACAGTTCTTACACAGGAGCCACATTTAACCAGTAAAAGTTTTCTTGGTTTAAATACTTTAATTACTTCAATTATGAGGAAGTTTTAAAAACACTTAAGGGATTTTTGAGCACAACTTTTAGTGACACTTGTTCCCAAAATCTCAATATATGCCTTCAAAAATCTCCCCTCCTCCTCTCCTAAGATACTTGTTTATATCGAGAACGAAATCATCCCCCCCCCTTATTTTAAGCCTTTGCATCACTCACGGTGGCTACATTTCCATCCTGCCCCAGGTACTTATTTTTGGGGAGCTGTAAGAAAATTTCATTTTCTTGGTGTTCCCAAAATCCAAAAGACAAGAAAAAATACCATAAAGAACAAAAAACCTTGCCAAACAGCCCCCCAAAGCCTTCAAAATAGAAGAGCTACAGAGTTCTTCCCATCTTTTGTTCACCAACTGTTGCTTCCTTGTCCTAACTATTGTACCTCTGAAGGGGAACTACAAAGCAGCCGGCCAGTGGAGATGTACACTGGAGTGTCTCTTTATGCCCCACATGGAAGCCAAGAGGGACTCATTAGTCATCTGGAGATTTTGCCCCAATGCCCAAAGGCATGAAATACCTCCAGCAAAGCACCAGCTGAGATATGTCAGTGTGGCACTCACTTTGCATCTCTCTCTTGGTGCCTTTCAAGTTGTTTTCTAAACACTTCTTTTGTTGCTGTTGGCATGAGTGCACTTAAAAGCAGCATATCGTTAAGCGCAGAGAATGCTCACTGTTTTCTGTCCTTTAAAATCTCTTCCAAGTACTTCCCTATGAGCAATTAAGCTAACTCTATGGGATACATTTGATAACAGATATTCTTTAGTTTGGGTGACAGTTAACAAGCAAGGCTGTAATGAATAATAAAGTACTTTTTAGTGACACGCAGTCACTATTCACCCTAAGTAGGGACTATTTTTGTGCGAGTTCAACAGAAGATTCTAACAATGCAACCCTCTTGTATAACTTGCACAAAATAGGCATTCATCAAGGAGGATTACTCTCCCCAAAATGGGGCTCTCAGCAGCTACGTGCTGTGGGTGGGGATGCACAATTCCAGACAGGGGTGGAGACCAAGGAAAAGGCATGGGTCTAGCATGAAAATGCATGCTGTGTCAATTCATAAGCACAAAAGAGATGAATTTGAGAGAGAGAGAGAGAGAGAGAGAGAGAGAAAGGAAGGAAGGGAGGGAGGGAGGAAGGGAGGAAGGGAGGAAGGAAGGAAGGAAGGAAGGAAGGAAGGAAGGAAGGAAGGAAGGAAAACTAGATGCAAAAGCGCTAAGGCTGCCCCAAGAACTTTTATAAAGAGTAACACATGCTGCAAGTGACCACGGCAGTATTTCAAGTAACATTTTGCTATGTATGAACTCCCCTTCCAAGTCCACCCCATTCCTATAGAGACAAAGGCAGCTCCCAGCTTTCCAACACCAGCCCCCATTGGTATCTTGTTCTCAAAGACACTTACCCAAACCCCACATAATCTGCCGCTCTGTCACCACCACAGGGCTCCCAGTAACATGCTAGAATAAGCTGTTCACTGATCACCCTCTTTTTCTCCCTCTGCTTGGTAGAGGTGCCTCCCTCACGACAATACAGTAAAGCTATGCATGTATGTATATATGTATTCATGCTATGTCCTCTACATCCTCCCCAAATATGTCTAGGTTCCCATTCCAAATACCTAACTTCTGAAATGTTAGGATAATAAATGTATAATTCTCTGATCGCTCAATGCTCTCCAAAAACCTACTCTGGTACACCATGAAGGTTTGTTCTTCTCTCACGACATTGAAACACTTTTCACCTTGATATATTTAGAGAGAACTAAACCTCAGACTTTCAAATTATTTTAGCCTTTATTTATTATGCCAGACACCCTTTTAGCTCAAGCACGGAAAAGCAAACCAAAACAAATAACTCCTCATTACACCCAATTTCAGGATACACCTAAAAACTGAGAAAGTAAAACCCAATCTGGGATACTCAGAACTTTGAGTCACCAGATTTTTTCAAGGAAAGCACTGCCTGCTGACAGTGCAAATAGCATCCACTTGCTCTAAGAGGATGAAGAATAAATGCCAGAGGAAATGTTCTCTCTCTTCTCTGAAAACTATCTGGAAGTTTTCCTCTACCTCAATCCACCGATCTTCCACAGACTAAGGAGTATCTGCTTTTACCTTTACTGACGGCTGTAGTCTAACTACATTTACATGTTTGCTCCCAGAAGAGGACTCTTTCCTCCGAGAACACTTTCTATTTTTAAAGAAGGAGAGAGAATTCAAGGGGGGGGGAAGAGGCTAAATTCTCCCAGGAGACTAGCAATTTCAATGCCCACTTGAAAGGCTATAAAGGTGTTTCAGAACATCTTCTGAAAATCAGGCCACGAACAAGCATCTCAAAACTTTCAAAGAAACCAAAAAATGACCCTTCTAAGAGTTTAGACCACGATGCACATTTTCCAACTGATGATCATGGAATAAAAACATATTTCTAAAACCAAAAAGAAAAGTAAGTTCTTTCATTATAGAGTGTACATATTTTATGGAGTGCAGCTAGGCATAAAACCACATACTTTCAAGGTTACTATCTATCAAAAATTCTTTTTTAGTAGTAAATAATGTAAATGGTGATGCTATACACTTAACACAGAACGTGTTTGTAAAATATTAACTGTATTTGTGTGTCCAGTAAAGGGAAGAATTAGACATTATTGAAACAGCATTCTAGAACAAGTTACTCATTTTATAGCAGCCCCTGCTGACTGGCCAGAAGAAGCTTTTGCACAAATTTTGTTTCTCCATCATCTTTGTTTCTGGCCTTTCCTTGTTGGTGCAACTAGGGAAATATTTAAACTGAGCAACTTTTTAAAAGACATCATTCCAGTTTAAAAAGAAACCTTGCTGCCTAGAACTGAAGAAAAAATGAGGAAAACCTCAGGCTGCAAGCGAGCTTAAGGGATAGAAGTGTTTCTTCTGTGCCTTACCTACTCAAAAGTGCAACAAAATAACTCATAGCACTTAGCGTAGCAGATGTTCATCAGTGTTTCAGGAAAAATATCAGGTGCTCTCTAACAGGAGGTACTTGCTACAGTCCTTCCCTTTTCTCTCTCAGTTGTATTTGTCATGGGATGCCAGTGAATAAAATCTTTGGAATAAGAATGGAATGTGTATGAAGCCATTCTTAAAGGATGCCGAAAACCTGTGAGAGGCGCTGAAAAGAGCCACAAAAGTGCTTTGAGCGCTGGCGAAAATGTCCTGCAGTGGGATGCTTAAAGAGCTCGATCTATTTATTTTACACGAAAGAAAACTGAGGAGTGACTTGATTACAGCATATAAATAACTTTATGGAGGTGGGATCTGGGGAGAGTAGACTTTTTAATATAGTAGAGGAAATACATATCTGGAATCTGAACCCAGACAAACTAATACTGGAAATCAGGAATAGCAAAGACTCACCATTGCCGTGAACTATCAAGGGAAGTGATGGATCCTCTATCACTGGATGTCTTTACACTAGCGTTGGATGCCTTTCTAAAAGACGTGCTTTACCCTAACAGGATCTGTGAACTCACCAAGCACAAAGTTTGTGTTTCTTTTAATGGTTAATAGGTGTATCTTCTGAAATGTAAGGCTCCAGCAAGCCTTACATTCTGTGAGCTAAGAGCTCATTGC
This sequence comes from Pygoscelis adeliae, assembly GCF_000699105.1. Taxonomy (NCBI): domain Eukaryota; kingdom Metazoa; phylum Chordata; class Aves; order Sphenisciformes; family Spheniscidae; genus Pygoscelis; species Pygoscelis adeliae. Next base: position 1,719,424 of record NW_008824338.1, read on the forward strand.
TTCATAACCAGAATAGGGGTTTTTTTTTATTATCATTAGTGATTTATTTAGACTGAGGTTTTTGGAAAAACTACCTTCATTTTGAAATATGGAGAAAAAAATATTCTGAAAATCATCAGTCTGAAATTAGATAAAAGAAATATTTGCCTAAACTTCACATAGTGAACTAATAGGAGGAAGAAAAAGAAAAAGAAATATTTATGCTACAAACTCCCTTTTTCTGGAAAAGGATTGATTTTATAAAATCTTGACAAATAGTAGGGGGAGCATATTAAGCATTTAGTTTTCTTATGACGAAATGTTGGTAAATATCTATATTCTTAAAGCAAAATCTTGCAAAATTTAAGCAGCAGCTTCAAAGATCAACTAGTCCTAACACGATGAGGAAAAGACAGACAACTTCTCCTAGACCATACTCCAACAACTGGGTGTTGCTCTGCTCTTGAATTGCCTCTCTAAAAGTTATTATTCAGGCAACCGGGGGCGACAAGTCGTCATGCCGGGCCCGATTCCCCTTTCACTCACCTGTGGGACAAGGCGTCCCTGCTCCCCCGGCCCCAGAGCAACTCCTCCAGGCTGGATCTCAGGTCGCTGAGAGGGGACCAAAGGTGTGGGTCCCTTCCCCTCTCACGGCTCCTACCCCACCAGCCACCAGTGCCTCTTGGAGGGGATGCTTCGCTGGAAGCACCAGTGGAGCCTATGTCCCCCACTCCTGTTCCCAGCCATAGCCCTGGCAATATCTAGACAACTACAGAAACATACCTACAGAACTACGCCAATACAGTTGGGCTCCTCTGAGGTCGCTTTACCAGACCAAGGACAAGTACCAGGAGCCCCAGTGGTTACTCTGTAAGTCCTTTTCAATACCTGGGTCAAAACACCTCCAGGTGAGAAGAGGAGTGACACCAAGGACAGGAGCAGCACCGGCTGTGCCCCAGCAGACGAGTACCTCAGCAGGCTGGGAAGCCAGTGGGATCGCGCCCTCATGCCAGTGGGATTACAAAGCAGAAGCTCAGGCGGCACCAGGACGGCCAAGCTCCGTCACTTGTTGGTTGCACCGATGAGCTATGGCAGGGTGAGGGGAAAGTCTCTCGCTGGGAGAGACTCTGCCATCCCTCCCCTCTCCTCCTCGGGTCTAGGCTCAGAGGGCCGGCAGGGAGAGAGTGCCCAAGGAGAGAGAAAAGGGCTGTTGCGTTTTCTGGATAAAGAGGAAGGAAACCTGACACCTTTGACGAAACCCATGTAGAAGTTTAGAGGGAAGGTAGGCAGGGAGCGGACCGAAAAGGAAGAGCTCCTCCGGGGGGAGAGGAACGCAGAACAATAGGAATAACCAAAAAGCTGGAAGGAAGAGGCAAAGAGGTGCGGAGGTGAGGGGCGAGGAGGCTGCAAAAGAAAGAGG
>NW_008824338.1:1721877-1723336 GCF_000699105.1 Pygoscelis adeliae
TTGCCCCCCCCGCCCCCCCCCCCGGTGCCCCCTTCCCTGGGCCAGCCTGGCCATGCGGTCCCCGGTACACCCGTAAGAGAAGCTGCATCCACTTCCCCTCCGCGCACCGCCACCGCCATTTCGGTAGGAAAGTAAAGATCAGAGAGATGGTTTTGGAGGAACGTTCCCCAGCCCCCTGCAAATCTGGACGGAAAGGCAAGACAGCATAGCCCCCAAAACGGGAAAGTCGTGGTCCACAAGAAGTCCTTGTATTGGCCCTTGAAAGCTCCAAGCAGTACGAAATCAGTTTTAAAATGAAGTTATGCTGTTTGAATTGTGTTTTGTTCATGTTTAAACGAAAGAGAAAGGCTGGCACTCAACCAAAATGAAAACCGATCAAACTAGTACATAAGGGAAATTAATAGTGCTTCCTTTTTAGGTTTTTGCATGAAAATATTTCACAAATATCACTGGGGCTTCCAGACTACCACCACTTGCTGTGATGTGAGGAATACATCAAAACACAAAACAACTTGTAGAAAAGAAAATGCTTAAAAAATTATAAGCACAAAAATTACTTTTGTCTAAAACATCCTAAGAAATGAGAGAAAAACAGTAATTAGATACTGGTGAAATGAAAATAATTTTTAAAGGGAATAGATTGGTGTGACCTTTCTTCCAATTATAGCACTAACTTCAAAGGTACAAACTCAGATGACTGACAAAATAGAAAATGGTGAGATGCTGAGCGTTTAGATTCTCTTCTAAAAAATTGCTACACCTACAAGTGGATGTGGATTAATCTAAGGAGAAATTGCAAGTGCACGATACCTCTCACGGCCAAAGGTATGACTTCAGCACTCAACTGGGGGACGCACCCTTTGTAAAACCGTGTGTTAAAGAAGGGATCCTTAGGACAGTTACAAAAGAGTATGTTTTCTGGGGGCAGGGACAAAGAAGGAAGGAAGGATGTTTCTTAAAACTAGCTTTTTTCTTAATTTTCTTGTAAGACCGTGTATTATGCTCTTACGTAACAGAAACCCTGAGATAAAGTTTCAATCATGTGGACATGACAAGCTCATACGGCAACTTCACTCTCAGAAAGAACGATTGAATTACACATCTGGTAGGAGGATCGCTGCCTGTCAACCACAACAGTGGGTACCAAAGTCTAACTAGTGCTTTCTATAGCACGTGTTGCATAAGTGGTTGTACAAAATAATGGAAAATACTCACTTTAAAGTACTCCATGATGTCTCAGTTTGCTAAGGATCGTACTGACAACATTTTAGAAGCCTGTACACAACATGGGATATCGTTACATAGCTTAAGGATGACGGAATATCCCATACAGTGCACTATCCTGTACAGCACAGCAAGCAGAAGTAGTGTTCCCCAGCCAGCCTGGATGCGGGTGCCATGAGGGAGGCAGAGCTGGAGGTAGGTGTGCACCGTAGAGGCTGTTGTCAATAGGAGCTGC
>NW_008824338.1:1723373-1730797 GCF_000699105.1 Pygoscelis adeliae
AGTCTGTTGGCAATAGGAGCTTCACAGCTCCCTGTAGTGAAAGCCTGGCCTCCACCCCCTGCACCTCCGTCCAGCTCCCTGCTCCTCTTACAGCAAACAGGCACAGACAGAAAACTGAAAAACGGGCTCTAATGAACTCAAAGTTGGGGTCGGCTGAGATCATTCCAGTCATTCAGCCAAAAGCCAAGACAGCAGGATCGTCCAGTAACTTGGGCAAACCGCGGTATCTCAGAAAAGCCAGAGGCTTCTTATACTGGGTCTGGTAAAAGTGGTTAACACTCAGGGGAAACAGCCTGGTGTTTCTGGTGAGCTGCAGGGGCCTTGGAGGGTGGACAGCCCCCGCACAGCCCGACATGCTAGTGTCCTGTGCTGGCAGAGCCTGTGGCCAGGATGTCCCTGTTCCATGGCTCTGGAGCTAACCCCAGATTGTTCCCGGGCTTTATTTTCTTTTGTGGAGAAAAATGACATTTTGGAGGCTGAGAGCTGGAATGGAAACAATACTCGAGTTCTTGAAATCTCCCGTGGGATTGAATGATCTCCTCTCTGCACAGCTCGGGGGTCAGTCTGCTGCTTCTCAGCAGCTCTGAAGCCTTTATTCCCAAAGCCCTTGTGACCCTTTACCAAAACCTGGGGGTGCTGGTAGCCCGTCTTCCCGCAATGGAACTGCACTCAGCATCCCTGCTCACCCTGTCACCCTGGCTGTTTAGACTAGTGGAAGCGCAGGAATAGCAGCCCTATTGCTTTCCAATCTCCAGCAGATATTTTTCCATTAAAACAAACCATCCAAATGGTTTTGCAGAGCTGTGCACTTGATCTACAAATACTGTGACAAAACCAACCTTTTTCAACTTGCTGCTATTTATAATCCTGAGAACAATACTCATGTAGTAAAACTTTCCTAGTAGAGTTAGAAGAGGCACTTTGTGGGCAGAGTAGTACAATTCTGAAAACTCGCATTAAGAGACTTCGGTGACTTCACCAAAAATTTTTTGCATCATTAAGAGACCAAACTCATGAAGAAAACACAGTCTAAACCTGAGCCTTGGTCTAGAAGTTATGCTGCTGGCAGGAGCACAAGGTGACATCAGATTACCACCTTCTCCTTGGCTAAACTCAATCACACCGCCTCTCTTCTGGAGGAAGGCAGTCACCTAACCAAGCACAGAAAGATTCGGTGAGTGGTTTTCTTTTTAAAAATCTCTTACTACCATTACTGAAGATGATCTTGCCAATTGCTCCCTTGCACTATTGCACAGCATGGTTCATATACTGAAGTACCAATTAAAAAATGGCACTTTTTTGTTCATATCACAAATATTTGAGAAAAAAAGCACAAGATCTATAAAGCGTTAAAAACTTGCTAAGAACGTAGATATCTTTTGATACAAACCAGTGCACTTTGATGTACGAGACACTTCACCCATCAATTCCCAAAACTGTGAGGAAAGAAAGAACATGGCATAGCTAAAACAACCTGTGACTATCCAGAAGAAAGCTGGCCCTCAGCCAATGAGCTAATTAAGCTGTGTAAGAAACAAATCTTAAAAATCGGTTGGAGCCAACAGTGACACTGGGTTTCAGCTAGAGCAACAACATGACTGTCTCCCTCGAACACACCGCTTACCTAAAAACCACGCCTGCACCAGACACTCCTTGTCTAATTAGTATAGAAACATTTGAAACCGTCTGTGCAAGGATCTTCTCGGGTCCTGCAAGAAATGCATGCAAATGCATTACATACAAGTGTGGCACCAAGTACCTGTGAGTAATGCTGTGAGGAACAGTACGTAGCAATTACTGTAAAAAAAATCTGCTATTAAACCTGTGCAAAAAGCATTTAAACTTTGTGTATGCCCTGTGTGACAGACAGCTGGACAGACAGGTAGAATTGTAATTACATGTGCATTAACTTAGTAAAGATATATATGAAGCATAAGTAACCATTTTAAAATGGTACTTCCACTTAAAGGTACGTATGTTAAAAGGTATTTCACTATAGAGAACATCAGCGCCAGAACAGATACACTCAGTGAAAAGTAATTAAATTGGGATGGGGTTAAATTCAAATGAAAGGGAATGAATGCTTCCCCACACCTGAGGAGATACTACCGTGTAGAAATGTCATTGCTGAGGTATCCCCTGGAGGCACTTACTTTGAATCAGCTCCCAGTATTACACTGCACGACTGACTGCAGCTAAGTGCCTCCTTTTGCAGAGGTACTCGTAAAAGAAGGGAAAAGACAACCACAACCAAGAGAAATGAGAGACTCTTTGCTGTAAAGCCTGTCGGCTTTTCCAACTGGTCTAATAAAACTCTTGCCCTCCAATTTTCTCTCCCAAGAGAAGAAGTTTTTATGAACTTGAGGCAAGGTATTTGGAAATTTGGCAATGTCTGCAGAAACCAGCCTGCCAGCGTGGAAAAGAAAACTAAATCATTCTGCTGGTGCCCCGAGCAGAAGATTGGGGAAATAATTTTTTTCTAATATTGATTTTATTTCTCTGTCCTCGGGCAAGTCATTTAAAACATCAACCGACATGAGTCCAAACTCATAAGAATAGCTGAAAGCACACTAGTCTTTATTTATACTAGTTTGAGATTAACAGAGCATTTAAAACATATCACAGGAGAGCTCCGAAACTATCCTAACTTGAGCCAAGGTCAAGCTGCTTCAAGAACGGAAAGGTAGAAATGCTCCACCTCTGTAGCCACTGGTGCCAAACATTGCTTCCAGCTTCAGTGCTTAATGTATATTACTTCATAAGAAGAATTTGTATCTCCTCGGTATGCCAATCTGAAAGCAAAAACAACTGTGCCTTCTTCTCTACCCCCAGCAAAAGAAAAAAAAAGAAAAGCAAAACAAGTACATAAAATGCATAGAAAGAGAATTAAAAAGACTTATAAAAGCCTTCATGCAGTTACTCTGTTTACAGCAATCAATTAAATTGTAGGCATTTTCCACTTTACAATGTAAAAATAATTTTCAAATATTTTGGAAATGGAGTGAAAAAAGGACAAGGGAAAAATAAAACTTTAAAGACCAAAAGATGAAGTAATAGAGCAAATTCCAGCAAAAATTCATACTGAAATGCTGGAGAGCTTGTACCCCCACTTTGACTAATATCTCATTTTCGGAGGGCTTCCGTTTTCAGAAGACACAATGGAGCCATATACTTCCCCTCTCAGAGCTAGTCAATGCCTTTGATATCTTTTCAGAAAAAAACAGAGGAGTGCATAGAAACAGTAAACACACAACTTCTGGTGTATTTACATGGCCATGTTGCTGTTCTCCTAAATGCAGCTTCAATAAACATACATAAAATAAGCACGATGCTCTGTTCTCCCGTCTTAATCAAGTAGGTTAAGACAAAACAGTTGTTCGCAACTTGAAGGTTTAAAACAAATGTTTAAGAGCGCCAGGTCATCGCTTGTGCCCGAGGAAATGTTTGACACTGGCGGAAGCACAGGTGGAACATTTCCACCTTCCTCTTCTCAAAGCAATCTTGGCCTTGGATCAAGACAGAAGAGTTTTCCAGCTCCTCTTACTTGTGCTGGTAGTAATGTTCCCTAGGAGCCTGTCCTGCTGGCTCAGCATTTCGGAGACAACATCAAGTTCAACCCACAAACCTTGCTGCTCTAGGTCCCCCATCTACATTGAACACAGGATCGTCAGTAAAGCTGGGTTTATTCCGCGTAGGTACTCTCCCACTGTAACAAGCTTCCAGCTGGATCTGCAAGCTACTTCTCTAATCCTCTTGCATCACGTTGATGTCAAAATCTGGATTTATGTAGCTCATTCCAATGGCAATAGAAATCATTAAATTAAAAGGGTAAATAAAAGGAGCTTCATTTCATTTTCACAGGTGAGAACAGAGTTCTTGTTTCCCTCTGTTAGCAAGATGGTGTTGCTATTGGCTAGGTAGTTTATAAAACTGTGCTGGTTTTGGCTGGGATAGAGTTAATTTTCTTCACAGTAGGTAGTATGGGGCTGTGTTTTGGATGTGTGATGAAAACAGTGTTGATAACACAGGGATGTTTTCGTTATTGCTGAGCAGTGCTTGCACAGAGTCAAGGCCTTTTCTGCTTCTCACACCATCCCACCAGCGAGTAGATTGGGGGTGCACAAGTCACCAGCGAGTAGGCTGGGGGTGCACAAGAAGGTGGGAGGGGACACAGCCGGGACAGCCGACCCAAACTGACCAAAGGGATATTCCATACCATATGACATCATGCTCAGCAATAGAAGCTGGGGGAAGAAGGAGGAAGGGAGGACATTTAGAGTGATGGCGTTTGCCTTCCCGAGTAACCGTTACGCGTGATGGAGCCCTGCTTTCCTGGAGATGGCTGAACACCTGCCTGCCCATGGGAAGGAGTGAATGAATTCCTTGTTTTGCTTTGCTTGCATGTGTGGCTTTTGCTTTAGCTATTAAACTGTCTTTATCTCAACCCACGGGTTTTCTCACTTTTACCCCTCTGATTCTCTCCCCCATCCCACCGGGGGGGGGAGTGAGTGAGCGGCTGTGTGGGGCTTAGTTGCTGGCTGGGGTTAAACCACAACAAAAACATTTATAAAAGACTTTGCATTAACTAGTAATGTATAATCAGTGTTCATGGATTACCTGCGTGTAAGCTAAATTGCACAAGAGAACAGCAGCAGGCGTCGAACCCAAAGTATGCCACAGAGCAGAGGACACATTAGAAGCAGGCTGAAACCAAACCTTTGTATGTCTCTGGGATATCCTGTTGCCTGCAAATAGAACAGACAGCTCTGCTGGGCTGCTCTCTAGCAAGAATGCCTCAATGCCACAACACACCAGCAGGGGTAAATCAGGTGTTAGGTCACTACCCATAATCAGGCTAAATCTTCATAATTAATTGTCTCATTAAGGAACAATAGAGAGGCATCATCTCTTTGCCCTTCGTTCCCCAGCTCCTACCAACACCTAGGAGCATCCTCAATAGGGTAGCACCAGGAGGCAAAGCTCCTCCCTTATTTACCAGAACTCGCTACCACCTGCTAAACCTGGGTATTCCACACAGCACTGAAACCTGCCACGTTTAGTTTACGTACAGGTGTTACAGATGTAACGTGTAGGCCTGAATTAATGAGTAATTCATTATGTATAACGGATATGAAAACAGTATATATTTTGGAGAGAAATCTTTCTAACTTTAAATGCACACAAATTATAGCTGAAAAATTAAAACAACAACATTTAGAGTTGCATACATTAACTTTTCAAAACAAACGAGGAGTGTGAGGCTTCTGGTTTTGGGTGGTTTATGGTACACCTCTAAATTGGTTTCTTATAGTCCCATTAAAAATTCCATCCATATTTTTGAGTAATATTTCAAAGGTTTTGGTGATTACACAAAACATCTGGATGGATCAAACATTATAAAATAGTTCCTCTTTTCTAATATTTCTTCATCTAAAAAGCACCTCCCATACTTTTCTTCTCATATGGCCAGATAAATCTATTTATTTGGAGCAGAGGCAGAGTGCAGGAAGCCAGCAGCCCCAGGAAGAACAACTGGTGCTGTCTTGTATAGTTCAGAAACCAACTGACGGATATAGGTTTTCAACCTGTATGACTTTTATATGAAGCTGTGCAGCCTTCACAAAGCTCAATAGGCATCCAGTTTTCTAAATCTACATGAAAAATGTCTACTTTTTTCCCAATTGGACAGATGGATTCAGAGAGCATAACTTACCTCTGGTTTTAATTTCCCTCTCTTACTTATGTCAAAATTAGCAGAACAAACACAAAACAGGAGAGCTGAAGGTGGGACTTGATGCCTTTGGGGGAATGTGTTGTTCTGCAGAAGTGGAGAGCATCCCTGCGCCCTACCCTCCGTGCAAACAGCCTGCATAGCCAGTCAAAGCTATAAAAACACACAAGAAACAAAAATGTAGCAGAAAGAGGGTGCCAAATGTACTGCATCCTTTGGACAATAACAGTAGCATCTGTCTTCCCAACAAATTATGAAGATTAGCTCACAATTACACCATCACATAAAAGTTTCCAGAATTTTTCAACACAGCAAACTATTGAACCCAATCCTGTTTTCACTGAAGTCAGTGGTAAATTCCCAATGCAAACAGGAGAAGTAACCTTGCTTTTGAGAAGGAAAACATTCCTTGGTGGAAAAAAATTACCCATCTCTAAAACTTCCAAGCTGAGTTTTTTTACTCTGAACTGATGCAATACATTTTGCTCCTATATATATAACACACACCCCCAAACACTTAATGAACACACAAGATGGCTTGTATTTAAGGAAAGAAAAAAGTTTTGTTGAAATGTGGAATTTATATATAAAGTGTATGCATGTAAAGTACACAGGTTGAGGAACAAGATTCTTGCCTGCTGATTTGAAGGTAATTTTACTGTAAGATTTCCAAAATATGGTGTTTAACATGGTCATCAGTACAATGTCTGTATTTTTCTCCTGGATTTGTTGAGTTCCTTATCATGGTCATAGATGCTTTTGTCAAGTTTCAAACCTAGAATAACAAGCACTCTTACTATGAAGTTGAAAGGAATATGACAAAAAGCAAAGAAATTAAAATCCTTAGTATTAACAAATCACATAATCTCTTGACATCAGTTATGTCAGCAATGGATCACTAACTTCAGGGGACACAAAGCAGACCTGAAGAAGGAACACAAAAATGCAAGACCACAACATCAAGCGTAGAAAAAAATAAAGTCACAGGTACATGATAGAAAAAGCACCCTGGAAGCAGTGATGCTGAAAGAGACAGAGGCATCATGCTAAATAATCTACTGAGCAGGAACCCCCAGAGTGAAACGATGAGAGAGAGGAGACCTGGCTGTGCCTCCAGGGAAGGAAGCAAGCGTTGCTGTGCTATTCCCCCTATTCCAGGGTCCACACACTGAAAAGATAGTTAAGAAACTGAAAATATACAGAAAATGACTGAAAGACTCACTAAAGGCCTCGAAAACCTGCTTCCGTTTCTTAGCTTTGAATCAAAGCTAAGAGATGAGTTGATCATGGCCTGTAAACACCAATATATAAAATTACAGTAAAAAAGATAATCTGTAAATAAAAATATTACCCAACCGCAACACTGAAAGGAAAAGCTGTTTAAATTCAAGACAAGAAGGGCAATTGTATGGAAAAGTTAAATGGTAGCCATAAATGCCTGACCAGCTTCCCAAAAGCTGTGGCCCCCTGAGCTGGAAGACAGGGATGGCGAGCAGGATGAACCCCCCATAATCCAAGAGGAAGCGGTCAACAACCTGCTATGTCATCTGGATGCTCACAAGCCTATGGGGCCGGATGGGATCCACCCGAGGGTGCCGAGAGAGCTGCCGGAGGAGCTAGCCAAGCCGCTCTCCATCATCTATCAGCAGTCCTGGTTAACGGGGGAGGTCCCGGACGACTGGAGGCTGGCCAA
>NW_008824338.1:1731704-1731939 GCF_000699105.1 Pygoscelis adeliae
CGTGTCCAGAGAAGGGCAACGAGGCTGGTGAGGGGTCTGGAGAACAAGTCTTATGAGGAAGGGCTGAGGGAGCTGGGGTTGCTTAGCCTGGAGAAAAGGAGGCTCAGGGGAGACCTCATTGGTCTCTACAACTACCTGAAAGGAGGCTGTAGCGAGGTGGGTGTCGGTCTCTTCTCCCAAGTAACTGGTGAAAGGACGAGAGGAAATGGCCTCAAGTTGCACCAGGGGACGTTTA
>NW_008824338.1:1731966-1740460 GCF_000699105.1 Pygoscelis adeliae
GTTAAACATTGGACCAGGCTGCCCAGGGAAGTGGTTGAGTCACCATCCCTGGAGGTATTTAAAAGATGTGTAGATGAGATGCTTAGGGACATGGTTTAGTGGGCATGGTGGTGTTGGGCTGACGGTTGGACTCGATGATCTTAGAGGTCTTTTCTAACCTTAATGATTCTAAGAAGACAGGGAGCCCCCCCCACCCGCTCTTACTCTCCTAGACGAGCGCCAAAGCAAGGGCTGTCCTTTCCCCACTCCCAAAGGGAAAAGATTTCTATGAGAAAAAGTCATGAAGATAGGAAAACAGCTCTGATCCCCATTCCTGCAGGCTTGGGGGTTAGAGCTGGCCAGCCTACAAGCTGTAAATCAACAGGAGTGCTCCTTTTGCAAAGCCAGGGACTCCGGGGGTGCCTTGGGGGCTGGGCAAGCAAGACTGCTGCAGCAATTGCACAAGCAAACTATTAACTGTGCAAATATAAGAGCAGTGGCTTTTGTGCAATCTGGATATGGGAATACCTGTGTACAAAACAATCTTCTCAAACCTCCCTCGCAACAGAGGTCAGAGGCATCCCCAAACTGCATTTTTGTAAAGGACTGGGGGTTTTTTGCCTTCAATGCCCCACGCTGGTGCCACGATTTCAAGCAGCTGACTTGGGTGATGCTGTGTGATGATATGGCCTGTGAAGCACCTTGCAAACAGAAAATTCTTTCACAGTCCATGATTTCTTTATGATACAGCATTTTGAAGACAAGTAATGTTTTCATACACTACTCTAGCTCAGAGCAGGAAAAGAAGCTTTTATTTTTTTTCCCTTTTCCTTCCTCCAATAAGAGAAAAATTGCCCTAGTGAGATCAACCTGATACAGAAATTGCTCAACAGGGAAAACTACAGGGAATTACAATCCCTGCTGGGAGGGCCAGTTCCATTAGAGAGGATCTCCATTTCTCCTTTGGGAAGGGATATACAATAAAGTAAGACAGGCCACCGAGACGGCAGTGGTGGGGAATCGCTCTGCGCACAGAGAAGCTCTCCTTCTTCAGGGACCTGTCCCAGCAGCTATGCCCAGGGGACTTGCACTTCCACCACCACTTCGCAGAGTTCCTGTCTCTGAAGCTAAGCCCTTTAAAGACACCAGTTCCCAATACCACATCTTCCTTTCCCAGACAACAAACTACTAGCACTTATCAGGAAAACTTACCAACAGCTTTTGCTTTCTGATGGCCCCTTGCCCTGTTAGTGTTTTACAGGTCTGCTTTAAAATACTAACAAACACCTCTATTGCCAGCAGACAGTGATTTGTTCTGGCAGCATAACGCTCTGGAGCTCACATATCTGGGCCCATAACAGTTCTGCTTTTGAAGCAGAGCTCCTCGAGGAAGCAGTGAATTCAGTGCTCTCCCCCAAACCCTCTGTGGAAGCTGGAAAAGGAGGTCACCGTACCCATCCATCTGTGGTCACAACCTCAGAAGACTCATGTGATACCAATGCTGTTGTTGACCACTTCTTTCCAACCTAGTTGCACAATGTGTCATTTTCAGTAAGTAGTGGCATTTCATGGACTTTAAATCATAATGTCTTTTATTGTTTAGCTTCATTCATCACTCTCTATTCCTACAAGCCTGACATTGCAACACCCAAACTATCAGTTTTCCATTAAATGGATGGTCTATGAATAATGAACTTTGCTTTGTTGGCGCTGTACTGTAATTTCACAGTGCTAAGTATAGATCAGAGTCTGACTCCTCAGCATTTTTCAGGAGCTTCTGTATTATTTTAACACCATACTCTTGTTATCCCTGGTAGGATGAGAGGTTACAGTCCAAACCCAGACTTCCCTGCAAATTGCTAGTTTATGTGCTTGTAGCCTCTTGTCGGAGATTTCTCTGTGAAGTACATCACCGCTAGTTCAAGAGACACCCACAGTCACCTGTTTATTCTTCTAGCAAATCTTCATCTGAACTAATGATCTAAAGAACACCCTCAAGATCCAGACAGCATCTGCAGATCTTGGGCTGCAGATCTTGGGCAGATCTTGCCCTGCATATCACCAATCTGGGCTCTTACAGCTGGTGGAAAAATGTCACCAGTAGGGTGACTGGTGTACAGGATGTTCAGGTTGCTCTGATCCTCTTTGAGGGAAGAGACAGCCTAGGTAGGTATGCCACAGCATCTCAGACTTCAGACTCTACCACTAGGCTGTTGCCTGAGTTTCAAGCAGACAGTTAGGGTTTGCTGGTTTGGCTTGGTTTTTTTTTTAATAAATTATTTCCCCACCACTACCTTGGAAACAGCATGGTTCTGAGGTGCAGTTGTCACCTACTTGTTGTCATCTGAGATGACATCCACGCACCAGACCAGACTAGCCCCAGTCTTGTGCCATCCTCTTAAGTCTACTTCATCCCCTTGGCCACTGCACCTTTAAAAAAGTAAACACTCAAGGTACTTTGGCACCCGTTAAAAGCAAATCAGTACTATTAGCACCATAATGACTAACAGTCATTAAGCACTACTCAGCACAGTGGGAAGTATTCTGTAATGCATATCCCCGGAAAATTTAACAACCCTGGATAAGTAGAAAAAACAAAACAGCAAACAGGTCCTAAAAAGAGTTCATGTTAGAGGCTGGGTGAAACCTTGTTAAATTTGTATTCTCCTTTCCCATTTTGATTTACAAACCCCAAAGGTTTTTTCTTTAGCGCTCAGGAATTTTTGATCAGACAAATGGTTTCCTGATAAAGCATTTGATAATGTCCTTTTTGCCTTCCTTAAATGCTTCTGGGCTGATTTTGTTAAGGACCTCATCAAAAGATCCTCTGTGTATCTACATGGCAAAGCCTAACCAGGAAAGACTGAGGACCAAGCTGGGGAAACTCCTTCCTTCTTCCTTTAGGAATGACTACTGAAGGCCAGCCCAAATTTGGGACTCAAAAAAAAAAAAAGTTTTGTTGCCAGATGAAAATATTCAAGGTGTCCTTGGCATCAAAGAGCAGCGTGTCAGATAAGCATAAGCTTTTACCACATCTTCAGTACCTGCAGTGGTATTTTGAACACACTTTCAAGAAATCAATCTTGAACAGTCTTGCCCCTGCGTTCCTTTGGGGATCAGAGTTGCTGCACCCAAGTGGGGAACACAGCTTGGGGCAGAGTTCTTGCTAGAAACATCCCAACTGAATAGCATAGGAGTATTGCAGATATCATTTTGGTGCAGGGGAATCATGGTGAAAAGCACAAAGGAACAAACATACATTGGGAACAGCCCATTTCCTTCACCAGCACCTTCCCGATAGAACAGCAGAGATGAGGAGGCACAAAAGTAATTAAGAACCAAAAGTAATTAAAATACCAACACTCTTGGACCCTTTGCAACCTTAAGGATGCTGTCAAGGCAAATATATTTATGCCTTCCTGAAATTTTGAACCTGGTTTAACAAAAGATCTGACTTGCTAAGCGTCTAAGTTTTTGAGACTGAGACTGGTATATATTCTGTCTTATAACAACTCATGCATAGCCAAACTGAATTATGCCTGTATATCTCAATTTCTTGATGTTACTATGATGCCATTACTTTGGTCTTCTTAATCCTTTTACAAGCCTTCCTAAGACATTCTGCCTCTGCTCCAGTCCTCCTCACGTTTTTTTGCTCTGCACACACCACTCCCAGAAAACAAGAACATAACTGGGAAGTCAAGAAAAGTTCAGGGATCTGAGTGCTTCCCTAGACTCGTAACAAAAATGACTCCACCAGACTACTGAAGCCTTAGGATACAAACGAAACACACCATGCAGAAAAGCTCCTGTTTTTTTCCCTCCCAAAGCTGTAAAAGAACAACAGCAAAGATGGTTTTTCTGGCCGTAGAAAAGGCCAGCTTTAGAAGGCTATTCATAGAAGAGCAATTTCCAAAATTTGAGTCATCTGTACTGGGTGACAGTCAGCCACCATTTATTGCCCAGAACAATGTTGCATAGTGTTATTCAGCACAACCCTCCACAGTCATGTCCAGTTTCTCATTCCTACAGCTGTTATATTCGTTTCTGCCCTTCTCTATAGCACAAGCTATAGAAAGATCCTTTTCTGTCTCCCCTACCTCATCCTCTCCCCTCAAATATTTTTCTTACTTTCATTTAGTCTTGTGGTCTTTATGTAATATTTCTGGGTTTTCAGAGCTCCTCTAGGCTATGTGCATGGTTTACAAAATATCCCTTCAGCCTTTTTATGCAGAGCTGTGTTTGCAAATGCATGAATCACAAACCTCATACTTTTTTTTTTTTTGAGAAATAATTTCTACTGAAAATCCAGAGGAGTTGCAGTTTAGCTATAGAATTTTTGGATGTCTTATGTCTGGGGGAAAAGAAAAACTTGAGGTCAAACTTTCACTGTCCTGGCAATGTTCAGATGTAAATCGGGGTGGGGGGGCAGAGGAGATGACAGGAGGGTTGACTTGCAAGGAAATGCTTGGCTCACTGGGTACTTGCCTGTTTTCAGGTGCAGTTCCATCGTAAAATTAGAACTGTAGGGATCAAAAATAAATAAATCTCATTCCAGTGTCTGCCAGAAGAAACAGACTGAATTTTCCTCTTCCTTCAGAAGAGCTACACTGAGATCAAGGCTACAACTGGTTGAGAAGTTCATGGAAGTTACTGAATTGATGATGTCAAATTGCTCCATCACTGAATGCCTTTGATACTGAGTGAATAAAATGTTTGTTCCCAGCTTAGAACTACTGACTTGCGTAGCAATCATGTAGCCAACCTAAATGACCTTATTTGCAAAAAGAAAGTCGGCGCAATGGGGTAGGCAGAACCTTAAAGGAGAGCTGGTTCTGCCTGTATGGGCTGCCAGGCGAAGGCTGAAGCAGGGGAAAAGCTGCCAGTAGGAAAGGCAAGACCAGGATAAATTGTGCAAAGAGTTGCTTTTAAAAACAATTGCCTCCTGTCTGGGTGAGTTGGCGTGGGGAGATGGAGGGAAGACGCTGAAGGAAGTGAGGCCGAGTCCTGGAGGGGGACCTTGGTTTTTGAGGGCACCACTCCAAGGGTGGCAAAGCCCGAGAGGTGGATTGTAGCGCTGGTTGCCTTCTCTGTGTTGGTTTGTGCACCTCCCACACGCTGTTTGTGAATCAGATACACCCCACCCCTTGCAAAAAAAAGTGTTTGTTTCTCCTGTTAAGTTTCTGCAAGGACAAACTGTAAGCGGTGCTTCACAGAGACAGTTTCAAAGGGACGGGGATGCTACGTGGTTAAGCTGACAGGGTCTCAGTCCACGCAGACAGTCACGATCTGCCCCAAACCAAGGGTTATGGAAATCCTATTGAAACAGCCCACCTTTCCAGGTAGCTGCTCATTTAGCTTAGCATAACGAGCAACCAAGAAAATATCTTACAGAATCATACTGATACTTTTTCTGAATAAATCTCAAATATCATATAATCCACTACCCTCAGTTTATACAGCACTGAAAGCAAATCTGTATATTTCAAAATATATTTTATATTCCAAATATATTTAACAAAATCCTTTCTCCTCAAAACAGATTAGGAGCAGGTAATTCCCACAGGATGTTTCCCTTTTTTGAAACATCCAGATACCAAAACTGTGAAAGAAACTTCCACAAAAAGCATAACGAAGAAATTCTTCTCTCATCTCAAGGCACCACAGACTTCAATAAGAGCCAGTCCAACACTCATCTGCAAAGCAACTATTAAGAGATGATACACAAGTGGCTCTCACCAAGAATCCAGCTGCATATTCTCACTGTAATTTCAGATTCTTCAGGTGTTCAAACACCTGACTCTATTCCTATTTGCAACCAGACGAGCTTAAATAACTACTGCATTCCGCCCCAAGCATGTGATGGCTGCCCAGGCTGCAGAAGAGCCCTTTCCCCGACAGTAAAACTCAAGTCAGGCATCAGAGGGAGAGGTATGCATCTATTCCTCTTGCAGCAGCTGGTATGTAAAAGTATTTCATCCTTTAAAGGAAGAGCCTGCTTTTGCCTTAAGACTTGAAAATTAGTGATGCCCTGTGCTTTTGCCTGGCCGCTCAGGTGCCGGACTGCCCTTTTCCAGGGTCGCCACTGTGGGTTTGCAGTGGAAGAAGGATAGTGGCTCATTGCTGCAGAGACAGCCCCTCTCCCCCTAGAGCTACAAGGTTTGCAATTCCCTGCTTGGGAGGTCACAAACTGGTTTATAAACTAACAGAAACAATGCAGATCAGGAACAAATGCTCTAGTTTCCTTCTCCATTTAAAGTTCTCTTTTTATTATTTTAAATAATGATTTGCTGAAGACATCAAAACCAAGGCTGACACAGGATGGGAGAGCCTCAATTTGTTTTTGTCATCTTACAAAGACAGTTTAAATCTAATTTTTAATACGCATTTCTAATTCTCCGAGCTTCTTCAGCCTAATTCTCCCTGACAACACAGTGGCTAGTCTCCAAGATTATATTTATTCTTTATCTGGTTGAAGAAGAGCTGTCAGGGAACAGCGTATCAGACAATGAGGCTTCTCGCTATTTCAGTGACATTCTGTGGCAGAGAAGTTCTTGAAAGGCACGAGATATGAGGGTCTAATTCTTCCCTTGTGCTGGGCTCTGGGAACCCAATTTTGGGTTTTCAGTTCCCTCTGCAGAGAGAACATCCAGGCGTATGCGACGGTGGGTGCGAGGGAGCAAACACGGCACAGATGGCAGGGAATATATTTATCTACCCCCTCAGCAAGTTGCTGGCTGATGTTCTCCTTAAGAGCAGAAAAGGTCCTCCCCTTGTCCCCGCTCACCTCCTTTAGATAAAGGTCCATCCAGCGGGCAGCTGAAGCTGTTGCTGAGGCACTCGCTGTGGATCTTGAGCATGGTCGAGTCCTCCCTCCTAAGCTGCAAGCTTGGCAGTTACAGCAATAGCTCCAGCAGCTTTTCCTTTTTTGAGTAAAGGCAGGAAGATATACTACCATTTGTACTGCCTGGATTATGCACTTTGCCTGCTCCTTCCCACCCATATTACCTCTTCAGACTTCAGTCTGCACTGCCAAAGACCAAACGTTTTCTGCATAAACATTAAATAAAGGAAAAACATGGTCATAACTCAGTGCAGGATGAATCATGAAGAACTTGGCGGGGGGGGGGGGGGGGGAACAATGGCTGCTAGTAACCTCCAATTTTTTTATTTTTAGTTTTTCACCCTACTTTTTGCAAGACATTTTAAAATACATTACATTAATAAAAACAAAGCTGCAATGTGATTAATTTTCTTGTGCTAACAAGCCTTTTAATCTGGGTTATTTTTTGTCTTAAATCAGAAAAATCTATTTTCTCAGCAGTAGCAGAAAAGTGCTGTGTTGTGGACTGAGGCATGACTATTAATGAGCAGACACTTATAGTGAGTATTCTTCAGAATATTCTTGCAAATATCAACAGGTGTGATGCATTCCCCTACTCCGCATACCTTTCTGATATTTGGAATAGTTTCTGATATTTGGAATAGGAGCAAAAAGAATCATTGCAGCTGTGTTGAAGCCTAGACATTCAAACTAGCCAACGGGAAAAGTAGAGAATCAATTGTATAAATAGCAAATTACAACATCGTTTGGTGCTCTGATGATGTTCTACTTAAGGGAATACAGCGTGCCTTTTGAAAATGAACATTTTGTTACTTTTTCTGATTATTTCTGGGTTTGTAGAGTTCCTTACTGTTGTGCAAACACTTGGCTTCCTTTATCACTGAATGCGTTCAGGACACACAAAGAACTAAATAAATGCCTTATTCTTTGCATGCTTAAGCTATAGAAACTTTTGCATCTTCAGGGGCACCATCAGAGACACGTACAAGGACAAAGATGTCTGAAAGCCGATCGCTTTCAGATATTTATTCTTGCACCTCTATGTTGCAGTAGCATCTAGAATGGCTCTGCAGGTGGGCACCTCATCAGAGAATAATTACTCCTCACTCCACAACAGCTTTGGGTGAGAGATTTGGACTTAATTGCAAACTGAAAAGGAAAGTGCATAGCATGCAGCTTAAGTACCACTTTGCACCATAGGTATCATAAGGAACAGAAATTCACTGAATGTTGTTATCCAGCAGCAAGGAGATCTCTGCTCTTTCCTCTCTCACTAACCTTCTGCTCCTGAAAGCATCAAACAGGTTCAATCAGAACTAAAGAAAAGCAAAGCAAGTCAACTCTTCCAAATGTGATACCCAGCGACACAACCAGTCCTTGAAACATCCCAAACCAGTGATCAACTACAAGGGTGTTTGATCTTTCAAACTTTACTAATAGATTATGTCATTATGTCCCTCCCCCCCACCTTTTGACTGCCCAAGATTAAAATTTTTTTCATGGTTTCAAACTACTTTTGATGCCCAAAATCTAGCCCATACCTCTGACATCAAACGTATTTGCCGACTATATGTACACAGTGTGCGTGTGGGTGACTTAAGAAGGCTCTTAGGCATGAAGTTAGTTTGGGGATACTGTATACCCTTCTGATTATCAAGAACAATTTCCAAG
>NW_008824338.1:1740574-1777280 GCF_000699105.1 Pygoscelis adeliae
CCTTTAAAAAGCTGTCTTCCCCTGTGATTTTCAGCTCTTTGAAAAAGCAAGAAAGAACAGAAAAGCACCCCTGGTGTGTGGTTAAGATAACTACAAAGGAACTATTCTTACCAGGTTCCTTCAGTAAAATGAAGGGTGCTTTGATTGCATTTTTTGGCCTTGCTAATCTGACAGATATTGATGGATAATTTGGAACAGCCAAAATCTTTGTTCTAAAAACACTGACTCATACATGTTACATCCAGATGTTTTACCGGGTTCTTAACAGATACCAAAGCTTTCTTTAAATACTTGGAAATTGCATTTTATACAGTTAAGCATGCATGTATGCAGGGGAGGGAAAAGACAGAAGGCGAGGAGCTCTATTAAGAGCAGATTAAAAAGGAGTATTTATGCCCCCCACCACGGACACTCTAAATACAAAAAAGCCCAACACTTTGTTTCTGCCTAATCAAGTTTGAAAATTAATAGCACCAAGATTCTTAATGAGCAATTAGTGCCTTGCAGGCTGGTCTCTCCAACAGGCACAGAAGCTGGTGTATAAACACTCCGGTGCTGACTTCCCACCACCCTCTGCCTCACGGCCGGGTCAGCAGGGCAGCACCAGCAGCCGCCGCCACCCAGCCTGCTGGAACCAGCCAGCCCCCATCTGGTTGCCCAGGCGGAGTCAACCCCATGACTTCTGACAGCTGGCCCTGCATCTCTTCCAGGGGTAAAAGGCTCCAGTGTTCCCCCTCCACTGGGATTCAAGAAAGGAAGAAATCTTTCGTCTGAGAGAACAGGGGTGAGGGACCCCCGTACTACCCCATAAGTAGATTTTATGAGTAGAAGATCATGAATGAAAGCAAGCAATGCATGCACCACGGCTCTCAGCAGCGCTCTTCTCCCTGACAGTGCCTGAACCACTACCACCGGAGAGCAGCTGAACAGATGAGGTGCACGACTGTCTAAAACAAAAAGAGCTGACTGCATGTGGGAAATAAAGACATGCAGACAAACCAGACGCGGAAGAACAAGAACAGAGGTAGCAGGTTGCAGCATGGGTTTGGGAAATGCGATGCTGTGCAACTCACCAGATTTCTAAGTCACTCGAAATTGTTGCCCCAGTCTGATTCTCACCAGCTCCTGATGGATGAAGCTTTATGTACTGGCTATTCTGCTTTACAAGTCACTGCTGGATAAACTCAATAAGGAAGGTATTCATCCCTTTATAAGGTAAATAGGCAATCAGTAAATATAGCATTTCATCCCAAGATGAGCAATATTCTTCAGCTTGGTAAGCCTTTTAGTAGAGAACCCTCCTAGCAGAAAAACAAACAGACCAATTGCAACGCATACGAAATGTGACAAGTATCAAGCACAGACAGAATTTCTGAGCTGCCAGGAGTAGTCAGGGCTGAAGATCTGCTGCTGAAGTGCTGCTTTTCCATCCCAAGCATGTCAGTGGAATCAGTCGGTCACTGACAGAAGCAGGTATTAGGTATTGCAACAGAGAAAAGGATCTCCTGGGCAAGTAGGATCAGGCCATTCCTCTGCATCTGTTTGCAATAGTGTAAAGAGTTTGTTAAACAATAAGGTCAGTTCACTGTCACATTAGACAGTTCACTGGTGAGAAAGCTACTCAGCCAAAATGCTGACCGCTCTCCTAGTTTAGACTAGTGCAGTCTGGAAAATAAAAAAGGCATTAGCATTACTAGTGCCAGCCTTGCCATGGCTGGGAGTGGCCAAAGCATATCTGATGGTTATTTAACAAGTAAGGGTAATGGAGTCCCAGCTTACTCGCAGCACAAAGGCAGCTACAGGAACACGGTAGCTGGGATCTCAACACACACAAGTCCATATGCAACTTACATGAAAATCAAATTCCCCTTTCAATCTCAGAGGTGTTTTCCATGTTACATAGAACAAAATCACGCAGTTTCACAGGACTAGCTTTTGGGAATCCAAACACAGCAGCACAAGCCTCCTTCCCGCACCATGGATTCCCATCCCTCAAAAGTTTCATGCTATGCCGAAGGAGACCTAGTAACGCCCCCCCCCCAGCACCCACTGTCAGCCACACAAAGTGAAGCAAGCTTTCCTCCTGAGACTGGGCTCAGACAGGTGGGAATGCAAGATCCAGGATCGTTTTCGTTAATGATGTGAAGTGCAGCACAGGAACCGAGGTCTCTCTGGGCTGATTAGCCAGCAGAGCTGAAATTGTCTGGAGTTGTTCAGAGACATTTCAATCATTTACATAAAAGCAAAGATGACAGCTGTGCTTGTAAAGACAGATTCTGAAAAAAAGGGAACTACTAGAAAAACGTACTCTTTAAAAGACCTTTAATTTGGTTGCACGGTTACAATTCGGAAGTCCATTTATGTTTACAGTTAGATTGTTCCCAAATAATATTTCATAGCTCACCATGTAAACAGTGCATTCTCTATCAGTCTAGTGTACAAGAACTTTATAAAATACAGATTAAGTGACTTTTTCATCTGTATACTTTTCAGATTAGTTCACCAAGATCAATTAAAAAGGCAAATAGATTAATTGGCAAAAAAGTGTTGTTACATTTTTAATATATTAGTACAAAATGGCACAAAAGGAAAAAGGTCATTTTAAAGGCTATAAGCATCAAATGTCTTAAACAGTTTGAGTCAGTTCAACCGATTTCAACTTAATTTCAAATACCACTGTTGAACTGGGAATTGAATTTGTAATCTTCTTTTCTTCAGCTGTATGAAAGACCTCACATACAACTTTGGAACTGTTCATGGAAACCGAATCATAGCAGTTTCAGAACAGTGACATTCAAGTGCAGTTAGGAAGTCGGGAATTTCTATTCTTCCCAGTAAATCTAAGAATTCACAGACTAGAGCTTAATTTCATCTAGCCAAGCTCATTGATGCACACTTCAGATGCAAAGACACCAGACGTGTGCACATAAACCACAGTATTTCTTAATGCAAGAACTGAAACAGAAAATCCACATGATTACATCATCCACCCTACCTACCTTTGCAGGAGGCTTCCAGGCATAACCATACTCAACGCCAGATACAGAGATATGTGAAGCATCTAAAAGATTTCAGGCAACCGAAGGCTTAATTCAAAGGCTTCAGTTATAAAAGAGACATCACACCAACTTCAGCAACCTACATTTTATTTTTGAACCACCCATATCAAATGGGCAGGTGAGTGGGATGGAAGGGAAAGATAGAAAGACATTTCTAACTTTAAAATAAATTCTGATACGTGAATTCATTGCCTCAAGCAACAATTCAGGAGTCTGTTTTGGCAGCAACATTTAGCAATATCCCCAAAGATAATTACCCACTCTGTCAAAACAAATTATCAGGATTTTGATTAGCCCCCTAAACCTTAAGAGGCTTTTATGTTTAAGTTAATGGAACAGTTTATGACTTCGACTGTTTTTTTCTGGTAAGACAGCACCCACATCCAAGAGGGCAGGCAGTTATACTGACGGTAGTACTGAGAAGGTTACTTCTCAGGTTAAAACAAAAAGTCTTATAAAAAAAGTAAGTGTGATGAAGTACAGAACCATTATTTTACTCAGCTTCACAATGAGCAAACCATGACTAGGAATTTCCTTTCATAATTTAAATACCAATTACAACGCTTTCTCCAGAGGCTTAGTTTCTAAATAACCATATGATGACTCCAAGAAGCACTACTCCAACAGCAAGTATAATAACGAGGATGCATATCTTCTTTCGGGACCTTTGCTGCAAATAGAGGAAAAAACCAAGTTGATTGAAAACTGCACCACAACATCAGAAGACTACTCAAATGCTTTTATGGTTGTGCTTGTGCAATCTAACTAAATCGTGTCCTTACTAACAACAAGTCATATAAAGTTGTTCAAGAAAAAAAAAGAGCTAAGTTATCTACAACTTACTTTTATGGCTGCATTATTCAACAGAATTTCAGTGGTATTTTCTGGCATACATAATAAACTAATGAAAGAGAATGCTGTAACATAATGAATGGATGTAATTAGGACACTGGGGGAAAGAAAATGTGAGAGAGCAGGTGACCACACACAGAGGAAAATGGACAATCAATCTGCACAGTAGAGGTGGTAGAAATGGTCTGCTAGAAAAAAAATATTTAAAGTCTATTAATGTATATACAGACGGGGACAAAGGACTGCAATTTTAGACTTCTGGAAGACTGACTATGCATCTATTCACAGAGTTATTTTAAAGTTGTTTTTCGCAAGTTTCTTAGGTACAACCTGCTATTAAAAAAAAAGGAAAAAAAAAAAAAGAGAGACCTGACTAGAGATCCAGTTATATAGATGTCACTACGATAAAGTGTAAGTTATGAGCATGTCCAGAACTTTCACATCTCCCATACAGGTCTGTAACTTGAGATACCAGAGCACCCAAGACTAGCAGCAGTCTGTCATCCTTTACCTGAAGAATATGGAATCTGAAGGTTTCCGTCCCAGCAGGAAAGGACCTGTGGGTTTCACAGGCTTTTGCTGATAGCCAAGGGACACTAACGCTCAAATCTCGGGATTCTAGGCCACAGCTCCAGAAACAAAGCCACACTTTGCTTTATTTGGCAGAGGTTCTGCCTGGGTGTTTTTGCCCCCCCAAAAAAACATCTGTGTTTCTTCACTGGAGCTGCCAGTTCTCTGACCAGTACCACACACACTACCAAGTTTCTTGAGTTAACTATTCTCTTCTTGTAGTTTTAGTATCTCACTGTTACTTCTCTTCTCACATTGTCAGGCTAAGATTTCTTCATTTCATCATTTTACTTGCTAGAGTATCTTCCTTTTTATTTAACACGTGGCCAGATTCTCTCCTTATGCTCCCAGCCTCTTCCTTTTTCATCCTGGAGACCACCTCTTGCCAACATTGCACTGAAGTCAAAACACTTTCCGTGTTAACACTACTTAAGCAAGCTAGTGGACGAAAGACATGGAGATCTTATTTCCTCATGCACTTGATCATCACTTCTATGACTGCTGATGCAGCAGTGGTAAAGGGGGAAAAAAAGGAGAGGAGCCTGGCTTTGCCCAAACAGCTCTGCTGTGTGAATGCACCCCGCATGGCAGATGGGTGGTGCATACCTCATCCAACCACAAACAGGAGTTGTGAAGGTACCAACCATGTGCAGTCTCGTCCCCACCAGCATGCCTGGGCCTCTAACACTTCCTTGAGGGGGCCAGGGCATACAGATATAATAGTTGCTGAAATTAAAATAAGTCTGCTGAAAGTGGAAATGATTTTTCAGCGTCTTGGAACAAGGATGAGTTTTCAAGCAAAGGAAAGTTCAAATCTGAAGCAAACTACACAATCCTTTCAAACACAGGCCAACTCTGCAGAGTAGTTGGTCTCTGCTGCAAGACCCGCCGAACAGAAGCTTGTCAAAAGTCTCAACCTTCCTTTGAGATCAGAAGATATTCATCCTTTCCTCCTCAAGATAAAGCATGAAGTTTTTAATTTAAAATTTCAGCCCAAAAACTAACACCTTCCACAGAAAATTTCAGCTACTACTATTTTTTTTTCCTGAACTTTGTCAGTATCAAAATAAGAGTCATCAACCATACTTAATGTGCCAGTTAGTGCCACCTAGAATACAGTTCAAGGATGCAACTACCCCTTCCCCTCTCTCACTTCTGAAATCAGCAGGCAATCCTTCACATATTTTGTCATTGATTCACTGTCCTGGCTACTACTAACACACATAAGAGGATTAAAAAAAAATAAATCTTAAGGACTAGCTCTGACTAAAGAGGGAAGATTTATTACTAGTAAGATTATTTCTAACAGGTTCCAAAATGTTATAAAGAAGTGGCACTTAAAGGTATTTAAAAGGCTTTTCAAAAAAGTTTGAGAGTTTGAAATACAATTTTAGCATCAGGGTAGCAATTAATAGAAGCTGGATATACACAGCTTTGAGAAGATTTTGGACAGCAAAAATTGATGCTAGCTGGTAGCATCTTCAAAAGACCTCCCTGCCTATCTTCCCTACCCCTCCAGTGATCTTTAGAGGCTCACACTCTGTACACAGGAACTTTTTACTTCTTGAGCTGTAAAAGGAGGAGTTTGTTTGTTTTTTAAATAAAGGTATAGCTAGATAAAGGATGACAGACTGCTGCTAGTCTTGGGTGCTCTGAAACAGCCTGGCTAATTTTACAGGAAACCCAAAGTTTTCAGAGGTCACTGACTTTTGTTTTATAGTGACCTAGAAATACCATCATAGTCTAACATAAACCTTTAAGTAAGTCTCCAAGCCTTGAGGAAACTGGTAAGTAAAATCTGAACTGCATAAGTAAGTGGAAGTCAGGACTACTGAGACAGAACAGTTACACACAACTGGTAGTTGGCATTGACATTACCTGGTAGTTTGCTGCTCTTGACAGCTGCTGGTTTGCTTGCTGCACATGTACATCTGCATTTTCCACATTTGCTTCTATGCTGTCTTTATTTTAAAAGGAAAGATTTCAAATTTTGGTTAGTCATAATCCAGTCAAAGGTTTGGAATGCTGAGAGAGATACATTTGAGAGCATATGTAATAGCTGCCTCTCAACTGCTGGTGTCTTCATCAATACCCAAAGTTTTCTACCTTGCATTATGGAAGTTTGACCCATCCTACACTTATGCCTGAGTTCATTTTCGAACTGCCCAGGCAAGGAGTGACTGAATTCATGTCAGTAACAGCTCCCCTGTTCTAGAAGCAGGGCTGAGCCTTAGAAACCAACCGGGGTAGAAACTTTCGGTGCTTTTCTGTCCTCCAACTTGCTACTGACTGCCCTCTGCTCAGATTAAAAAAGCCCTGAGGCCTATGAAATCAGAGGAAACAGACACACAAAACACCCTGAGAGGCATGACTCCAGTTTGGTATTCTATCATACTGACACAGATGGGTTTTTCTTTGGAAAAATATGACGGGATCTTGAACAGATTATGGGCTAAGGTAATGGAAAAAGCCCTGCAAATGTATGCTGGACACAGACAACAGCGTGGCTTAACAGCAGACTCAGAAAATGTATTTTCCAATCACATTTCATTAAAGAATAAGCCTGTCTGCATGGAGGGTAAAGCAGGAACCTTTGCTGAATCTGCACGCTTACGTCACTAGTCAATACAGTAAAACTCCCCACATGAACTCCAATTTTATGTACAAACAGTTCCAAAAACTACTTTTAAACACATTTTATACATATTAAAAACTACATAATTTTTTAAAATTACATTTTAAGCACACTTTCTTCATGTATTCCCAGTCATCTCAGCCAGTCTACCCATTATCAGGTTTGCACCTGATTTGCTTTAGCGTTGATATTCTCATTACAGGAATTTTTCCAGCAAAAAGAAGTTCTACATTGCTGCAGAGAGACAGAATAAAAAATTTTCAGAGAAAAATTGAGTTGGACTTACCTATCATATCACCTTGCTCATGAATCATCATTCCCAAATCTTTAAAAATTTCATTGATGTCCATAATATCTGCCTGCAAGGAAACAATCAGCACATTAATTGACATAACATATTCCAGGATCTCTGCATTTAGATACAAATACTGCTCCTTCTCCTCCCGAGTATGCATCCATGATCTTTACACTATAGGAAAAAAAAAAAAAAACACACCTTAATATGTTTATTTGGAAGGCTTTTCTTGTATTATGAGAGCAAGTTTTCATTATAATCAAACTAACTGAAGATGAATATGTGCACAAAGTGCACTTCATGTCACATCACAATCAGGATCTCTCATGGCTGAGGGCTTGTCTGCGAACATACTTGTACTAGTCTAAGTGAAGGGGCAGGCTCATGCCAACTTTGCTTAAAAGCTATATCCCTTTAACCTAAATGAATAAAAGCATACGCAGAAAGTATTTTGCATTAGTTTTAGTACATCTATGAAATTAAACACACACAAATTTCACAAGCAGCACAGTTTACAGAAATTACCTCTATAATGTGGCCAGGCTGCTGCACCTATATTACATTATCCTATTACCATCTGGTTATGATGAAGTGATAGATGTCATGTTACCACTGTTCATATGATCTCTTCTCAACTAATGATCGATACATGTTTAGTTCAATTCACTGTATGTTAACGTATGGGTGGCGAGGGAGAGATTATTGCAAAATTTATACATAGAATGGCTTTTGCCACATGCATCAGCAAGATTCCCTGACAAACCCCAGTTCCAGCATCTTTCTTGTTGATGGTAGAGATGTGGATTCCAGACTGGCTGGAAAAATTCATTTTGTCTTCACAGAAGTGTCTTGATGTCAGTATTTCATCACATGTGACAATTTTTTGTGTAGTTTACATCTTGTTTTTAAATGCTTTTAACTTTTTGACAAGCCCTTAATTACAGAAGTTTGAATGAAACATAGCATCTCAGTACTTCCAGAAGAAGTGTTCAAAAAAGCCGCTTACAAAATGAAGATGCCAAACAATACATTGGGAATACCTGTGAGGAAAGGTATGAATTTGCTTCTTCTATAGTCACTGTTAAAAAAGGTTACATAATATGACCACTATGTTGGAAAAAAAGATATGTATTTTTTTATGTAATCACATGAGCACCCTCTTATTCCATAGCTGAAACACTGAAGTTAAACACAGTATCAAAACATGGCTTTCATACCGTAGATTTCTAATGTATGTTTCACATACCATCTAAAGGCAAGATTCGTAGTTTTGAAGGAAAAAAAACACACCCACAAACAAACCCTAACCCCTCAAGATTAATGTCTGCAATTAAGGCTCATGCCACTATTAAATGTTTTTTCTCTGGAAACATTAAAAGCATATTCTGCTGTAAAACCACTTGTACATACCTCAAGCTGCCTAATGGAAGATTCCCTCTCCTCAATAAGTCGGAGGTCATCTTCTGTAATTTCTTCATCTTGCACTTGTGCTTGCGGTTGACTATCAAACGAAAAAAAACCCCACTCAGAATTGAATAGGCACGACGAGAAATAACTCAGAAGAATAAAACAACACTTAAATACATAGCACATACTTCACACTATCAGTTAACAAAATGCACATTTTTACCCTTGTCTGTCTAGCTAACGGAAGGTCTAACAATCACACCTTTAGTATAGGAAGCTGCTGCTGTAGCAAAGTTGCACATAGCATTGAGTTAGCTGATTGGAAGTTCCAACTATGAATACAAGGGCAAAGTTTCTTCCGAATTATAAACTGCAGTTTATATCCATCTGAGGCAAAAGCAAGCTAGCCAACAAAAAAAAAATCTGAGACTGAGAAGCAGTTCTTGGAGAGTATGAAAGCAATGGGAGATCCCAGTAAACATTGGACCCTCTTATCACAGCTTCACAGTTTTACTCTATTCACAGGTTGGACTTTGCTTACCTAAGTTTGGGTCTCACAAAGCCCAGATATGGACTTGGGGCAGCTTAAGGAGATGACTGAAGCTGAAGCGTAGGGAAAAAAGGGGGAAGATGATGTGAACTGCTCATTTTTCTTCCCACCTATCCCACCAAAAAGCCTCTTCTCTACACTTGCCCTGTGGAAGAAAACCTGACCGAACAACCTATCCCAACTCCCTCCAGGAAAAGGCAATTGATCAGAAAAAAAAATTTAAAAAGAAAAACCAAAAATACCAGCAGCTGGCTTCCCTGCAGGCCATTTATTATTCTGAGCTAGGTTGAGACTTATTAACAAATTGAGCCTACCTGTCCCAAGAGACAAGCGTTCCTTCTTTGTAGCCATCTTCAGGAGCACCACCCTACACGATGAATAAAAACATTATGGCCCTGAAAGGAGCACTGTCAGCATTTCTATAATGAGTCAATATTACAAGGTTTATAGTAAGTCAGCTTCACACTGAAACATGATTTAACATGTTCTCATCCTGATTTTGCTTTATGCATGCATAAAGCTGAAATACAAGCAAAAACATTCAGCTCAGTAACTGCCTGCTAAAATTTACAAGTACAGCAACGTGTATTTGGCACAGAGTAAAAAGGCAAAATTGATATGTTAACAAGGAAAAGCTCAAGATCTCAACCCCCTCAGCACTTCTTCACTTTAATACTGCATAGAAATCTGGCAAGTGATTCTTCTCTGTAGGAAAAATTTGTTGATATCTAAAGGTCCAGCAAGAGCATTTCAAAATCTACTAAAAATTGCTTTTGCAAGAGTACGGCATGAACCCAGAGGCAGTTCATGCCTTTGTGTGACAAAGGCAAGGGAAAAGTAACAGTTTTCAGTGGGGGTTCATTACAACTTAATTCAGCCTTTACTATAAAATGAACTGCATAATTCAGCTATGCATAAAAGTGAGCAAAGAAAGCTTATAATTATATACTTATAATCGTATCGCACACATTCTGCAGTATTTGGAGTTAGATAGGAGCTTTTGTAGGTAGCATTATGGAGGCAAGTTTGACATCGAACACCACCACAGTAATCAGAGTATAATGGCTCATTTTCCAATACTTACAGATACCCTTGAGCTGGCTCTTACTCTGGCTACAAAGTCTTTTTCTTTCTCAGCAGCTTGCCTTTGGAGTCGTTGGAAATTTGTTAGTGCTGTGGTGAACTCCCCCACAAGACGGTCTTTCTGTATTTTTCTTTGACGCTATAGGAGAAAAAGTTTTACCAAGTCAAATGAGCTCACGTGTTTCGAGGCTCTGCCATTTCCAGGCTGCTCAATGCTAAGGCATACACTCTTTTTTTCTAAATAGGTGTAAGGGAAGGCTGTCTACAAAACCATTTGCAACTGCATGGACAACCTTTCCTTCCCTCTGGGAATCACATAACTCTGCCACAATTTAAGGCATTTAAAGAGGAAACCAATGTATTTAGTTTCATTTAACAGCTGGAAATGAGAAATTGGCAGGGACAAGTAAAGCTTCTACCTTCCTTATTATCTGTTGATTATAAAACCTACTGTTTAAGTGTGAAATGTTTTGATACCGTGGATGCTAAAATATGCAAAGGTGACTGAATGGGGGGAAGGGTGCAGAAAAGAAAGAATAGGGTGCTTCACATGTATTTTACCTAAATGCTGGAAATACATATTGAGCTGCATCCAGAAGTGGGTTCACATCCTCCCTTAAGTGCTTAAGAACTGGTACAAAAATACTTGTTCTAACCTTTCAGACTTTTTTTTTTTTTTAAATATGTAGGAGCGTGGGAAGAGGAATACGGGGCACTCAGGAGACCCTCCACCATATTTCCCTAAATGTATACATTACATCAGCCCTCCCTTCCAAATTTCTGAGAGGCTATAGTTTGCCATTCACCAATCTGTTATTTACGCATTTCATTGGGAGGTAGCTTTGATGAAGATGCTCATGATAAAAGGAGTAAAATGAAATAGTAAAACATCTCACCACCAACTTTTCAGTTCCAAGATAAAGCAGCAGAGAAACCATAAAAAAAACCAACCCAAACATACTTTGCCTGAACTAGAGGTTATATACCAAGACCAAATTTTAACACCTCTATTAGAAGCTTACAGCTTGACAGGATGAGCACACGTGGATCATGGCCTGCCATTTGAACTCAGTGTTTCAGGGCAATTCATTTTCCTAAAGGCTCCTTGGTAACCAGCCACAGACCAGGCAAGTTGTCTGAGTGACAATAACCTGAATCCATGTTTTCTGGGATCCTGTTGCTTTCTTTATTTAAGCAACAGATTTTGCTAGGATAAGAAACCATAGGATGGCAGGCAGGAGTGTGCTAATGACAACAGGCACTTCACATGTTACCTCCTGCCGAGATTTTACACAGATCTGGGAAAGAAGCAAGTTTAAAGACTGCACAAGTTGTTTTAATAACAGGTCCTGTCCACTCCTCTTAAGAAAGGAAAAGCCTGTGGACAAGACCTAGCATATATGCTGACCTGAGTGATGTAGAAAAGACCTACTGCACATAATCCAATTATTCGGACAGTGGGTGAACAGGTCTGGCCACCTGCCCTGCAAGCAGTTTTGGCACACAATTCCTTGACCCTGGAAGCAGTCAGAGCGCCTCTGGAGTCAGGCTTAGCATCACTGCAATGGATTACAAAGTGCCCAGCTACCTGAAATCACAGGCACAGTGCACTGCCTTGATTCCTACCAATTTAGTCAAACTACCTCATTCCTGATACATAAAAACAACTTTGGAACAAGTCTGGACTGCAACAAAATATTCTTATGTTGTAAGTGCTGTTGTGCAAATGTGTTGACTAACTAAACAGCACTTTGAAAGCCTGGTGAGGAGCACAAAAACAGGCATGCAGAACTAGAGTCACTCAAATACTCTACGTGAGTCAACATGATAGTCAAACAAGCCATGCTCTTTGCTTTTGTACCTGTTCACTTGTTGCAGGCAAAGATCCAAACTCTTTAATGTATTTGTCAGTTTCTTTGGCAAGCTGGTTGGTGTACTGCTGCTTCTGTTGCCTAAAACCAAATGCAAAGTTTCATTAGAGACCACTGGCTTACTTTGTTTGAATTTCACTGATTCTCAGAAAAGCAGCAGTACTAAATGCTTCTCTAAAGTGCACGAAGTCATCTTTATTCTGTTCTTCACTGTAAAGGCGTGACACCATGGATTCCAGGCGGGACAGATGCTGAAGAAGGTGTGCTCCTCAGTGTGACAGCATCTCATTACTCACCTTTTTTTTTTTTTTTTTTGAGGTTTCTTCTATTTTCCTAATGTGCAGCAATAGATTTCTAGTTATTATGAATATCTAAAAATGCTTTTCATAGCCTTTTGAGGCTATCAATATTTGGAAACACCTGGTCATTTCTGAGTTCAGAATAACTGTAGAAAAGACCAAGTTTTTTCTGTGTGGAAGAACATCCTGTGGCTTGAATACAATTCCGATACCACAGTTCATGAAAGGTCAATATCTGGTAGTTACTGGGAAGCTTATCCAAAGAGATCTATATTCTCCCATGACACAATAGCTGCAAACTTAGCTGAAAACGTCATTATTTACTAATAGCTTTAACAGTAATTAAAAAAAAGCCTCTTCTTCAACAGCATTGCTATTTTTGTTTTTTTTGTCTCTTTGCTTCTGACATTATCACACACTCCTTTACCAATTTTCTTATTTTTTTCCCTGAAACAATTCAAATTCTTTACCTGCTTTTTCATCCTCCTCCCCCGTGTATATGAACAGGTTTTATCTGGAAAGCTATTAGCAAACAATCAACATCAATATTTAAAGTAATCAAATAACTCTTCAGATACATACCAACATGAAAGGAAGGGCAAAATATTCAGATAAGTGAAAAAGGGACAGATGAAAATTCAACGAAGCTTACCATATATATTACCTCCAGAAAGGGACTGGAACATGTCCTTCACAACAGTTTCTGTCCTGTTTAGTTGTGAATTTATGCCTAGATCCTGTCTGATTATTGCATAAACTGTGTATGTTGATCTTCACCTATTCACAGCCTCCAGTAGGACATGCACTGTGGATTGTACCTGGCTAATGTTATAGGCCCTGAACTCAGGCTATTATAAAGCAATTCGGCTGTTCACACAAAATGAATGTGATGCCTTTGGTCCAATACACACCTCCTCCTACTATTCAACAGCCGCAGTGCGGCATTAACCACACTGAAGACTGCCAACTTTCTCACCCACAGAGTTAGCACAACACGTCGTTTACGTGCATTTATGATACTGAGATTAATGTGGTAAAGGAGTTTAATGGAAAAAACCATACCGGTTCATTAGACTGTGCAGAGAAGTGGAGAGCAACTGGCTGTCTCTGCTAGTGGCATATTAATGGAAGTCCACCTTCAGGAGACAGAACTACAGCACAGCATCTGCCTTGGAGCCTTATTTCACTTCTGTTATTTTAGCATTTCTGGTACATGCTTATTCTATAATGTCATCCCTTACTGTAGCTTTCGGCACTAAAAAGACATTCCCTTCTCTCCCCCAGTATCACATCTCACAAAAAAATCCCTAATATATTCATTACCTTGTGAAACTTATACAGATAGATTTGAAGAGTTGACTGGGGTGCAGGGGTGCGGGTGTTTGTTTTTAAAACAGTGATATTGCTTTCTGATCCTGCCCCTTTCCCTTTGCTGACATACAGCATAGGTTTTACAGATGTATGGATGCTGCGGGCAATGTACATGGGCAAACCAGCTGACTCTAGTTTACAAAGACTATCCAAGATTAATTTTAAAAAGGGCATCACAACATTTAAATTTCAAGCATTTCTCTATAACTCGCCTTTCTCGGTGAGATCAAGCACTCTACCTAACAAAAACGCACCTCATCACCTACCAGGAGATTGTTTACAATGCAATAAAATTAAATGTTTTCGTGTGAAGTACTCACAGCTGTTGCCTCAACTCAGGCGTGTCTTGTGGTGTTCCAAGCTGATGTAGTATTCTTTGTATTTCGGCAGCTGTTTGTGAAGAGGAAGAGAAATTTTAATGGGGCATAGACAATTCCCACTTAATTTTATGCATTTTTGCTTGACAATTCTAAAGCCATAAAAGTTGACAGAAACTGATACTCAAGACTTTTTCGACCTACTACAAAGACTTCCCTTAAGACGCCCCAGAACAACTAGTGAATGGTTTTTGCCAAGTCAAAGACAAAGCCCAGGGTTTCTTATAAAGGACTGGAACATAATCAAGGGTCTAGGTAGAAACAGGCAATTTGAAGATCAGTTAACAGTTTCAGTAAAATAAGTACAAATCAGGCCTTTTAATATTAATTTTTAAAATAAGCAGCACAATTCTTACTCTAGTTTAATCATATTTTACACATGTCATTTTGGAAAGCCATACGAAAGACTGCCATGACATTATCATACACAAATATTTCAGAACCAGTGCATTAATGAAGAGACAGCAACAACGCATTCATGGGCTTACAGTACATCAAAAAAAAAAAAGTCGTCAGGTGTCCAGGTTTAAATTGTAATTTTGAGATCCTTACATTTTTAAATGTGGGATACAAACCACCAGTAATTTTTAAGTGTATTTCATAATATATATTAGTTTTGAACGTCAAAAAGTGACACATCATCTGAGCTTTATTTTCAGCATAATATATTTTACTGTCACATGAGAAAGCAAGGAGAAAAATGTACAGACACTTCAAGGATCTGCAGTTTATCACACTGCAAAATGAATATCCTCAGCGTGCTTTATCTCAGTTTAACACCCTCACATCTTCTAAAACTAAAGAATACATATACAAAATAACTTATTTTTGCTTGATCTCAGCTAGGAGTATACTTGTCTTCTTTGTATTTCTGTGGCCCTCCCCAGGCAGACTGGTGTACCACGCAGTCGGTAGAAAATGTGACGATATGATAGTACGTGGGATATTCACTTTACTAGCACACTGTCTTTTTTTTCCTAGATACAGTTAAAATTGCAGTAAAAGGCATCTCTAAGTAATGAAGAAAACCATTAAAAAAAAGAGTATTTTTCCATATACCATGGAAGAGATCTGTAACAGACAGAACTTCAGTTACAAGAAGAAAGTTACCTGTGACTTATGTTAAGCAGTTAGATAAAACTGGAATTCCTTAGAACATTTTCAGTAACCAAACTAATGCTAATCTTTGTTTCATAACAAGTCCCCAGTGAATTAGATGATATTGGATTTTCTACACTGCTTTATGTAACGTCACGATGTCGACGACTGCTATAGCCAATTCCCTCTGTGCCCACCCAGGTAATGAAGACATCAAAAAATGGGGAAAGTTAGTACCCAAGTTTTGCATGGGGTGAAAATCAAATACTTCAAGAGAGAAGTCTTTGGGGGAATTGAGTGGACATGAGCTACTAAAAAAATTACGGCGGGGGAACAGCACCGTAAGATGAGCTTCACGCAGCTTGTATTTTAATTGAGCTGAAAAGCAGCAAAACATAAGTGAAAACTTCTGAATTTTGTCTACGGTCGCCCCCTGCCGCCGAGCGCCAGCCCTTCCCTGCCCGGTGGGGGTCTCCTACCTGCCGGGGCCGGGAGGTCCTCCGTGCTGCTCCTCGGCAGCTGGAGCTGGCCACGCGTACTGAGAAACACCGACTTTGGGTAATTAAGCCTTCTTTTTATGCCCAGTGTGACGCATTGTTTTAAAGGAAACGAACAAAAAGGTAACTGGCCGGTGTTCTCTTCAACAGTGTGAAGGTTTAAGATCTATAAAACTGAACACAAATTATCCTTTATTTGTTCCAAGGCACTCTCCTTTCTGATTCATGAGCCAAGGTGCTCAGGTGTTCTGTATGTACTTCTACAGGGAGAACAAAAAACAAACCAAACCAAACCAAACTGCAAGGGCTCTCTTAACAGCTGTTTTGCAGACAGAAAAAGTACCGGTGTGTCCTACTGCCACCTAGAGATGCATTATTTAACTGCAAACAAAGAAAATGCAGGTTTGTGTTTTAAATAAAGGCTCCCACTTGAAAAATTCTCTGAAACAAAGCCCATACTTAAAATATTTGCATTGCAAGTTACTTAGATATTTATCCTACTTCGAAAACTGAACACAAGTAGATAATTGAGGGGAAAGTAAAAGCCAGCACCGCATAGCTGGTCAGCTATACAATTCCAGGCAGAGGGAAGTTCATCCCAGTTCAGGTCTTGCGATTCAAGAATTCAGCACAAAATTAAAACACATTTTACCAAGACGTCTGTAAGTATGCATCAAAACAGCAAAGTGCTAATGGGCTTTCAAACCTCAAGGGGAAAAAATAAAATAAAGAAAAAGACCCAAGGACTGAACTGACACCAATTTTTCTGGGCTTCCTGTAATTTAGCATTTTCCACCTTAACCTTTCACAATAAATACATTATTCAGAAAAAAAAATAGCATTTCTCTTTTCAATTTTTTGTTCGTATGAAGTATACTGCATTGAAAAGTGAAACATTGCTTATTCAAGTAAGCAAACAGAAAAAAGGCGGAGCAGTAAAAGTAAATTGTGGCCAACAGTCTTCAGCAGCACTCCGGAAGCTGTCGTCATAAAAAAGCCAAAAGCAAGTTGGTAGGACCAGTATAACACAGGAAGCACAGAAGCTGACCTTCCTGAAATCTTGATTTACAGTACATACCTGCAGGTTGATGAGTTAAACAAATCCATCCTTTGTAGTCCTTCATGTTAATATAAACATGCTAGAGTGTACACTGGCTAAAAATTATATTTCTTATATAGTCTTATAATTCTTTTTGTTTGGCTTGTTTGTTTTTTTTTTACAGATTCCTTACTGTATTCACTAGTCATTCAAACATTTGATATAATATTATACATGTAATCACAAAACCACCTGAACCCCAGACATTTGTCCGAACTCATGAAACTCATACGGCTTTACTGATAAAAACAAACTTTAAAATAGGCTTTAAGACATTACCACCTGGATCACAGAGGTAGTGTGTCTTGTGCCCTCACATGTACACACAGAGATCCCTCAGAATTTGATTCAAAGCAAGAACTGGCTTTGAAACTTCTCAGATAAAAGTCACTATCCCTTTCTTTCCTCAAGGGAAAAGCAGGGTAGCCTTAGCCTCTCCTCCTGAAAGTTAGACTGTAGAAACATCTCTGCTGGCTCCTTCCACTGCCCCATTTGGGAAACAAGCAGGGAGAGGGTCTTGGCACTGAAGAGGGAGAGCAAAACTGCTGGAAACCTGGGATTACTTTTCATAAAACAGGGGCCCTTAAGTTCGCAGCTTCACTGCTGATGGTGGTATTTATAATGGTACTGACTCGCTCGTTTAACCAGCTTTTCACCTCTGTGCAGGGAGTTCAAGCTGGCACATCAAGGCACCTGGCAGCTGTTTTGGTGCCTCTCAATCCATCAGTAATGCTCAAGTGTCCCAGAGAGCCAAACGCTTAGGCCCAACTCACAAAAGTCCTAGCTCTGCACTGTAAAGATACTGGTAACAGTCAGGGACCAAAGATCGGAGCACAGTTTTGACGGGTTCCTAGGTTACCTCACCCTTTATGGTTTTCCTTTCCCCACTTCCCGATTCTTCCAACTTCCCAAGGAGCTCTGAAAGACAGGAGTAATACAACTACCAGAGGTCCCTCCTGTCCTTCTGGGCATTACCCATCTGCAATAGAGCCTGACTGGATTCGCGCATGATTTTAATCCATTTCAGTGCAAAGTCTGACACTTTAGCTCAGGTTCCTTGGGTACGCACAGCTAGCTGCTGGACTTTGCTCAGGAGCTGCAGAAGGGCACACACTGTGTGCACACAGGCTTTCTTCACCAAAGTCACCAGGATATGGCAACAGCCTCCGTCAGAGGTGTGCTAACTCCTGCCACTTCTACGCCGAAAATCAGGGTAGATGTTTGCATATAATGAAGATCAACAGCTTTTTCAGGGCTCATACTGCAACCCTGCAGGAGTAGCACCTTGACAGCTGTGGGCTGGCAATGAGCCACCGCAGAAGGCAAGTCCCCCCTGGGAACCGTGCAGCGCAGGAAGCAGGGTGCACGATACCATGCAAGCAAAATACATTTTCTCCAAGCAACTGCTGTCTCACATGCAAAAGAGAAGAATCTCACTTTTTCCATCTGAAAATGAGTTTTGTATTAGAAAGAAGCAATACCATATTAGTAAGAAGACTTTTCACTTGTCTTTGCGGCAATAATACATAACTATTAGCTGATGAAAGCTACACGGCTACTCTCAGACCGGTCACATGCTCAGGAACAGGTCAGACGTCGTTAATGATG
This sequence comes from Pygoscelis adeliae, assembly GCF_000699105.1. Classification (NCBI taxonomy): domain Eukaryota; kingdom Metazoa; phylum Chordata; class Aves; order Sphenisciformes; family Spheniscidae; genus Pygoscelis; species Pygoscelis adeliae. Next base: position 1,759,246 of record NW_008824338.1, read on the forward strand.
AGCCAGAGAAACAATTAAGACCTAACCTGAATTCATACAGAGAAAATTATTCGAGAGTCAGCTTGTATTTACTTTTACTAAGCCAAACTGTGGTTCCATTTCTAGTCTGTGGAAGCTCTCCCTCTGGTTAAAAAGAACCAAAAAAAAGGGCACAGAAAAAAACAGTAATACTGTCTCATACAAAAGGCCTCCTTTCTCTACATGAGTTACAGGAGTAGTGAGATTTACAGTGGAAATATTTACATTTTTTAAAAAGGTAGGAGTATTTGAGAGACATGTTCCTGCCAGATCTGCAATACATACTATTTTTTCCATAGATAAAAACGTATTTCACATTTTGGATCACAAACTATCCTTGCTTAACAGCTGGCTTTTAGCTGGCTGGGAAAGAAGAAAGTTTCATCTCCTTTCTCCTCATCTTCCCTTGTTTTCAAGCCGCCTCTGCAAAGCTGTTCCGTTACCACAAGTAAGTCCATGTTGACATAACTGCTGGTTCTGCTCCTTGAACATGAAAATGTTCAAGATCACACAGGAAGTTTCGAACTTAAAATAAAGATACAAATAAATTAATCCAACAAAGACCAAAACGTAAACAACTTCTTGCCTCTAAGAACACAGGAGCAACCAAAGTTATCCCCGATTGAGAATTAGTAATCACGGTGCAGGCTGTAACACCATAGTACTTTTGCAGAAGAAAAGGTAAAAAACAACCCAAACCCTTGAGTAAAATCCTTATGTTTGAAAGACAAAGAACTAACTAAGAGGAGGGAAATGAAGAGCGGACTGTAGGTCATCCACCTTCTCTGGCAGGGCTGAGAAGTGTCCAAGCACTACGTTCATCCCTAGCACGAAGCAAGGGAAACTGAGGATGGTCTTACTTTGGAACACTTACCAGTAACTCCAGCCACAGGAGAAAAGCTGTCTCCCAGGTTACCTACAATTAGCTGTCTTCCCACCTCATCCTCCATTCTGTTTAACATTTGGAAAACCAAACTTTAAATCCTCAATCCTGTAAAGCTTGTTGCAGCTTTACAGCTGGAGAGTGAGGTGAATCAACACATAACCCACAGAGTCCTAAAAAGAAGGCCACAACATAAAAGCGTGAAATTGGGGGAAAAAAATATGTTTAATGCGTGCTGCTTATTACCCCTTTGCAGCCTGGAACCTCGCTTCTTACTTGGATCACACAAGATTGCATTATAGCCACGCAGCAGCAGTTTCCTTCAGCGCTACAGTCCAAGCCAGACCCACCGCATTGCCCAGTTTCATAAAGCTGCTGTCTAATGCTTCCGCAGGAAATGCGGCACCCATTGGGTGTGCTTGGAAAAAACACCGGCAGCAACAGGAGCAACAAACACCGAGGTACTGTACTGCAGAGGACAAGAACCAGACAAGCAGGCAGGGCAAGTACAATGAAACCTGCCTTACAGAACAGCAAGGCTTGGGACCTGTCACAGGAAGAAGGAGCAGAGCACTGTTCCAACCAGCGGCCACAGCTGCTCCTGAATATTAACTGTAATGGTGAGGGTCCCCCCATGCCACTGTCTTTTACTTAAAAAGGGACAGATAAGGTTTTAGTCACTGCCAAGGGTTCACAGGACTAAAACTAACAATGGGGATTTAAAGCTACTGATTTTCAGTCATTTTCCTAGTTCCTGAGCCCAAGCGGAATAAACAGAATCAGCAAAGCATTCCTTTGTGTGCACCAAATGCAAAGTCTGCTCCACGTGAGGCTCAGGCTCAGCTATGGCTTCGTACGGCAAATAAGCAGTGTATACAACACCAGCACAGTCACCATTCAGAAATGCTTCGTCAAAGAGTTTACATACGCTGCCACCAGTTGGGTAACTATGAAGAAATCTCCTACTTGTTTCCAGATCAACAGGTGAGTCAAAAAACAGCACATCCAGTTACAGATTAAGTTGTGTGGACCCCAATAAACTTCAGAGTCACTTCTGAGCAGGTTATTGGAATAGAAGAATTATTTGTAAAATTTACACCAGTTCAAACTGCTTTTGCCTGTGGACAACAGGCTTCCTCAATTTATTCAAACACAATTCAATGTGTTTTCCTTCTGCACTTCGACTGACAGTACTTGACTAAAGACGGACAGAAACTGCAGAAAACATTCCTGAATCAATCCTTTATACAAACTGTGACATACAGCAACTTAATGCAGTTGCAACAAATCCAGCAGATTGGAGTTTTCTGTATAAGTGTAAGTACCTCTTTAAAGTTACTAGTGTAGTTCACACTCACTGAAGATTTTAAATAAATTACAATGCCGCTGTGCTGTACACCTTGCTATCCCTACTTTAACCAAGAGTGACAGTTCACTAGAGGAATCAAATCCAGGACACCAGTCAAAAGACCCCAACTTAGTAAAAAGCAGCCCCATGGCCAAGATCTCACCTAATTAGAATTAAGTATCTAAAAACTTCAGCAATTTGGTTTTAAGTTATTTGCTTTATTCTGTCTTAACTCAATGTATAACACTGATTATTCTAAAACAGGATAATACACTGGCACAGAGAAACAGTAACTGAGGTATGTATGGGAAGGAGAAAATAAAATGAGGATGGGGATTAAGACTGTTCTCAGAGCTCTAAGGTCTCGGTAAGTACGTAAGAGTGGGAAAACACCAAGTCCTGTACCCTTTGCTGTTGGATTTTATTAGAGCTTCTAGCATTTCTAAATAGAATCATGTCCCGAAGTGATCAGGAACATCAGTAACAATGTCTGGAGTTCAGGACCTGCCTTCAGTTTTTTCAGTGCAGCTGTAATTATTTCATGCTAGTGTACTACCATTTACAATGGTCTTCCAAGGACACTGGGAAGTGGGATTGAAGTAGTGTTTGTTCTTCTAATGTGGGCGTAGAGCACACTAAATACACATTAAGTGCACAATAACTGATCATGTGATCAATTATTACAGCTCAGCCAAGGGGAATTCATTAAGTCAAGCTGTAATCACTCGATATTCATATCCTAAAATGTCCCTGGTAACTCCCTGAAACCCCAAAGTTTGAACGTTTCTCTAAAGAATACCAGTAGCTTATTGAGTTATGAAAATGATGCATGATTCTGCAGTAAACTGTAGCTACACAAACACCATAAACCCAACCCACCTACATGAAGAAAGCTTGTTTTTTTTAAGACATCAGGTCATTAATACAGGAAGCTAACTCAGGAGTTAACATGGAAGCAAGGATGTGTTGCATACACATCACAGACTGGTCAACACAAGCAAGTAGCTGTTACTCCGGGGGTCACTCGCAATCAATCACTGACCTGGGTTTATTCTGAGCCCTAACTAGAGTGCAGCCTCCTGCGCAGGAGGTTTGATAGAGGGCTCTCTGGATAATCAAACTGCCATGCAACCGCCTCTTCTCCTGTCCGCAAGGAGGAAAATCCAACAGAATTGAACTGGAATAAGTATTTTAAGTACCTTAGAGAGGCTCCGAAATGTAACTCTCTAGAGATAGGAAAGAGCATGAGGACCCTGGCCACATCCCTTCCCCTCTCTGCTGCAAATGCAGGCTGCTTTGCAAAAGTTATCTTGTCTAGGTGAGTCCATTTATACTTGCTCCATCAGCAAAAGCAACAGTTGCAGACAAAATTGCGGGTGTCTTCTCTGGTCACTTTGCTATTTGTAAATTGCACAGTGGTTTTACAATTGTTATTTAAACCACTTCCAAACTAAGATGGCTTAATTCACAGAGCTCTTTTGTCCCCACCTTGCCCAGACTAGTTAACTAAGGTAATGCAAAACAGTGTAGGACAAGGAAAAATTCTGCCTTTTCTGCACATACTAACACAAATAGCGCGCTGGGGTGTACATGGAAGACCCATTTTTCACTCTATTCTGCTGCCAGCATAAATAAATCCCTGTCCCTCTTGTGCGATAGGGATCCCTGTTTCATAGGTCATTTTCCACAGAACCAAAATATTTTTAACAAACAAGACAAAACACAGAAAAATATTAACAAAACTCTCCCAATTCATAAACAAATCTGTGAGGCATACTACCTTAAATATATATTCTACTTTACATAGAACAAAGCCTTTAGGAACAGCATGCAAATAATTCACGCTTGAAGTTTTCAGAAATAGTTTATTTCTAAAAGAACTGTGAGCTTTATGACTTCACCTCGTTGCAGAAACACAGGCATTTAGAAAGACCCAAAATATCTGAATTCCTCCTCCCATTATTCTTCATATTCAGGTTATGAATTGGATATAGCAAATTCAAGTTCAATTCCTCAGCCTTGGAAAAGCCCACAAAATGGAACGTGGAGGACCATAATGGGTGCTTAAAACCCCTAAATAACCATCCCTTTCCAGGTTTTACTGAAACTTCATCCTAAATCCAAGAAACCCTCCTGACAACAGCATCAATAATAAAAAAAAAGATTTGTTCCAACTAGTATGTTCCCACAAATTTAAGTTCTGGTTAACTGCAGCCAATTGGAAATTTCTGACAATATCATCATTAAAAGTCTCAACAAGCTCTACTTTAAGCCTATTTGCTTTAAAACCACACCTGTACAAAACCTCACTTTAAATATAGACAAAACAGAATTTTGTTTTTGTACAGGCTCTGATTTCAACACCTCAGTGATTTCATTTACTTTTCACTTGCCCATCTGTATCCTTCTTTAGCTAAAGAATAATCATGCAAATCTGCTGGTGTTACAAAACATAGTGGCAGATGTAGTTTTTCATGAATGTTTCATCCTGTTTTAGCTGAACATTTTAACTACCTACCGGGCTTAAACCACCACAAAAAGGCATATATCAGAACTCTAATATTCTTCAGGGTTTAATCCGTGTTTATGATTTTCTACAGTTACATAAAGTAAAAGGGAAAGTCATATGATTGATGTAATTCAACTCCCATTTTAACATTAAGTGAAAATACTGCTTATAGAAAACTTGGGATGCAACAGAAATTGGACAAACTTGCTGTCACAGGAGAGGTATCGCATGACAGAGGGATCTCTGCTGGCTGAAGCTGACCTTCTGGGAATGCGCTCGCTATGAATTGATGTTTGTGCTACCTTAACGAACAGAAAAGAATGTCAGCAGAAAGCAAGAGTCCTTATGAGAAAGAATCTCTCAAAGCCAGGCAGACTCCCTCTAGCCGTATGTGGATTGTGGCTAGTGAATTTTATTTTTATTACCTTGCAGTATGCAGAGCATATGTTTCTCCAGCTTTTCAGTGTGCATGAACAAGTCAAATACTCTATCACTGACCTTGCCAATACTGATCAAGGGTAGATTATGCCATTCTTACTGACTTTGCAACTACCACTGCCACGACCTTTAGAAACTGCAGGAGTTGGGAAAGGATAGGTAGGGAGGGAATATGAATGCCTCCCTTCAGTTAGTGTAGGCTCTGTAACTGTTTGATTACAGTTTGCAAACCAGAAATTCTCTAAAACTCAAAGACTGGGTGTACTTTATCAACGCCAGGCTTTGTTCTGTGTTCCCAAGCAAAAGGCAGCATTCTAAACTGCTTCTAAACCAACAGCTCCCAAAGCCTGGCTTAAGATGCCAGTGGAGACATGATAGTTATCTATCTAGCCTGTATCGTTCTTGCTCTTCTTCGGGGATTGCACTGAGTGGCATATTCAGTAGCTACAAAGAAAATATTAGGAGCAAAGCAAAACAAAGGCATACAAGGCTGCTTCCTCAATGACCCAAACATGGGAAAGAGACTTGAGAAGAAGTATGTGGGGGGAGGACAAACCACGGCTGGTTACTTCTTCTTGCACAGTTCCTGTCAGAGACACGAGTGAAATCTTTGCAGCTGAGTAGAAGAGGCCCCTACTCCTCTAACCATACCCTTCCTACTCTTATAACTGTGGAGTTGTCCCTGTAGATGAATGCAACTCCCATTTTGCTCCCTCTTGGGAACATCTTTTTAAACAAAATGCTTTCCCTCTTTTTGCTACACACAGAGAATTAATTCTTTAAAATGTATAAACTGTCAGATTTCAAAGAACTGCTCCCCCTCATCTTCACAGTTGTAAGAAGTCTGAAATTAACATATTTTAAAGCTTTTAAATTAGGCTTTTTGTTTGTTTGACTTATTCTATTTTAATCTTTCCATTTGTTGAAAGATCAGATTTCCTCTTCTACAATTCGCTACATGCTCTTCAAGAAGAGGAGGAGGAAAAAAAGAAAAAAAAAAATCACAACAGGGACTCTGCTCTCATCCTACTAGGCATATCCCTAGTATGGTAAATGAACATGCCTGGTAGAAACAGATTTGTAAGCAGGCAGGACTTGTTTTGTCACAAAGAAATATTTTTTGCTAGCTCATCTTGTTTCTGTGCATCACACTCATTCCTTGTGTATCCAGCTGCTGTAAACGAGTGACCAACAGGAAATATTTCAAGGAAATATTGAAGGAAGGTATTGAGATTTCTCTCAAGTTAATAGCAGCTGCCATTAAGCTGCCACATAAGTGAGAGTGCAACCTATGAAACCCAGTTCTGGAACTACTGCTCCTTCAGTAAACACTGATTAAAACAATAGGTTCTTGATAGTTGGTTCTCCATTTGCAAAGCCCAGACAGGTTGGAGCTCTACACCCTGCATCATTCCTTATATTCTGTTCTCCATATTCCTGTTCTTCATATCCAGAAAGTTAGGGACAAACTTCAACCACCTTTAAATTCATATTTCAAAAGTCCAAAACAGTGTGTGTCATCTAGATTTTATAATCAGATATAACATAGGCCTGGAATGAGAATTACAGTTACTTTGGACCAGATTCCAGACAGACTTTCAAACCTTTATCATAAGTTGTGTTCTAGTAACACAGAAATTCAGCAGCTGCCTAAGCCTAAGAGGTGCCAAAGCTCATTATACACTTCTTTGGTTTTGTTATTTAAATCGGAAGGTTCCCTAGCTGTTCGCAGATCTGCTTCTCATCACTGTTAACACAGACCCGAAACCAAATCAGTGAGACACAGCTCGCAGGCATCGCTGACCTCACCGAGGTTCAGCACACAACACTGCAGCTCATTCAAACACACGCGATTCAGGCTCCCCAGGTTTTACAGCACTGCTCAGAAAGAGTCACATGGATTCTCTAAGAATGCTATGAGTGGGTCTGAGAGCCTAACTCTCCCTCTCCTGCCTGAGGCCTGCCGCTCTACGTCAGATGTCAAGAAGAGCCTTAAGCTTTGCAATTCCAGCTGCTCAGTGGAACAGTTTTAACACAAGGCACAAACAAATGCTCTGCAGTCTAGGTCCCTAAATCTCAGCTTGGAGATGTCGCTGATAAGCAAAACATGAGTTTCAGGCTGAGGAAAGTAGACTCCATTCCACAGATGTTGCTAAGTGATGTTATAATCACTTATTTCTGCAGAGATGATGGAAACGCAAAACAGCGCACGGATCCTTGTTTAAAGAACCTTCTTTTCACAGAACGCTCTGGGGTTTGGTATCCCAAACACATGTAGGTGCCCTCCTGGCTTAAGTTTCCAAGAGAGCTCTGAGTGCAGACAGCAGTGTATGCTTACCTGATACAAATATAGGTCCCCTCCATTACCACACAACAACCCAAACCAAAAAGAATACTATCTTGCAACTAATTTAATTATTGAAGTGGTGTGCTAAACCAGCATAGAGATGAGCTTTGCTTGTCAAACAGTAACAGTGGGCTACATGAACTAGGAAAGAAGGGAGGTAAGGATCACAAGTATTAATACAATAGCAGCGTCATGTGGATGCATTATGAAATGTGAGGTATTTAATATATGTATTTTATCTTGTATATGTATAGCATATTAAAAACAGTTAATCAAGAACCAGGTCAAATTTATTACGTGGAGGGTGTGTGTGTAATAATTCAACCTTGAAGAAATGTTACACTAAATATTGTTGTTCTGACCAATGCTACTGCCTATAAAACTCTGCTGTATTATGAAATCTCAGCAGCACAGTATTGTCTAATTCAGGAAGTTCTTCTGTATTTCTCCCACAAGTTAAAGAGCCAGCTTCTAACTGGAACAGCCAGCTTCTTTTCAACTAATCTGTATCTCATATATATCTCTGTAGTAGTATTCACAGTTTGCTTGCATGTTAGCAGAAGAATTAGTTTCAAGGGACCTCCTAAAATGGTTCGGTAATCTGAAACGAAACTCTCGTACTCTATTAATCTCACTCTGAAAACCAGAATATCTACACAACTCCAGGTTAACCAAGAAGGTTTCAAATGTGTTGACACATCTCACAAATGTTAAGCATTTCTGGACAGAAGTGCAAAATCAAGTCAACTGCTTAGAAGGAAAAACATGGATTTAGGGTCAAGATTCCTTTTTCTCTCCCCCTCCCTCCCTAACCAAGATCATAAATTGCAGTCTAAGAGACACCTGCTCAGCAGCTGAGTAGCTCTATAGGTCCCTAAGCTTGCAAGTTTCTCCCCATTTGTGTGGGCCAAGCAGGAGCAGGGAAGTGATGGTGCCCCTGTACTCGGCACTGGTGAGGCCACACCTCGAATACTGTGTTCAGTTTTGGGCCCCTCACTACAAGAAGGATGTTGTGATGTTGGAGCGTGTCCAGAGAAGGGCAACGAGGCTGGTGAGGGGTCTGGAGAACAAGCCTTATGAGGAGCAGCTGAGGGAGCTGGGATTGTTTAGCCTGGAGAAAAGGAGGCTCAGGGGAGACCTCATCGCTCTCTACAACTACCTGAAAGGAGGCTGTAGCGAGGGGGGTGTTGGTCTCTTCTCCCAAGTAACTGGCGAAAGGACGAGAGGAAATGGCCTCAAGTTGCGCCAGGGGAGGTTTAGATTGGATGTGAGGAAAAATTTCTTTACTGACAGAGTGGTTAAACATTGGAACAGGCTGCCCAGGGAAGTGGTTGAGTCACCATCCCTGGAAGTATTTAAAAGACGGGTAGATGAGGCGCTTGGGGACATGGTTTAGTGGGCATGGTGGTGTTGGGTTGACGGTTGGACTCGATGATCTTAGAGGTCTCTTCCAACCTTAATGATTCTATGATTCTATGATTCTATTTGACCTGGAAGTTCCTGCAGCTCACACCTTCCAACAGAAAGCTGGACAGGTACTACACATGGGAACAAAATAGCTAGAAAAGTGTACATAAGCCGTTAGAGAGCTCAGTCCCAGAAACGTGTCCAGCATGCCCACAGGATCCAGATCCTCATAAAATCTACCAGAGGAGAATGGACTACGAGAGTAATTGAGTGGTTACAGTTCAGTCAGATCTACAGAAGAGTGAGGGATGGAATCCAGCTGTGTACCTACCAGTCCCAGAAAAGTGCTTGGCTGGAGCTTTTGAAGGCAAAGCTCCTGTTTCTGAAGCCATGCAGCAGTAGGGCTAAGAGAGACTTGGACTTGGGTCTTGGAATGGCAGAAGCATCTGTCTATTGCTCAGACTCTAGCCATCTAAATTTCAAAAAGGAAAGGAGAGCAGGACTGCAGGTAACCCCTGTGGCATGTCTCCTTCTATCTAAGCCTGGGCAGCTTGCTTTTAGTACGCCTTGTTTGTCACAAGGGGAGGGGAGATACAGCAGAAGCAGGAGAGGAGATGGAAGAGGCAGGATGAGACTAAGGACTCGCTGAGTCCAGCATAAGACAGTTAATTATGTTCAGTGACTGTCTTCACAATGCTCCAGTTCCAACCGCTGATTTCACTTTACGTTTTCACCTGACAAGCGAGACTTCTTTTTTACACCTTGGAGCCTCGGTGTCTGTCACAGGTTGGCAGGTGTCTCTGGAAGACCATGTTAGAAGCCATGAGACTGAGTGAATTCACTGAGCAGATTTTAGGAAGTAAAGCATAAGGGCTTTTACAGAGCCAGTTTGTTAATTTTAGGTTGAGGAAATACAATCCTGATATACAGAAACTTTTCAATAAAGCAAAACTGCAATTTTTTTTCCTGTCTGTTGCGATTTAAAGAAATTCCTTCCAGAAGAAAATACAAAACGTAGCTGAAAAAATACGCAAAAGCCCAATCTGTGCCATTAATCTGTGCTACAAATACCAACTCCTGAAACTTGTCTTGCAAAACAAAGATCAAAGTTTTAATAAAAAATGACATACTGAACTGATAAGAATTCATTTGAAGTTTTAATAATAAAATACCCATTTCTGCATGCACACTATGTCCTGCACAACATTAAAAACATGCATTGCAAAACCCATTGCTGTTCATGGCTAGCTCCCTTCTGATAAATAGGATACTTTGCGTAATTTGTGAGATCAGGCTGTATTTGCTTTATATATATACACACACATATTAGAAATATAATGGAAAATGGAGGGAAAGGGAAAAGGACTGTAAACCCCAGCAGCCTAACTTACCTCTAACTTGAACACCCCAGTTAGGTGGCTAAAATATTAGGTAGCATGAGTCTAAGCACAGGTAAATTAAAACTTGCACAATCTTATTTACATATCTAATATGTACTTCCAAGGGCAAGCTGCAAGGCCACAGATTCTGTCCCTGCTAAACAATTCAAGCTCCAGCAAATATTTGATGCAATACTTGTTCAGCAAACATCTCAACCTACAATCTTAAGGTGCCACATAGCTGTCCAGGACAAAACTAGCTTATTACCAGCAGCCATCTTACTAATTATTTATTCATTTGGTGAATACAGAGTGATACTATACTTCCTCAGGATAGATCACACTTAACCACACATATGAAGGACCAGATCTGCTGTGTGGGGTGTCACAAACCTGTCAAATGAGCAGGTGAAGTCGAAGAGTGAATTCCCATGAATGAATCTGAGAAACTAACCTCGAATGGGGGGCACCACCATTATTAAAGTTTTATATAAACATGCATAAATGCAACTTACAGCATTGCGTGATCTTCTGGATGTTAGAAGTTATGCGTTGGGCGAGTTGATTAGGATCCCCAAAACCTGCGCTGTATGACATGGCTGAGTAGATTCGCTGTCAAGATCATCCACGATGGGAACAAGTCAGACAGTCTCCACCTATTAAGGACACCTAACACCCCCCCCCCCAGAAAACAGAGTTATGTCTTGGTCATTGGTTTACAAAGGTCTTCATCATCTTAAAGAAGAATACACAGGAAAAGATTAAAGAAAACTCCATATACTAATGTTTACCCTCTCTGAAAACACAGTACTTCAAAGACGGAATTTAAGGGAATGCTTCCTTAAAAAAGTATTAAATAAGAATATGACATCCCTTTTGAATTTCCTACAATAACTCTTACTATTAAGATTCTTAGTAATACACATGGCTTAAGATCTGCAATTACTCTACAGCAGCTACATCACAGAAACGACATCCTTTGTCAAACTTCTTACATATTTCCCCCACTGTAAGCAAAGAAAAAGTATGCATTTTCATTTGTTGCCATTCCAGAAAAAAGCTGTGTATTTAATCTGTCAATGCCAAATCCTCTGATGAATTATGTCCCAAATCAATTATATGGTTATTTCCATACCATGTATCACCCATCCCACCAATACAACCTAGGATATACAAACCACTGGAAAAAAACCAGCAGATATCACACGATACCAGAATGAAGGAGGCACCTAATTCCCTCTAAACACCAATCATTTGTACCAACACCAGTTTTAGTTGTAATCCAGTTTCATCTGAATTCTATGAATTGCCACTTTATCCCGTTTTGCCTGCTGTGTTTCTCAATATGAACTCATTTTTCAACAACTTGGGTATGCAAATGCATTTTCAGGCGTGTTTTTTGCACGCAGAACTATCATATCTTATCTAAAAAGGTCAAAATCTGACAACACAAATACTCACAAATACACTTGCCCTAAAAGCACACATAATACAATCATGCAGCATGTAACTACTAGAGATGTCTTAGCCTGCTTTCCATCCATACAGACCAAATTTCAGCACAAGCGCAAAGATACTCTAAATCTAAATTAACAAGACATAGCTTAGGATACACGTGCAAATCAAAACTAGCAATTTATCTGTTCTGCAGTGAGAATGCAGACTAATCAACCACACGTGCGTCCAACACAATCCCACAATTTCATCCAGGTTGCGCTTAGTCTTAACTTTATCCTTTCCACTCTCCTGCACATCACCCTCACCGGTTCAACATTTTAACCTCACCAGTTCCCCACTCTTCCACTGTTCAACCCAAGCCACATGCCTTCCAAGCAACGTCCTCTTCTCCTGGCCTGCCAGCTTCTGGTTAACTAGCTAACTTCTGGTTAGCTAAAACTCAATTTCAGGGAGAGAGAGAAAGCACATGTAAATGTTTAAACAGAAAAGAAGGAAATGAAAAGGCCAGCTGATTTGTCAAGCGTGAGACCAACTGTGCTACAGTTTGCAAACTCAAGTCCTTATGAACTTTTTAAAAAAAAAAAAAAAAATTAACACTCCTTCTTGCCAAATATTATTTTCTTTCACCTTCGGAAATGCCTGCATTAATACAGCACAGCATCATGCTGGCAGTTTTAAAACATTACTGTTTTCATATCTCTATGACATGAAATGATCTGTAGTGGAGCTGCCAAGACATTGCACGGTCAGACACATCCCACCAGAACTTCACCAGGGATATAACTACAGGGGTCAGGCTCATCCCTGCTGCCCTGCAGGTTACACTACCTATGCCGGATGAACAAGCTGCTGCTACTGTGAAGACAAACCCTGCACAATTTTGAAATGGCTGCTGCACCATGGTCCCAAACCCTGCTTGGAGTCTTCAGGCCCTGAAGTATCCCCTAGTAATGAACCACCTGATTGCAGATGAGGCGACAGGGAGTGTATTTGCACCCTTCTACGTACCTCCTGCACACTCGCCCATGAGTCATACTAGCTCTCTGCTGTATTGTTTCCTGTCTTTGTCTGTACCACATGCAGATTCAAGTTATTTTGGGTCACAGACTAAAGTCTGAAGTCAGTCAGTCAACCAGCCTAAATCCCACTTATCCGGTCCAAGGCTGGCATAACAACCCTTGATCTTTTTGGAAACTCTAGGCAATATTGCATTGAATTAGTATTGTAAGACCAAATCCATGCAAACTTTACAGCGAATAAATGGTTCTGCGCCTTGGTGTATTGACTAAGTAAGGAAATTCTATCAATTTAGCAGAAAATACAATCGCAGCCATAAAATCCAAAGAAACCACCTAAAAGAAGTTAGTTTGAAAAAGAAGATTTCTCAGAACTGTTGACATTGTTTCTTTTAAAAGTTATGACTATTTCTAGACACTTTAGTAGCATGCTAACTACAACGCTACCACTGGCTAAAAGTACTTTGTAGTTAAATATTATATTTAATGCTAAAAGTTAAACATTAAAATGCAGCTGCTCAGGAGAAGAGACAGTGAAAGACCAAATTACCTTGTGTAGAAAGGCTACAGAACTAACTGAAATAGTCCTTCACGATTGCTGTTCTCCCTTCATATTTGTATTCACCAGACAGCTGCCTGTTGCACTGTTCTCAGCAACAGCATTACAATCAAGAGATATACACAGAATGTTTCATCTAAGTCTTGACAAAAGCAGTGATTGACTTTCTTTTTTTTGTCTTGAAAATTTCTACAACTAGCCGTAAGTACCTTCAAACAAGGTACACTGCACTATACTGACAAATGTACGGACTGTACAATACATAAGACTTTGAGCTTTTCAACTTTCTAGCTACATAGTTGGGCAGCCAAACACAACACATAATGAGAGGATGTTCAGATGATAGATTGCAAAGCCCACACGATATAGCTTAGCTTTTCATCTGCACATGTAGATCTCTAATTATTGATAGAATTCTTTGTATCAACACACGTATTTCAATTGAGATTTATAGTAAATTTGTAGGATAGCAGTGTAAATTCACAGCTGTTTTACTCCATACAAATTCTTCCACCAGCAATATAATTCCCGAGCATGTTAATAATACAGGTTAGTGACAGGGTAAGCTACTGGTCTGTGTAACAGACAGAAAGAAAGGTAAGGGGGCAGCCATCAGCTCTCATCACTTCCCAATCTTCACCACAAACTCCCCAAGATAAGAAAAAGCAAACTGAACAGGCCAAAGAAAAGGAAAATTTTGTGTTTGTTTATTATTATTTTTTAAACGGGAAGTGTGAACTTCTTCCTTATTCTAGTTCTCACAGCAACATGGGCGTCTGAACCGAACAAACACCCTACTTCCACTCACACACCCTTCATTTGTTAGCGCTGAGTTACTCAAACTCCTCTGAAAACACAGATAGCTGAGCCCTTGGGAAGTCAACGGGAGTTTTGCTAATAACTTTGACAAGGTCACGGTTTCAACCACCAGGAAACAAAACAGACGCGTGCAGCAAGCATTTCCTTCCACACCAAGGTGATAGGAGCATTCATCAAGACTCTGAATTTGCATAGAAATTACCCCTTTTCACTTCCACAGCATTTAACTACTCTGTCGTCACATATTTTGGTATTACTGTCTGCATAACTTTTAAAATGGGAAAGTTAATAATCAGCTGCAGTTGAGGGAAGTACACTTTGTATTCAAACTGGAACAGAGCTGCATCTGTGGTAGTCTTCAGTTCCTCTAAAAGTTTCAGTTGGATGTGAGCTTTTGGTTGTACCTTTGATCTTCCGCTCAACATCTCTGTCTTTGAATGGGAGTATACCTAGTGGCAACTCGGCTTGTCAAGCTACTGAAGGAAGTCCAAAGAACTGAGTCTACTGGCACAAATGAAATAAAGAATCAGAACACTTCATCAACACTCACTGCGTATGTACAGAGAGGTCTTGCTTCAAAGTTTAAAGAATTCAAAGGATTGCTATATATTTTTCCTAATTTCTGTATTAACCGGTTCCTGCATCACCCTGTCACTCCATACCCAAGCAAAAAATCAACCTTAGTATCAACATGCTTTCTAGAAAGGTCTTTGTCAGGCATGGAAAAAAATCCACTTTTCCCATGGCTATTTCCAGTCAGATCACTGCCGAATGCAGAGACAAGAAAGTGGGAACTCCACAACCGAGCAGCTCCCCAGTGCCATTCTTGAAAGTTCCATCAGGACAAAATGATGCGACATGACAAGCGCAGCACATCTTAGATCTCAGCAGCAGTCACCTAACTATCTTGCAGGCTCCTGTCAGCTACAGTTAATAAGCAGCTAATCTATTCTGTATTTTCTCATTTAGATATTCTAAGAGTTTTCCTTCTCCTATAAATGTAGCCCATATATATTAGGATAAGAACCCTTAAGCAATAATTTTACTGTTTAAGCAATATTTTAGCATCAGGACCTAGAAACGTTTACATGGATCCTTAACTTTCAGAAAGCAAAAAGTACATGCTGCATTCCATAGAAACACCTGAAAATTTAAATCTGATCTGAATTAGGATTTTATGTCTTTAAATATCCAGAGACAAGTCATGGGGCTTTAAGCTTCTCCCAAACAACTCCTAAATGTGACTTCCTTTGTAAGCTACTGCCAAAAAAAAGTGCAAAATCCTTCAAGCGGGGTGAAAACACAGGCAAAAATGACAAACGGCTGAAAGACTTTGGCAAAAAAAAGTTGCAGCCAGTCACAATGTTAGCTACAGAAAATATGTATCATGGTAACAGCCATGCTTAGTAAGATTTCTGCAATATAACATCGCTCAATCTATTTCACCTCAGTAGGTTTTACCACCCAAATACTGAGATGAGACAAGGTGCATCTACGGACTGACTCTGGCAGCCACCTAAGGCAACCGAAAACACAATACCATCTTCGGACAGCATCTGTTGCCGACTTTAGCAGTAACTTTGCAGCAGGTAAAATTAATCTTAACCCCCTTCCCCCCCCCAAAAAAAAAAAAAAAGCTGTTGGAATAAAGGGCAGACTGTACACTGTAAGATAAGTACTCCCTGCTACAGCACCTGAGGGATTCTCATAACTGACTCATAGCAACTGACTTAGTAATATACAGGTGAGCACTAAATCTGCCACTATTTTCTCTAGTGGAGATGAGGGAGGTTAAGTTTTTTTCTGGATTTATCTATTTCTTCCCCTTATACTTAGGCTACTATATTTAGAGACAGAGACCATATTTTCCACTTTGTACTTTTACAGCTCCTAATGTGCTGGAATCCTGGTCCACAAAGGCAGGCTGTGGGCCTCCATAATACAAAACCAACTAAGGAGCATAATAAACATGGAAACAAAATAGGAGTAAAATTAATTAATTCCTGCCTTCTTAAAAGAAAAAAAAAAAAAAGCTTCCAGATTTTCTTTCATCATCTAGTTTCAGGTAGAAGTCTTAAACACGTTACAACTTAAACCCACACAGGGTAGGGAAAAGCAAGCAAAGTTTATTTAAAAGTTTCTTTGCTCTAACGCAGCAACACTAACATAAAAGATGTCAAAAGGTAATTTTCTGTTCCACTCTGCCCAATTCCCTCAGCCTTGCCACATTAGTCATGCTGAAATATACCAAAACCAAGCTTACATCCTGTAACGGCTAGAAGTATTTTTTTTTTTTTAAGGAAAAAAAAAATATTATGTTGTGCCACTGGTCAGTGTTTTAGTCATTTTCCCTAGAAGCGATCCTGTCCAACAAAGATGTAATTTAAAGCGGTAGCATTTAGAACTGCCCAGTGTGGAAAACTAAATTACAGAAGCCTGAAATACTATTAGGCCTAGCGCATCACCAACACCCAGCATATACGGCTAAAAAAAAGAATACGCTTATCATTGTCCAATTCATCCACACCAATATTTATAATGAACTAGGCGAAGGAAGCATATAGCTTTCACAAGCCTAACAGAACATCTTAGTTCTCGGGGAAATGCCTTAGGTAAGGGAATTATGTTTCCTAGGAGCGCACAAAGCATTTAGAGGCCTGATGATGAAGCAGGAATAGGAAAAATGAACACCAGGTGCTGGAACTATTGGGGAGGGGAGGGAATGGCAGGGCTGAAAATGGACCCCAGATGACTGTTTCGAAGTGCCAAGCTTCTTGTGCTGCTGGCAGGCAAACAACGCCTCACGGGAAAACGAAGATGGACCAGAACCGCAGGACATCTAGCGTGCTACATGTCCACACCCAAATCTCCCTAATGGCAGCTTGTTCACTTTGAACCAAATGCTCAGATCAAGCACACCAAGGGAGAAGTTGTCTTTGCACAAAATCTGATTGCTCTGGATGCTGAGTCTCCCTGAGGCCTACCGGGATGCTAATGACTATATACAGCTCATGGTCTCTTCTTCCTCCCCCCCGCAAAGAGTTTCACTTCAATGTAAGCCACCAAGAAGAGTGCTACTTAATATTCTGATATAAGACCACAAGAGATGTCTTCATGAAGGGAATGCAAACACAGTTTATAACAATGCCACCACTTAGCATCACTTTGTTCTAATTTTAACATATTTTAACTTTTATTTCCTCCTCTTTTCCTTCTTTTCTATTAACAGCACTTGCACAAAACCCCAAGCTCCAAGCAGAAGGGCTGCACTGCCGGCAAAGCACACGCCCGGACGATGATCGGTCAGGAGGGCTCCGCTCGCCCCGCCGGCACGGCATTCTGCTTTTGCACGGCTTGTTCATCAGTGGAGGGGATCACAACACATGAGCACATCGCTTCTGGCAATAAGCATCCCCGGATTTTGTCACTGAGCTTCAATTAAGATGCAGTGCCTTGCATATCATGCAAAGTGGAGTGAAACCTTCCACTTTCTTCTACAGTTTCAAGAAGTGCCCATTGCTGATGCAGCGGCGAGTGGTTCACCAGGAAAGCAGGGATAACGTCGGGCCTGACGTGCCAGGCCCAGGCTCGCTATTTACATAGGTGATTTTTACCATCTCCCTTCCTCCTGCTGACATGCTTTGCTCACCCTGGATCTGGAATAGCACGGAGAGCGTTTCAATACGGCGAAGGTGACCATCCTACCCTACAATTCGACATAAGCTGCTGCAAAACACCAGCTGTAGGCCCCGAGTCTCTCCTTGGAGCATCGCGGTCAGCGTCAAGCCCAAAGCCGTGGTATCAGGGGGATGTCACGGGGAGGGGCGGGGGGGAAAGGGGATGGTGGTGACACA